>NC_138772.1:492817850-493412850 GCF_965119305.1 Pelophylax lessonae | reverse complement strand
AGTTTGCCTACATGTGCAAAAATGCTTGGGAAAAAAAAAAAGCCTCTCCCAAAAAAGTCTTCACAAGTGCTTCCATAAGTGTGTATTAGGTGTGAATGAGGGGATAAAGGTTAACTCTTCAGTGTATCTATGGAGATCTACTGTACAGGTGTGGCCAATACAGAGGTTTTGCCCTAAGGATGTAAACATTGTAGCAAATCTGGGATAGAGGTAAGTACACATCTTATAACACAAAGCTTTTTTTTTTTTTAAATACTATCTTAACCGCTTTACGACCGCCCGCCGCAGTTATACGGTGGCAGGCAGCCGCTCCTGGGCGAATCACTGTAGCTGTATGTTGTTAACTCTCAGGAGGCTACTGGGCAAGCGCGTGCCACCGCGTGCCGCCGCCGCCATGCTCCCGCCCCCGCTCCTCACGTAACGCAGTGCCGAATTGCAAAATAGGGCCTGGTCAGGAAGGGGGAAAATCCTTCCGGTCTTAAACTGGAAAACCTTTATGTTCTCTGTTCCATGTAAATTCTGTGGATCGCCTTCATTACCCTCTGCATAAACTTTATTGCTCTTCACCACTTTCCTGAAAGTGACAACGGTGGACCATGCCTGCACATTGCGTATTACCAAGGCTTCTTGTCTTCACCAGTGTTGGATGTGACAGAGGGACAACACATGAGCCCAACTGGGAGCAAGGGACAGAGGGTTGTCATGTCACTATGGATAAAATCTGCCGTGCCTCATAGTAATATTCATCACCGTTGTTTGCATTCTCTTTGCATGGAAATTACTATGCTCTGTGTTTTTGCAGTGTTTATTGGGAACAATAATGTAATTATTTGGTTGGTCTTCTCTCCGTCTATTTCTATGAAACAATTAGGAACAGTGCCCATCACCTAACTCCAATCGATGTGCACCCCATTAACAGCCATTTCCTATAGGAGCAACTTGGCTTTTCTGCTTGTGTTATTTTTGTGCTTCCTTTGTCAGAGTGACATGTGCTGATGTTGCTGTGCTGAAGTCTGAGGTAGATAAGTGTACCCAGGAGATTCCACGTCCTTGATTTTACATTGATTTCTGTCCAGAATGACATGGAAATTAACTGCCCACAGTCACACATACACTTTCAAGCCCTGTTTTCATGGCCAAGTATATTATATATGAACTGTGTGAGGGAAATTTATTGTCAGACAATCAACACAAATTACAGGAGGACGCTTGTGGTTTTCCAGGAAAATGACAGAATGGAAATCATCCTGGTGCCAAACGTCAAAGCTGGATTCCAGGTATTAATATTTGTGCATAGTTACATTGGTCTAGCTTGAACCCTTATAAGTATAAATATTCCATGCCCGATAGATCCCTGTGGAAGTGGAGAACCACTGTAGTATTTGCTGCTACTACAGTGATCCTCGTCTTCTGGGTCCCATGCCAAGGGGCTGCCCTGCTGCATGATAACAACAGGAGGTAGCCATATTCAGAAAGTGCTCTAATTTTTCTCAATGAATACAAGTCCTCCTCTGATTGGATGAGGTGGAAATCATCATGTCACCAACCCACCTCTCCAACTGTCCAATCAGCAGAGCCGGTACAGGGGGGGGCGAAAGGGACGGGTGCCCTGGGCGGTGCAAGTTATTGGAGGGAGGTGGGGCGCATTGAAGTGTTCTTCTAAAAAGGACAACTGTGTGTGATTGATCTAGCCGCTAGTTGATGTACCTCGTGCAATGATGTGCCGAGTGCGCTCCTGCACCCGGCACAAGCCTTAGAGCAGACCAGCCTTTCATTTCAGATCACAGTCAGATAGAGCCGCTGCGCTGAAACTTCCCCCCTCCCCCACAAACAGGAGAGGAGACAGAGCTGCTTCTGCTGCTCCTCCTCCTCCCGCCCTCTCCTCCTGTGCTTGCCCCGCCCACACTCCCCGACATAGAGAAGATGATGTGTGGGCGGGAAGATTGAACACCAAGAACCAGAAGAGGAAAGATGGAGTCTGATCCATTCATCCATCCCATCCATCCACTCCCTTCCGTCTGCTTCCCAGTGAGTACTCTGATGTAAGGGTCTCTCTCTCCCTCTCTCTCTCCCTTCCTATCTCCCCCTTCTTCTCTCTCTCTCCCTCCCTCCCTCTCTCTCTCTCTATCCTCCCTCTCTCTCTCTCCCCCCTCTCTCCCCCCTCTATCTCTCTTCTCTCTCCCCCCCCCTCTCTCTCCCCCTCTCTCTCCCCCCTCTCTCTCCCTCTCTCCCCCCCCTCTCTCTCCCCCTCTCTCTCCCCCTCTCTTTCTCCCTCTCTCTCTCTCCCCCTCTCTCTCTCCCTCTCCCCCCTCTCTCTCTCTCTCCCTCTCTCTCTCCCCCTCTCTATCTCTCTCCCCCTGCTCTCTCTCCCTCTCTCTCTCCCCCTCTCTCTCCCTCTCTCTCTCTCCCCCTCTCTCCCCCCTCTCTCTTCCTCTCTCTCTTCCTCTCTCTCCCCCCCCTCTCTCTCTCTCCCCCCTCTCTCTTCCTCTCTCTCTTCCTCTCTCTCTATCTCTCTCTCCCCCCTCTCTCTCTCTCCCCCCCTCTCTCTCTCTCTCCCCCTCTCCCCCTCTCTATCATTTAATTTCTGTAACATGCAGCATGAGGAGGTTAATGTATTGTCGCTGATACATCAGTAACACTGACACTGGTGCCACTAATGCAGCACAATGGGGTTAATTAACTGTATCAGTGACCAGTGCAATACATTAACCCCCTCATGCTGCATAATACAAATTGAGTCAAACACCAGTGATAAACATAAAGTCCCAATGTGCTAATAAAGGTTCTTTGCTAACACCTGCACCATCTGCCAACTTCAATTGAGTGATCCTGTGACCGTCACCTCCACCAGAGATAAAGTTCTCGCTTACCAGATTGCACTGACTTCGAGAAGCGGGGTGACATCAGCACATCACTCCGCCAGCTGACGTCGCCGCGCTTCTCGAATCCCGGAAGGACAGGTAGCTGCGATTAGCCAGCTGGCTTGTTTTAATCTTAATGAAATTACATGTTCTTCTTGCTATAAGTGCAATATTGTATACCTTAAATAGTTTTTAAAGATTTTTAGACTACTACGAGCGAGACTTTTGTATTTTGGGGACCATCTGTGATATTTGTTTCCTAGACGGCGGGTCCACTTGCCATAAGAGGTTCCTGGGACCGATAACCACTTCTATACTGGCACCATATGACCTTGTCCCAGCACTGCCAATCAGAGATTGTTTTGCAGTCATTGAGCAAAAATGCAAGGCATTCTGGTAATGGCACCAGTGCTGAGTGGACGACCCCCTGAATTCACTATACAACAGGGAAATCTCTTGGCACATGACACAGAAAGACAGTGAGGAGACAGTGAGGATCATTGTAGTAGTGGTGTCCAGGTATTGAATATGTATACTTGCGTTGTTCCAAGCTGGACCATTGTAACTACAGTAAGTAAAAATATCCATGCCTGGAATTCAGCTTTAAATAGCATTGCCAGACAACTTCTAAAAGCATTAAGTGAACTGTAATTGGTCTGCAGGAACCATTGCTCCTTCACACAGCCTACCTTTACTATGATTATTTTTTTAATTACAAAACCTTGCAGCTAGATGCATCAGGCTTTATTTGTTTGTTCGGTTGTTGGTTTACCAGTTGTAACTCCAGCCCCCAACATTGATTGGAGGGGTGTGGCTGTGGGAAGAGAGGCCAGAGACAGACAAAACACTGGCCATTTGGAGGACTGTATGTAGCCACAGAGAGAGCTGGAGGAAAGCCTTGATCACCAACCGGGGAAAACAGAGGAAGTGGAAATGGATCTGCCTTGGATTTTGGGAAGGACAGAGCCTGCTGGGAGTAACTATGATTTGTAGGGAATGTAGTCCCCAGGGAGATTGAGCCTATATTACAGATTGGCTCTCAGACTACACATCCTAGCATTACTAGAGCTGGAGAGGGAAAGGAGGTGATATTCTGGGGCAGTCTCAAAGAGGATGTGGTGAAACGCTCACACAGTGTTGCAGGCTGCTGTTGGGTTAGTTTGCTGCAGTATTAGAGATTCAATTGATTGAATTTCTGACATCTCCTGGGCTCTGGAGGAGACAAGTCATCCCCTAAAAGTTTATGGAGTAGGGATGATCGAACGGTTCGGGTCGACCATCGGTTCGACCCGAACATTGGGTGTTCGAAATTCGGCCGAATTCCAAACTTTTTGCGGTAAAAGATCGGAATTCGGCCACCAGAACCACCCAAAATGCAATGGGACAGGAACTGGGCTTTAAAAGCCCATGATTGGCCCAGAAACATCAGTAAAATGTGATTGGAGTGACTACGGGGTCCAGAGCCCAATGAGGAGTGAATACACCCCCCATACACCCCCCAGTATATAACATAGCCCCGCCAAAACTCTAGCACTGTAATACAGGGGCTGTGGAAGAGAGTGTGTCAGGGTTCAGCAGCAGCTGGGGAGACCAGACACATGTAGCTACACACCAACACTATATAGATAGCCTTAAAGTAAAATCTATTATAGTGAACCACAAAACAAACATACACAGCAACAGTGAACAAAGCAAATGCCAGTAAACAAAACCCAACCCCAAAGACACAATAACTAAAGAACCAACTATCTACAAATATATACACTATACAGGACAAGGGGAGCAGGGTAGCAAGGAAGAGGGCAAACAAGACTGGATAACTGGATACAAGGCTGAGAGCAGGAGCAAGGGGTACAGGATAGATCAGGGTATGGATCAGGATCACAGACAACTGGTTCAGGCAGCAAGGAGGCATTCAAAATAGTGACGCGCCTGGGAAAGGGAGGATCAGCCTTAAATAGCCACCTGGCAGCTGAACACAGTTTGGGTGATCATAGAAGCCTGCTGGCTTCTGGGAGACACCTGCTGGTGGAAAATGGAAGTGCAGCATTCAGCCCAGGGCAACACAGTGTCACCAGCAGGGGAACTCAATCCTAACAGAGTGGAAACATTTGTGTTTCTCCAGTGTCATTTTGCAATTATTAGTGTGAGGAAAGGGATATGCAGTGTAATTAGGGTACTATATATCACTATAGTTAGATTCAAAAATCTAGTTTTTGTAGGGATAGCTTTAAGTGTCAAGGTGACCGTAGTGTATTTTAGGGTGACCTGACTCTGAAGCCATTCAATAGTAAAAGTAAATGTTTCATATTTGTTCCCCTATTTAGCTTTCCTCCAATTGGCATTAGGTCAAAGATTACTGTATGTCTGACAGTTGTATCCCTGTCAGCTGTCGGACCTTATACTCTCTCCCAAATCCTGACAATGCATTAATGTGTGTGTGTGTAAACATCAGGGAAGCACGGGAAAGACAAATATCAATGGTTGGG
This sequence comes from Pelophylax lessonae, assembly GCF_965119305.1. Classification (NCBI taxonomy): domain Eukaryota; kingdom Metazoa; phylum Chordata; class Amphibia; order Anura; family Ranidae; genus Pelophylax; species Pelophylax lessonae. Next base: position 493,407,500 of record NC_138772.1, on the reverse strand, counting down.
TTTTTTTGTTTTTTTTTCCTACAAGACAATCTGTCTCTAAATAGTATATGGAACTAAATATTATAAAACTTATGTTTCCAGCACACTGGAAGCCCTCACTTTGTTTTTGTCAAAAGCCTTTTGCAGAATCGTTGGTCCACTTTAAATTTTGGATGACTACACCCCCCACCATGTGCTGTGGTTCCATCTGCCAGCCCCTCCATTACTAAAGGACACAGTGATGGGGCCAGCAGAAGGAATCACAATGCACAGTGGAGGGCAAGGCCCCCGACACACCCCAAAGTGTCAGACAGTAAAAACTTTATAAAAAATCCTAACTCTTGGAGAGAGCAAGGTAAAGACTGGCTGCCCTCTGGAGGGGTAAGCAGGTTTTTTGTACAAAAGTCACTTTAGGGACCTGTGTTCTCTAGCTTTTGTTCACGTCAGATGAGATGGCTTTTGCCCCATATAGGTCTGAGAATATGAGAATGTGAAATCTCCTTGAAGTAGGACAAATTCAGGTCAGAGGTTAGTCAACTGCAGGTCAGTTGCACTTGTCAATGATATCTGAATGATCTAAGAAGCGAAACTGATGCCATCAACACAAGCTCAATGCCTGTTGACACAGACCATTAGTAGAATGTGTGCTTTTGGTCAGATTACGCACAAACAACTCATGTTTGATTGAAGCACACACTGATTGTAAAAGTCCCAATATAATAAATTATCTAAATCTTCACCTGATTGTTATAATGAAATATAGTAATGCATTGCTATTGTGATTAGCTTTGTGTTACCAAAAGGCAACATTAGTCTGCTAGTATGTTAAACACAATGATCTCGATTTACATAAATAATATATTAAACCAGACTTATATGCCAGGTGCAGTAAGAAAGTAACATTATTGAATACAGAATTGCACAGGCTGCAATGGCACAGCTGTGCCATCACATGACCTAAGATTCCGGCATTATCATCGGAGCCTAGAAATTCATTATGAAGTATAAATCATTGAGTTTTTCAGCAGAACACATCGGCTTCAGGAAATTATTTAGGCTGAATGTTAGAGATGTGTGACAAAAATACACAATAAAGAACTCAGCTATTGCCAAGTTCTATATTAAGGTAAAACGGACAGAGAACATAAACTATTTTGAAAGATTACAAGTACATTTCCCCTTAGTTGTGCATTCATCCTGAAGTCAGCAAGTATCACTTTTGCTGTAATGCAAAGAGTTTTCACAGAGATCTCTGCTCTTCCCCCAGCTACTTTCAGTCCACGACTCGCTAGAGGTGGTGCATGGCAGAGCATTCCTTCACTGGGCAGTCACAATATCATGTGGATAAAGATCTCATGGAAATGCTGCCAACGTATGCATTTGATCTGTGTATTGTTGCTTTAATTTTTTTGTTTCATTTTTCACTTTGTAGTTTTCTTTCTTTGAAAATTATAGGGCTAATGAGGGATTTTTTTTTTATTTTTGCACAAGAACAAGGCTAGTTCAAAAAGTATTTATGTAACCCTTAGGAGCCACTTAAAATAGAACTATAGGGGAACTATTATTTTCATTTTGGATAGAGTAAGGGAGGGTTATAACTATGGATCAATCGATTATCGGCAAAGCCGATATATCGAGCGCCGATCTGCACTTTCCCCGATATATCGGAATCGGCCCCTGAGGTTACCTATATTGCCGATATTTCGGGAAAGTGCTGTATCAGGGTGATGCCTGCAGCTAGAAGCATCACCCTGGTACCGGCGTCCATAGCTGATGGTCGGCTGTCTTGTAATGACAACCGATGCGGCTGACCGGTGGGACAGGAGACACGGGCGAGCCGCCGCTCCTTGTAATGACAGCCGAGCGGCGGCTCGCCTGTGTCTCCTGTCCTACCGGTACTCTGTGCCAGATTTAAAAAAATGACAGCATTCAAAACAGCCACACTTGGCGTTTTGAATGCTTTTAAGTGCAGAGGAGGGTTTTGGGGTCTTTTAGACCCCCAGATCCCTCCTCAAGAGTACCTGTGTAAAAAAAAAAAAAAAATGCTTTTAAATGTCCGAAAATATCGGCAGATATCGGCCAATACCGATATGCGATGACCAAAATATCGGTATCGGCAATAAAGAAACAATATCGGTCGATCACTAGTTATAACCCCTGTCAGATTTCTTTTTTCACAATCTGTGTTCCATTGAGGAGATTTCCCTTCATGTCCTTTCCCATAGCCAAAACAGAAAGTGGGAGGAAATCCCTGCAATCTAAGGAAATGTCCCCCCCCCCTTTAGATCACCAGAACTAATGTCCCCATTAGAAGATTTCCCCTCTATTACTGTTCTGGGAAGTACCCTAAATATGGTATTTTCTTTTACTTTCACTTTTGATGATAATGGTAAACAGGACAAATAGAGAGGGACACGGAGTTCTAATCCCTCTCCAGTCTATCCAAAAACTAGAAGGTTGCAATGCATTTCCAAGGCTCCGCTCCCTCCCTCTGAAATGCGTTGCAGCCCGCCCCTCCCTTGCCTGTGAAACAATTTGTGTCAGCTCTGACAATGGTGTGCATGAGCTCCAGACGCCGCAGGTGATTTATCTTGACTCAGCAGGTTTGAGCGTGTGGGCCAGCGGTCTTCCATCTGATCCTGACAACTGTGTGTCTCCATGGCCATCCACACTATTCCTGTATGCTGTTCAAGAGTTACCTTGATGTAAGTGTTTTTAAAAAAGCGTATTTGGTTGTACAATCTCACATTCACCTGGTGCCCTCCATTGCTTTTTTGTCTTGTTCAAGGAAATCCCAACTTTCTGATTGGGAAGCTGCCTGTGACAGTGTGCGGGACATTCCCTCCAGTTTGAGGATTTATCCCTCTATGGAACTTTCCCTTGATTTCAGTACCAACTAGGACTATATGGACTTAATTTTGTTTTGTTATTCAGTTATTTATTTACTCTGAATGATACATTGTATGTGTTTGATCTCCATCATTAATAGTGAGCACTGATTCACTCTCTACTCGTTAGTTTTTGACGTATTGCTTAATAGGTTTGGTAAAGCTCAACTCCAGCCAAAACTTTTTAATAAAAATGGGGAATAGTTAGAACTTCTGTCAGGTTTTCATTGTTGTCTGTATCCCTTTTCTTAAGATTTATCCTGACTTCCAGTCAGCACAAGATGTGATTGTAAATGTCTCCAAAAGGAATGCAAACAAAACCAAAAACACATTTTTAATAGGAAAGGTTAGAACTTCTGACAAGGATCTCCTTCCCATCCTGATGACAGCCGCTAACCCTCTCCCTCACCTTTTCTCCTACTGTTTCTTTTTCAAGTATCACAGAAGCATGAAATAAGGGACAATATTTCCAATGGGGTCACAGACAGAAACAATAGACAAATGGCACCATAGAAATCTTTCCTTCTATATTTAAAACTAAAAATATTTTTAGCTGGAGTTTGTCTATAATCCTCAAGAATTTTCCTATGGGCCTTAGAAGTCTCAGTAAACCAGGCCAAGAACTACTTTAAAACTGAATTCTAGGTATATGAAACAAGCAGTTAATGCAGTCAAGTGTTCATTTAGAAAAATGAAATGCATAATAATAATACAACTAGTACAATACAACTTCCTTCCTGTAATGGCCTGAACAGCAGCACTCTGACTAGGAAAGGGATTACTTCTTAGGGTGGATGTCTGGGAGCGTTTTTTTTTTTATATAAAGGGATCTTCCAGATTCTGCTTTAAAAAAAAAAATCTTTCAGATTCTGCTCTGTGACAAAAAAATGTTTCCCATGCAGTGGGGCTGTGCCCACACTGCATGGGTTAACTGCTCATTGTTGGCTAGGGGATTGGAGAGTGTAGATACAGTATACTAACCTAACCCTCCGATTCTTCCCACACCAGACTGGTCCATGCGGCTCCTGCCCCCCGCGGTCTAATGGTTTTGTGCGGTGGTCTGTTCCTGACATGGTCGCCTCCAAGGACCTGCTCTGGAAATGAAGACCTCAGGAAGAGTCCACCACTGGATCATGGGGGAGGGCTGATTACTGCTGCAGTGGAGAATTGGCTGAGTACAAGGCTTTCTGCTCGCCCCTTGACAAAATGAGCAGTTAACCCATACAGTGAGGGCACAGTCCCACGGCATAGGGAAAAAAATTACCCGGAGTTCAGCTTAAAGTCCCCCGCAAATACTCTCATCCTTCTTGGGACATTGGATGTGGGGAAGAGGTCCTCGCCCTCAAGACTGGGCAAAATATCACTCCCTTGCATGGTATCCCTGTAATATTTTGTTATGTTATATTTCCTCCCATGGCAGTGCCCAGCTAACTATGCCATCTTTAAATCAAAAGCTTGCCTTTTAGCCTTTAAAAATGGCGAGAAAAAATAGCTAGTTTCACCTCCAATAGACTTCAATTGGGTTTGGTGCTAAGTTGATGGTATGCAGACTTCCTGCTGGGTTCGCCAAACCCAGCTCAAGCCCAGGCAGATTCACTCATACCTTTGGCTTAAAGAATTTTCCAATTGGAATAAGATTGGGTACATTATACGGGTACAATTATGTTTAAAATGGATTCCATATAAGCTTATAGAAATTCCTGAAATGTAGACTAACCCTAAAATAAGAAAAATAATAATTTGTATTTACTGAGTTATGCAGCTTGGAAAAAAAAAAAAAATATTTTGTTTGTAAAGGCCCGTACACACGATAAGAAAATCTGTAGGGAAAATTCGTCTGGCGACCGATCTGCCGATTTTCGGATTGTTAGTATGGTGCTTTCGACAGCCAACTCCGACTTTTCGGCTGACAAAATCCTGATGTGCAGGCTATAAAATTTTTGTCGTCCGATTTTCGTCTCATTAGTACAGATTTCAACGGAAAAAAATCTTAAGAGCAAGACTAGGCATGCTCAGAGACGAAAGAACACATACAAAGCAATCCAACACATGACATCACTTCTGAAGTAGAATTCTGTCGTACGGGAAAATTCGTATGAAAATAAACTCTTCACTTTCCACATCAGACTAGCATGCCACAAAAAACGGACGACAGATCGTTCGATGATCTGATCGTGTGTACGGGGCTTTAGAGAGGGATGCATGGGAGGGCAACTGCTCCTATGGAAGGTAGGTGACAATAAACAAATGAAGAATTAAAAAAAAAAAGTAAAAAAAACACAACTACAAAAGATCACTTAATGAAATAAAATAAACTAACCTCAATACACACACATACAATTATGCTGCAAAATGAAAAAAAAAAATATAGAAAATAAATATTTTTTTAAGCAAATTTTGTTTAAGCAGCTTTTTTACTTTTGCCCAAATTGTGACAAAATCAATTTTGCTGAAATCACTTCACTCATTCCTAGTAAAGTGTGCTATGGTAGTCATTGAGTGACTGGGCAGCTATAGCATTCTCTCTAGTTGTCAAAGTTAGCATTCTATTCTGAAAAACTACTAGAGCCATACTCCCTCCAGCAAGAACAAATTCATCTAAAATAGAAAGGCTAATTCTGTAATTTTAAGGACTATACTCTTTTATTAACATATTTTATTTATAATACAATGTACGCAGTGAATGCCACGCATCTGCTTATGGCTCCTTTCACACGGCCGCTCCGCGTGAAAGGTCCGCTGCGGGACTTTTTTTTTTTTTTTCCACGGAGCGGATGACATTTCTGTCATCCGCTCCGTTTGCGGATGATATGCAGACATAATGTATGTCTATGGCACTGCGGATGTCAGCGGATGACACCGCTGACATCCGATTTTCCTTCCTTTCCGTTTTTTACACGGAAGGAAACATAGGGTTCTGTTCCGTTCGTAAAAACGGAACAGAACTGACAGGAGGAAAATCGGATGTCAGCGGATGGTATTCCGCTGACATCCGCAGTGCCATTCACTTACATTGATGTCCGCAAATCATCCGCAAAAAAATAGGATGATTTGCGGACACACGGAAAGCAGCGGAGCGGCCGTGTGAAAGGACCCTTACATTTACACAACTAATAATAAAAAAAAAAAATAAAATAAGTTTCAAAATAAAAATTATTGCAGGAATATATTTTTAATAAGGACAAATAACAACTTGAGTACCAACATCAAACAGTGGCAGGTCTCACGTTACTCCAGCCTCTGCCTCAGAAGAAATGAAGAGTAATTTAATCGGCTTTAGGTAACGCAATACCTGCAGCACAATGAGCTCAATAGATAACTGTGACCTGATAAAGGTATACAATGTCCACAACAAGCAAAGAGGTAGCGTTATTATCAGCCGTATTCCTTGTTTAAAAGATCTTGTGAGATGTTTTTATTTTCAACACCCACAGCCAGACACGGGGGGGGGGGGGGCTTATTTATCAGAACTTTGGGAAACCAAAGCTGTTGGGTTGGCCAAAGCAACCACTGTCTTTTTTCTAGTGTAGTAGTGTACACCAGAAAATTAGAGGCCACTGCCTGCTTGGTTTCTAGGGGCAACGCCATGGTACTTTCTTTCCTTCAGTATGTAAACTACTGCAGAATGTTATGTTAAATTAGTGTATGAAGGTTGTCTTTGAGATCATTGGGTGGTAAATCTATAAAGGTCACTGAACAACCAGCAATACTAATCCATGCTGCTTAGTGGGTTACCTTCAGATATAAAGCAGTCCTTAGAAAATTTATGGCAAATCTTAAGATTACGTCATCAACACAAACAACCTTAGGCCTCATTTACACTAGCAGTGCTCTCTGAAGAGTAATCCACATTCAGATTGCTCTTTGCAGAGCATTTGACAGGCAGTAAGGAGGTGTTGTATTGCCTGCTCACTGCCTGCCTTAACCCCTGAAACCTCGAACTAGCCCGCTGTCATAGGTGTGTGCAGCCTATTGCATTAGGGTGTGCACCCCACAGCTTAAACACACATGAATGGGAAGTTCCCTGTCTTGAATGGCTTCCTGTTCATTCACAAACTGAAGCATAGTAAACACAGTTTACTATGCTTCAGTGGTGAATGTACACAGTGAGCGAGTGTGTTTATTTAGAAAAGGAATGATTTACTAGCCTCTTCCCCTGCTCTTCATCCTGAAACATCCCTTGCAAAAGTTGGGGGTAGAGGAGGGAATCCAGCAGCACTGCATGGTGGGGAGGTTCCAACAGGGGGGAAGTAGGGAGAATTTGCAATGCACATAGTGATCAGGGTGTGCCCAGGCACACCTGACCAAACTCCTGCACACGCCTATGCCCGCTGTAAACACATGCATTCAGTAGAATGGATTGTATCCAGCAGGTGGTACTGCCGACTAAAGTGGAGTTCCACCCAAAAGTGGAACTTCCGCTTTAGGTATTCTAACCCCCCTGACATGCCACATTTGGCATGTCAATTTTTTCGGGGTGGACGGGTACCTAGTTTTGACAGGTACCCGCTCCCACTTCCGCTCGGAGCGTCGCGGCGCCCTGAACAGAAGTTCTCCTCTCCCCCTCCCTCCCTGCAATCTTTTGGGACATGTCAGAGGTCCCAGAAGATTGCCGGCCAATCAAGACGCGCAGCGCGACTCGCGCATGCGCAGTGGGTACCCGGCTGTGAAGCCGCAAACTGTCACAGCCGGGTGCCCACAGCAGTGATGCCGGCGTCGAGGGAGAGGATCGAGGTTTCGGGCGGCCGCATCGCTGGACCGTTGGACAGGTGAGTGAAATGGCTGGAACTCCGCTTTAAGGCCTTGTTTAGGCTGGGTTCACACTTGAAATGGATGTGGTTGACAGCAGGGATCCGGAGTGTCCCTGTTCTCCATTTCGGGGATGAATCTGGCCCACATTTTTGGCTGAATTCGGACCTGAAACAAAACCAAAGACACACAGGTCCCCTGTGCAATCCGCTTCACAGTCACCATGGAGATGTGTGAACCGGCTCCATTAAGAGCAGGTCACAATCTCCTGTCATGCAAATTGGATGTGGGGAAGCCTGCATCCAATTCGCATAAGTTTGAACCCAGTCTCACACTTATGTTTGGGCGCTAAGGGCAATTCCTGTGCCTGAGCTCCCTCTTATGCTGCAAAGACAGTGGAAGGGGAGGGCATAGGGCAAAAAGCATTGCAGTGTAGAGGAAACCCCAAAACTCATGGGTTTCAGTAACATTTTGACTGTGGAAGCCAGATTGAAAAATAGATGTATTTAATTTACAAATATGTAGGAGAGCAGTACAGTAACATAGGTTGGTTTCAAAACAATTGCTCTAACTGGCTAAGGACTTGTACAATTTATATGTTTTACAAAGGGTGGGACCTATCTATCTAAAGTTTCATTGAATCACATCTTGATTGAAATGCGGAATAGTTGTTCACATAGGCTTGTTACTTCCAGTGGAGGTGTAAATAGCAATTTAACACAAAATACAGCTGTTACACAATTTGACTTCTAACAAAATATGCATCCAATATATCTGCTAAATCAGAAATAATTGTTTGATAATCTTAAATAAATGTTTGATAAAAAAATGGCTACTCCACGCACCCGATCAGCATTCAGCAGCATGTTAATAATGATCCCCCCTGTGGCATTAAGTGGGCAGTACAGTCTTCTAAATGCGACCTATTCAACTTAACCACTTGCCGACCGCCGCAAGTACATATACTGCGGCGGTCAGCCCCTCCTGGGCAAAGCGACGTATCACTATGTCGCTCGCCCACGAGCCTCTAGGGGGCAAGTGTGCGCCGCCTGAGGCAGGCTCCCGTCCCCGCTCGTTCCCTGGCATCCCTGCGCGAGTGACCGGCGGCTCCGATGTCCGACGGCCACTCGCAATCTCCCGCTGCAGAGGGAAAAAGACAGACGCCTGATATAAACAAAGCCGCCTGTCATTCTCCCTGGTGTAACTGCAGAGACTATACGATCCTGCTATGTAGGATCGTATGTCTCTGTGGTTACATTACAAGCCATGCCCCCCCCCCACAGTTAGAATCACATCCTTAGGGACACACTTAACCCCTTGATCACTAATAAAGTTAACCCCTTCCCTGCCAGTGTCATTTTTTATAGTAACAGTGCATATTTATAGCACTGATTACTGTAGTAATGTCACTGGTACCCCCAAAAGTGTCAAGAATGTCAGTCAGAGGTCTGATCTGTCTGCCATAATATCGCAGTCCCGCAAAAAAAATCGCAGATCGCCGCCATTACTGGTTAAAAAAAAAAAACAATAAAAATGGCATAAATGTTTCCCTTAGTTAGTAAACGCAATAACTTTTGCGCAAACCAATCAAAATCCGCTTAATGCAATTTTTTTACCAAAAATATGTAGCAGAAAACAAATTGGCCTAATATGTTAAAAAATTTTGATTTTTACATTTTTTTTTTGAGAATTTCATATAAAAAAATGTGAAAAATACTGTTATTTTTTCAAAATTGTCACATTTTTTTGTTTATAGCGCAAAAAGTAAAAATCACACAGATGATCAAATACCACCAAAAGAAAGCTCTATTTGTGGGGAAAAAAGGACGTCAATTTAATTTGGGTACAGTGTCGCACGACCGTGCAATTGTACGTTAAAGTCACGTAGTGCCGAATCGCAAAATAGGCCCTGGTCTTTGAGCAGCCAAATCCTCCGGGGCTTAAGTGGTTAATGGGGGTGCCCTGCAACCACCCCACATCTGCATGTGCTAAACATGGTTGTAACACACTAGTGTAGGGCTCAAGGCGTTAAAGCAGGTGGTGAGGAGGCAATATAATGCCTCCTCAAGCCTGTCAAGTACTTCCTGAAATGCATATTGCTCTTCTGAGATTGTAAACTAGCCTAAAAGCGATGGCGTGGATCATTTCTTCTGCACCACAATGGAAAGCGTCACAGCCATGGCTGTGCAGCATAAGACTACTGATTACTGTGTGTTTTTTCCACCCCCAACTAAAAAACAAAAAACCCAGATTTGCTGCTAGATCATGTCAATTTACTTCCAGCTACAAGAAAAGCACCCATATATTGCATGAAGTTATTGAATTATCTTATCATGCAAACTAGCCAAGCAAAAAATCCACAGACAGATTTTTCCTGAATTCATTGTTCTATTGTGATGAACTATTTACACAAAATAACCTGATTTTTCACCCACACTAATCTCACCAAGCAAATAAGTTTAGCTCAGCCTCCTGGCTGTTATCATCATGCCGCAGGTGTCGGTCTCCCAGTAGGCTCCTGTCAGCTCCATCCACTTCATACTGGAAAAAGTCAATGCTGGAATCCATACATACCCTGCAGAGTTTATTTATTAAACATCAGGTGGTCCAGTAGACAGAAAAAGCTTTCTGTTGTATATTGGACCAGCTGATTTTTAATAAACAAACTCTGTGGATTATGTATGGATACCAGATTTGAGGTGTGATCATGTGTTGGTGTGGTATCTGCTGTTTTGTTGTTTATTTTGGTGTTTTGGTAGCTCAGTACTACCTCTGCTAATCAGCGTCCTGGATGATAAGTAACCCCTTCTTAGCAGATATCCAGCTCATCAGTTTCCCGCCTCAGTAGATCTCCCACTCAGTAGTTCCCCGGTTCAGTAGTACCCCCGGTTTAGTAGATCCCCAGCTCTGCAGTTTCCTGGCTCAACTGATCGCCCATTCAGTGTTTTCCTGGCTCAGTGGTAGTGAACTCACTCACCCGAGTATGGAGGCTCAAGCATGGGTATGAATTGTATGTGAATAGTGTGCTTGTTCAAAATATTGCAGAGGGGTGTATGTACCACTGGTCGAGTCTTTGGGTTAGACCAGGGTTTCTCAACCAGGGTTCCTCCTGAGGTTGCTAGGGGTTCCTTGAGCAATAGGCAATTTCTGCCTCTCAGATAAGTTTCCAATGACACCATTGTTCCTTTTAGCTATATGTAATTCTCCCCAATGATGACAAGAGTAAGGAGTAGAGTTGAGCGGACACCTGGATGTCCGTGTTCGGCGGGTTCGGCCGAACTTGAAAAAAAAGTCCGGGTCCGTGTCCCGGACTTTTTCCGAACTTTACCCGGACACCGAACCCCATTGAAGTCAATGGGGACCCGAACTTTCAGGCACTAAAATGGCTCTAAAACACCAATGGAAAGGGCTAGAGTGCTGCAAATGGCAGCAAAATGTAGTTAAGAGCATGGCAAGTGCTCTTAAAAAAAATTCCCCTTTAAATTATTTTTTTATTAGCAGATTAGAACAGGAATCTGTAGTGAAATATAGCTGAACGCTGCACACAACAGACTGATAAAAATAGATTTTCTTCTCCCTCCTCCTCAGTGGGCTCAAGTGAGGGCACCCACTTGGGTGCCCTCACTTGAGCCCACTGCACCACCCCTCACACAGCAAAATCGATGTAGACTGTCCCTGCCTAATCTCCAGCCTGTCCCTAATATGCTCAATAAGATCATTCACTGCACCACCCCCCACACAGCAAAATCGATGTAGAAGACTGACCCTGCCTAATCTACAGCCTCGCCCTAAAATGCTCTAATAACTTTCCCTGCCTGCACTCCGACCTGTCCCTGCATTCTTTTCGGACACAATTTTTCACAGAATCACTGTCTGTCCATAATCAGCAGCCAGCACGTATGATGTGTGCTCTGTCCCTAATCTACAGCAGAATGACGCAGCGTGCTGGGGCTCTCGAACTTATAAAGACATGGTCACATGCTTCAGATGGCCAATCACAGCTACTAATACATTAGTAGGAATGGCTGTGATGGCGCACACCAGTTAAACGCTTGTTGATTGGCTGTTGAAAGCCCGCTATTAACCGCTTGCCGACCACCGCAAGTAAATTTACTGCGGCGGTCAGCCCCTGCCAGGCAGAGTGACGTTAATTAACGTCACTAGCCTGGGAGGGTCTGGGGAGCGAGCGCGCGCCGCCGGAGGCGCGCTCCCGCTCCCGCGCGGTCACGGACCCCCCCCCGCGCGTGTGACCGGCGGACCCAATGTCCGCCGCTCACTCGGCGATCGTCGGGGGAGAGGGAGAAAGTCAGGCAGCTAGTGTAAACAAGCTGCCTGTCATTCTCCTCGGTGTTAAAACACTGATCAGACAGATCTACTATGTAGATCCGTTGATCAGTGTCCTTTCACCTCAAGCCACAGCCAATCACAGTAGAAAGCACGCCCCTAGGGACACACACAGCCCCTTCCTCCCAAATAAAGTTAACCCCTTCACTACCAGTGTATTTTTACAGTAACAGTGCATATATATAGCACTGATTACTGTAGAAATGTCACTGGTAACCCCAAAAGTGTCAAAAATTTCAGTCAAGGGTGCGATCTGTCCGCCGCAATGTCGTAGTACCGCAAAAAAAATCGCAGATCGCCGCCATTACGCGTTAAAAAAAAAACAACAAAAATCTTTCCCTTTGTTAGTAAACGCGATAACTTTTGCGCAAACCAATAAAAATACACTTTTTGCGATTTTTTTTACCAAACATAGGTAGGATAAAACAAATTGGCCGAAAATGTTAAAAAATTTTGATTTTTACATTTTTTTTGGGGGGAATTTCATATAAAAAAATGTGAAAAATATTGTTATTTTTGCAAAATTTACGCTCTTTTTTTGTTTATAGCGCAAAAAGTAAAAATCGCACAGGTGATCAAATACCACCAAAAGAAAGCTCTGTTTGTGGGGAAAAAAAGGCCGTCAAATTCGTTTAGGTACAGCGTTGCACGACCGCGCAATTGTCCGTTAAAGTCACGCAGTGCCGAATCGCAAAATACCCCCTGGTCGTTTAGCAGGAAAATCCTCCGGGGCTTAAGTGGTTAAAAGCGCGCCATTACATACAAAACAGGAAATAAAATGACCGGACACGGATTTTAAACCCGAACATACAGTAAAGTTTTCGGGTAACAAAAATCCAATTATTCGGTACGAACACGAATAATAAAGTCCGTGTTCGCTCAACACTAGTAAGGAGCATTCTTCCCACTGACTGTCACACTAATGTGTCATGAGTTGTAGATCTTTAGCAGGGGTTCCCCGAGACCAGAAATTTATTTCAAGGGTTCCTCTGTGTTGAAAAGTTTGAGAAAGACTGGGTTAGACCAAGAGACTTTAACTTTAAGCAGAAGGAATTAAAAGCCGAGTATTAAATTAAATTAAAACATAACAAGTACAATTCGTTCCTGTTTTTTTTCTTTTTTTGTCGAAGTATGTAAGAACTAACATCTTTTGACAGCACATTTACACCAAACATAAAAAAGTGTTAAAAGAGCAATTAAAATAGAGCATTTTCTATTAAAACCATAACTATCAAAAGGTAACCCACAGCGTAATTCAGAAGCCATGAGTGTAAAATATTTAACAAAATAATAGTCGAAATGGCTTTGCTAGATTTAAAAAAAATCACGTTCTCATCTCATAGAACAACTTGGTATATTTTTGTTTTATTCATTTTTTTTTTCCTTTTCATTTTCTTGCAAGTGACGCCACTTGTAAGACGCACAAGACGTGGAAAGCTGGTGCCTGCGTGCTCACTTGTATAAATAATTGCACAACTGAGAATTGCATGTCTCCAACAGAGGCTGTATTTGGAAAGGCTTGAAGCAACATCTGTCCAAGTTTATAAAAATCATAATTTGGACAATCTTGCTGAAATATCAAAAAGAGACAAAGGATGGCATTGCTGCTGTCAAACTGGGATAAAGAAATAGAAATATAAAATAAGTTATAGCCTATAGTGTCCAACAAGATGCTACATTTCTTTCTGTAGCGTAGTTTCGAACATTAAAAAAAGGTATGGCCATAAATGTTTCTTGAAATTATGAGATGTGCAAGAGTATACATTTAGCATAAAGCATGTAAGCTATGGACATTTATCCCAGTCACCACCTCATTGGTGCAGACTATAAAGAACTCACACATAAAAAATGATTGGTTAAACTCACACATTCTTTTTTCACCACTACTTTGGTGACTATGCAGTTATGTGAAAAAGTTAGTACCCCCAGGGAAAGAGTAGCTACATAGTTACATAGTTGGTAAGGTTGAAAAAAGACATCCATGGGTGTGTCCATGTATTATGTTTGCTAAGATGCCTGTAGGCAGGTGCAGTCTATTTTCTACACTGTAGGTAGAGCTTGACCACAGCAGCATTGGAAGGGAAGTCAAGAGGAACTTGGTTTGCTGGGTCACTGGGGAAGCTATCCAATTGGATACTGCCACCACATGTGACTCTAGCAGCCATCTTGGGTAAGGCAAAGCCTATTTAACCTCCTTGGCGGTATTCTGGAGTGTGGCTCGGGGTTAATTTTCAGTACCACACTGAAAAGTAACACAAACATACCGTGCTTGTTTACAACATCAATATGGCAAAAACACATGCTATTTAAAGTGTAAGCTCAAAAAGAGACCATGCCTCAAACCACCTGTGTTTAATTGCCGGTTAATGCATGACCATTCAATACTCCAAATAAAAACATTTGTATAGAGAGCATAATTACACACAATCTAGGAATAATAAAAAGTAATCATAACAATCGTAAAAAAAAAAAAAAGAAGAAAAAATACAAAAATTAACATATAAAAGAAAAACCAAAAAAAAAACTCACAGAAGACAAAAATAAATGAACTATCTGCAGTGTAGTTGCATAAAAAAAAAAACAAAAAAAAAGAAACGCCAGTCTAAATGAAAATATTAAAAATAAAGTGTAATATATGCAAAAAATAAACATAGTGCACATAACATATTCCACATTGGTGATGAGTGGTATAAGATGGTATATAGTGTGTGTATATATATATATATATATATATATATATATATATATATATATATATATATATATATATAATGTGGCCCTCCTTATGCACAAAGGATATGAAGATAAATATCCAACCGGGAAATAACAACCAATAACCAATATATTATTTCTGGGGACAGCTCCAAGTATTATCATACTGAAAATAAAATTAAACATCCCCTGTCTAGATAGATGGACACTAGTATTTTAAAATTAAGTAAAAAATCCCAGTGTGCATAAAGGAGAGCCACATCACAATAGGACATCAATGGAACAGTTATATAAAAATAAAAACAAAATATACATATATACATAATGAAGGGTTTTAATCAGAAAAATGTGTTATATACCATTCAAAGTTTAACCCATACGGTATACGTGTCTTAAACTGAAAAATCCAAAAGACTTCTTTTTTACAGAGAAGTCTAAAGACATCACCCCCTCTATTTGGTACATTGAAAATTGGACTAGCCTGCTGCATCATTTTTTCACTTCCCAAGAGAGAATAAAATCAGTTCCTCTAATCTTCCCTCATAGCTGAGCTCCTCCATACCTCTTATCAGTTTGGTTGCCCTTCCCTGCACTTTCTCTAGTTCCCGATATCCTTTTTTGTGAACTGGTGTCCAAAACTGAGCTGCATATTTCAGATGAGTTCTTACTAATGATTTGTACATGGGTATTATATGTCTTTCTCTCTGGCGTCCATGCCTCTCTCAACACAAGAAAGGATTTTGCTTGCTCTGGAAACCGCCGCTTGGCATTGCATGCCATTATTAGGCTTATGATCTACCAAAACACCCAGATCCTTCTTCACCACTGACTTCCCCAGCTGTTTTCCTCCTGGTATGTAAGATGCGTGCATTTTTTCAGCCCCCAAGTGTGTAACTTTACATTTATCAACATTAAACCTCATTTGCCACATAGTCACCCAATTACACAGTGCATTGAGGTCGGCTTGTAAGTAAGTTGGAGACATCCTGTAAGGAAGTTATTCCACTGCATAGCTTGGTGTCATCTACAAACACTGAAATTGTACTTTTAATCCCAGACCCTATATCATTTATAAATATATTAAAAAGTAAGGGTCCCAACACTGAACCTTGGGGTACACCTGATAACTTTAGACTATTCAGAGTATGAATCATTAACCACTGCTCTCTAAGTTCGGTCTTTTAGCCAGTTTTCTATCCATTTACAAACTGTTTTTTCCAGGCCAGTAGACTTTACTCTACACATTAGCCGTGTGTGGGGAACTGTGTCAAATGCTTTTGCTCAATATGTGAGTATGTGCTAACAACCACAGCCGCCTGTCGGTCCTTCATTTATTTGTACAGGCTTACAGGCCATTGCTGAACAAAACCACCTGTGCCAGCTACTGTTCAAATATGGGTAATCTTGGGGTTGTATGGCCCTACATGGCCATTCAAATTAGACCTTTTTATGTTTCTACATTAGAACAGATAGAAGGACAAATGCTATGGGGAAAGAAAGAAGAAGGAGCAGGCAGTGGTGAGGACCATCATAGAAGAGGTAAGGGACCACTCTGTTCAAGAGCATTGCACATGAACATGAGTATAACATCTTTTATTTATTTAAAAAAAATGCCTTTATAGTGGCTCTAAAGGCTTAAAGAGGAGCTCCAGTCTCCCCCCAAAAAATACCGTAGCTGCTGATTTTTACCATAAGGACACTTACCTGTCCAGGGATCCAGCAATTTCGGCACCCAAGTCGATTCTTCATTCGACTTTAGGTGCAAGCGCCGGCATTGTAAGTGAGGAAAAACGGCAGTGAAGCCTTCCAGCTTCACGGCCGGTTTCCTACTTCACAAGGGCGACTCGCCCTGTGCTTTGTGAATGGTCCTGTAGTCTTCTGGGACCTGTGTGTGTCCCAGAAGTCTGTGGGGGGGAGGGGCAAACATGCTCGTAGATTGCCATGGCAATCTGAGCTGGAAGTGTGAGGGGGTACCTGTCAAAACCAGGTACCGGCTCCCCCAAAAATTAGCAAATGAGGCAGTGGAGGGGAGGAGGGTGCAGACAAGGGGAGTTTCCCCTTTTGGGTGGAGCTCTGCTTTAAGGTTTTTACCTTAATGCATTCTCCGGCGTTAAGGTAAAAAATCTTCTGTGCAGATAAAGCTCCCCCCCCCCCCTCCCCGATCCTGATCCTGATCCAGCTCTGTGCCCAAGAGCTCTTTCCGCTCTCTCACTTTCTTTACAAGGCAGATAGATAGCAGTAGGAGCTATTGGCTCCCACTGTTGTTAATCAAATTATCTAATGAGGGAGTGGGAGGCGGGGCCAAGCCCCCCCCCCCCAGTCTGTGTTTATAGACAGGGTGGCTCTGAATGGTGCTGCCATGTGCTGCTTCCTATGGGGCACTCACAGAAGAGAAATCAGGAGCGCTGGTGGGGATCCCAGAAGAGGAGGATTGGGACTGCTCTGTGCAAAAACATTGCACAGAGCAGGTAATTATAACATTTTTATTATTAAAAAAAAAAAAATACAAAGCTTTACAATCACTTTTAATATCACTTTAAATTGTGTCTGTTACTTTGCCCATTCAAAGCCAGTTGACAGGTTCTCTTGATAACCCCTTATTCTCCCACCACCGCTTCTTTTGCTGCTCTGTCGCTGGAGCCCCGAGTTAAAAATGCCCTGTGCAAACTCCATATTTGTCTTTATTGTAGTATATTACATATATTATTATTATTATTATACAGGGCTAATGAACATGACAATGTGCTGGCCTGGCAATTGGCCACTTAAGTATCAAACGCTGCTCTTTGAGAGAAAGGTGAGAAGGCCATATGCTCCCCTATTCTGGGAATTCTGGACAGATCACGGACAGGTAGTTAGCTCCCTTGAGTCACACCATAAATTACATTATCTGCATGGAGTTTGTAAGTTCTTGCAGCATGTGCATGAGGCTCATCATTGGCTTCCACCTAAATTAGGCTGTAGGTTCCTTCGGGAGCCGGGAGTGATGTGCATGGGCTCAATGTTCTCTTTAAAGCTCTAAGGAGATAAAGTCAGTGTTATGTAAAAGGAAAATAAATGATTCATGGCTCTTTTATAATGAGTCTATAAGAGTTATTATGTTTCTTTTTATACTTTTTACATTTATTTATGCCACGTACAAACTAACAGAGATAAATGTGTGGGAAAGGTGGGAGGGAAATACACCGTATTAGATCATTTATACACTTGTGTTATTTATCAAACCAGCTGGCTGTGGATATATTTGTCACAATGAAGCAAAACACATTAATAGAAATCACTAGATAAGGTAAAGAGACACTGTCACTCAGTCCATTTAAGCAACTCACCTCTTCACTGCTTCTTTCTTTGTTGCATTCAGTGCAAAATATCGGGTGCTTTTTGGGCATGGGGGAGTAAATGACTGTCACTTGAAAGAGGGGGCAATGTCTCCACTCCCTTTAGCATAGGTGTGCGAAGCCTATTGCATTATGGTGTGCACCCCGAAAGCTCAAACACCCATGTCTTTCTCTGCAGCCTCAGCTGCACTGGACAGTGAATGAATGGGAAGTGCTCTGTGCTGAGCAGCTTACTGTTCCTTCACAAACTGAAGCATAGTGAACACAGTTTACTATGCTTCTGTTATGAATGAACACAGTGAGTGAGTGTGTTCGCTGTGTTCATTTAGAAAAGGAAGGGGCCGATAAATGGCACATTGCCTAGCCCCTTCCCTCACTCTTCATTCTGAAACATCCCCCACAGCAGCCAGGGGGAGATGGGAGGAGGGAAGCCAGCAGCACTGCAGGGGGGACTCAACATAGGAGGAAGCACAGGCAATAGGGGGAATCGGCACCACATGCAGTGATTAGAGTGGGCCCAGGCACACCCCCTGTGCATGCCTATGCCCTCTAGACTCCTACACTGGCCAACATCGGGTATTTTGGTGGCAGCTGTCTTAAAAGAAGGAGCATTGGATTAGTGAGCATTAACATGTTGGACTTTACATGGAAAGTGTGTGAAATGCTTACGGTAATTTAGGTAGTTTGTGATTGATTATAAGTGTGTAAAGGGCTTTAAGTTGCTCAGAAAGATTTTTGAAGATGTTTTCAACTATTTTGGACCAGTTCTTGTACTAAAAACTGCCCCTCGTTTGCTTAATTTTTTTTACTTTTTCACATAACTAAGAAACAGATAATGAAAAATGTCAAAGGAAAAAAAAAGCGGGAGTTCCGCCTTAATGAGAAACCCTGCCATTGCAATTTATGAGCATATTATCAGTAAGCAAGTAAGCAACATTTGGCAAACTTTCCGGAACAGCAGAGTAAGGTAGACACATTTATCACAAATTCTAAAATAAATTAAAATCCAGTGCTGTGGGATTGAACGGCTGCTTGTCAGAGGTCCAGACACAGAAGGGATTTTGTGAACAACAGGGATTTGATGGAGGTGCTTTGCACATTAGAACAATTGATAGAATGGATTGAGCAGAAATGACCAGCTGGCTCTAACACCGCACACTGTGACTGTACAGAGTAAACAACATGACTAATAGGGAGAGGAATCCAAATGCATATGAACATTCAAAGTATTCTAGTTTATTATATAATAATACATGTACTCTATAAAAATCTCCTGATGTTTCTTGTAGAATAAATCTGCATATCAGCACATCATGCTATTTTTCTAAGCAGTCTGGCATCTATAATCTAGGCTAACCTTGGTTTAAGGAGTTGTGGCACTTCATACGTAAAATTTAAAGTGAACCACGCTCCATGCCTATAGTTACTTTCTGTAGCATTACTCCCAAGGGAGCTGCTGAGTGTGGGTCCCCCTGAGATACCGCTAGCAACAGTAGTACCTTTAAGCATGTTTTTAAAGTGTGAATACCTCAGACAAGAACCAGTCCAGTTTCTTTGGGTTTTTAGTTTTTTTGAGAACTTGGATAGGAGAAGGGATGAGTGGGATACTCCAACAACTGAACTATGTACAAATAGGCAGGGACTCTACAAAAATGCTGCTTGATGCTGGTTAACGCTTACTGATGCTGATTAGAGCTGTCTGACGTTGGTCACGGCTAGGCCGCTTACTATGACTTCACCTCTGACTGTGGAAAAGTCCTTGAGCCCTCTGAGGTACTACTTCCTAGGGTAGCTGTCTTGTAGTGCAATCTGTATCGCTGAACATTTCAGGGCCCTTCCTGGCACCCCCTTTAATCCCCAAACTTCAGGGCTTTAGTACTTGGCACCCCCTTTACTGTACTCTCCTGGTTAGCTGGCTCCTGGATCCCCCTTGACCTCTCTGGAGTGGTCCCCTTTCCTAGGAAGACCCCTGGGCAGATCTTAAGTACTCACAACACTGGTTTTCCAGAAGATCTCCACCCAGCAGCTCCACTCAGTCAACACACTCTGGATCCTCTGCAGCGCAGCTCAACCTCTGGCGCCTAGGCCGACTGCCCGGACCACCTTCACACTTCAGCCGGAAGAGAGACAGCCGTCAACTCCTCCTGGGACTAATGCTGCCGCCAAAAGACACTCTGTCACATGCTCCCTCCAGAATTATTTCCAATCCCAGGGTGCACTGCGGCAATCCCCGCCCACTGGGACAGTAATAAACCCTGGTGCGCTATTGGCAAGGTTTCCTCCACTGTTCAACAAGGTCCCTCATTGGATACAGTGAGGAGACTCCCCAGACTCAACAGGCCACACCTGGAGGCATGCGACAGATTAGCTAACAGATCCGGCCCCCCTGATAAGCAGACTGGGCCACATATATGCTTTTTCCTAGCACCTACCTAGGAGGGTGCTACATTTCTTTCACTCCCTTGCTGCTCCATACACTGCCTGGTGCAAGGAGAGGAAGCCCATGTAAGCTCTGATCCTACTCATGGGTGGCAGGTTGTTCTTGACTCCATGTAAACTCCATTTTGTCTTGAAATCTACACAAGACTTCTTATCTTGCCTAATGGCAGTAAATGGAGGGAGGGGGGCAAGGAAAAGGTAAATATTACAGCAGGACTAAGGTCTCCCAATCAACATGAACTATTTTTTATCCTTATGCTGCTAGAATTAGCAGCAATGGGGAAAAATATCATGCTGGATATCTATACTGATATGGACTGGGCAATGTGTTAGAAACGAAAGGATGCCACATCGTTTGATGAAAATTAAAATAATCAACCTGCAGAGGGCTGAATTCAAAGACACCCTGAAAATAAAATAGAAAAAAATGATGCAGCAGGCTAGTCCTTTTTGCTGAAATGTCATGACAGTAACTCAAAATGGTCCTCAGTAGTTTGTATGGCCCCCACGTGCTTGTATGCATACCTGACAACATTGGGGCATGTTCCTAATGAGACAACATATGGTATCCTGAGGTATTTCCTCCCAGATCTGGATCAAGGCATCACTGAACTCCTGAACAGGCTGAGGTGCAACCTGGCGGCGTCAGATGGACTGAAACACAGTATCCCAGAGGTGTTCTATTGGATTTAGGTCAGGCAAGCGTGGGGGCCAATTAATGGTATCATATCCTTTATCCTCCAGGAACTGGCTGCATACTCTTCCCACATGAGGCCCGTCATCGTCGTGCACCAGGAATAACCCAGGACCCACTGTACCAGTGTAGGGTCTGCTGACAATGGGTCCAAGGAGTTCCCGATTCCTAATGGCAGTCAGGGTGCCATTGTCTAGCCTGTAGAGTTCTGTGCGTCCCTCCATGGATATGCCTCCCCAGACCATCACTGACCCACCACCAAATCGGTCATGCTGAACGATGTTACAGGCAGCATAACATTCTCCACGGCCTCTCCAGACCCTTTCACGTCTGTCACATGTGCTCAGGTTGAACCCGCTCTCATCTGTGAAAAGCACAGGGCGCCAGTGGCGGACCCGCCAATTCTGGTGTTCAATAGCAAATGCCTATCGAGCTGCACAGTGCCAGGCAGTGAGTACATGGCCCACTGAAGGACGTCGGGCTCTCAGGCCACCCTCATGAAGTCTGTTTCTGATTTTGTGGTCAGAGACATTCACACCGGTGGCCTGCTGGAGATAATTTTGTATGGCTCTGGCAGTGCTCATCCTGTTCCTCCTTGCACAAAGGAGCAGATACCGGTCCTGCTGATGGGTTAAGGACCTTCTACAGCCCTGTCCAGCTCTCCTAGAGTAATTGCCTGTCTCCTGGAATTTCCTCCATGCTTTTGAGACTGTGCTGAGAGACACAGCAAACCTTCAGGCAATGGCACGTATTGATGTGCCATTCTGGAGGAGTTGGACTGTCTGTGCAACCTTTGTAGGGTCCAGGTATTGCCTCGTGCTATCAGTAGTGACACTGACCCTAGCCAAAAGCAAAACTAGTGAAAAACTGTCAAAAGAAAAGATCAGTAGGTAAAAAAAGTCAGTGGCCTTCACCATTCCTCTTTTGGAGGTCGTCTCATTGTTGCCCACCTAGTGAACCTGTTGTTAATTTAATTACCACCAAAGCAGCTGAAATTAATTAACAACCCCCTCTGCTACATAACTTACCAGATCAATATCCTAGGAGTTTAATTGACTTGATGCTACGCTCTAAATAGAAAGTGTTCCTTTGACCAGATTTGAGAAAAAGAATGTAAACAATAGATATGTATTTTTTTTTTATTTAAGAGCTGGGTCATTGTCATTACTTACCAAGTTACCATGTTGTTCTTACCCCTATGGGATCTCATTGCTTGGGTTACAGCAGGGGATGTCATGTTTATTTGCTAGATTCTCTGTTACGTAACATAATTGGAGAATCCAACAGGGAGAAGAATTCGATTTTCTTGCAATAGCCATGGCAGCAAGCAAAGCTGAGAATTTACCAGAAGCCTCGCTGCTTTGGAATTCAAGTCCCCAGCATTTAATTCAAACTAAAGTATGTCACTTTGAGTCTTCAGTTGCCATTGACAATGGTTTGCTTTTTCTTTAGGGCACAATGCGGTTTAATATTAAAATTAAACTCAGGATATATAGCACAGTTGCATAGCATGGGAGAGGCAGCCAATGCGGCCGCTCTGGGCTCAATATTTAGAGGGGCGCTGTTTTGTCTCTGTGGCCTGTCACCTTACTGTGTGTTACTAGTGCAGTGCTGTGTGTACTGACAGGTACTGCGTAACTCCGCTCACTCCCTCGCTTCCTTGGCAGCACATAATATTGAACAGGTACTGGCCGTCCCGACCAATGACAGGCTCAGCTAAATTCTACTTCTGGTCCAAGACTTCACAGGGGACATATCTTATGTGAGCATAGCGGTCGTGTTCCCCACCTGTCCAGCTACTGTCAAGATTGGAGCTAGCAATTGGGGAGGTGTGCCATGTATCTGCTGGAAGGGGCGGGCGGATGAGTATTGCTTTAGGTGGCACAGGCTGTGCATTTCCTCAGCTAAAAACCAGGCTTCCTGCGCGCCGTTTTCAAATCAGTCCTCTGGCCGCTGCTGTGAATCAATGCCAGGTTTGTATTCATGTATTTTAGCAGCTTTTTGAGTTCCATCCTGAACAACACCCCGAGGCACTCTCCACTGCATGCTGTGTAAATGGCTGGTGTGTACTCTTAGCCGTGACTTACGTTTTCCTCTGGAGTGGGACCAGTCCAGAGCAACTATCAAGAGAGTGTAAAATGGGGGTCCTGTGACAAAATCATTAATAAGAATATGGGATGCAGTGAGTTTGTGGGGTGCAGTGACTGTGCGGTGTGTCTGTGGGGTGCGGTGCAACTGTGCGGTGTGTCTATGGGGTGCGGTGTGTCTGTGGGATGCAGTGACTGTGTGGTGTGTCTGTGAGGTGCAGTGACCCTGCGGTGTGTCTGTGGGGTGCAGTGACTGTGCAGTGTGTTAGTGGGATGCAGTGACTATGTGGTGTGTCTGTGGGGTGTGGTGTGTATGTGGGGTGCAGTGACTGTGGTGTGTCTGTGGAATGTGGTGTGTCTGTGGAGTGCAGTGTGTCTGTGGAGTGCTGTTTGTGTGTGGAGTGCGGTGACAGTGTGGTGTGTCTGTGGGGTGCAGTGACTGTGTGGTTTGTCTGTGGGGTGCAGTGACTGTGCGGTATCTGTGGAGTGTGGTGTGGTGTGTCTGTGGGGTGCTGTGACTGTGCGGTGTGTCTGTGGGGTGCAGTGACTGTGCGGTATGTCTGTGGGGTGATGTGACTGTGCGGTGTGTCTGTGGGGTGCAGTGACTGTGCAGTGTGTCTGTGGGGTGCAGTGACTGTGCAGTGTGTCTTTGGGGTGTGGTGACTGTGCAGTGTGTCTGTGGGGGGTGGTGACTGTGCAGTGTTTCTTTGGAGTGCAGTGTATCTGTGAGGTGAAGTGACTGTGCAGTGTGTCTGTGGCGTGCGGTGACTGTGTGGTGTGTCTGTGGGATGCAGTTTCACAATGGTGAGCCAGTGTGGACTGTCTGACAAATGAGACGCTATTTGCTGAACTCCTGTGGCCTTTGTGGCACCCTGAAGCAGACAGGAACACTAACCCCTGGTGTGGGATTGGTATACTGGCAGTGAGCCAAGATTTTATTTTTCCATTATACCAGAGTTACAGACTTTTTTTTTTTTTAGCATACAATGCCTTTGCCTTTAGGCTGCATTCACATGTCAGCTTATAATCGCGGGCAGAACCGCCGCGGTTCCGCCCGCGATTCGGAGATTTATTGCAAATCGCGGGACGCCTAGCGTTGCCCGTTGATTTGCAATAGCCCCCCAAACGCCGAGCGATGTTGCCGCGATTTACGCCCGCCGAATCGCGGCAACATCGCGCAAACAAAATCGTTGGACGCAATACGCTCCAAAGAAGCTCTTGTAACGTAAGTCACGGCTAAGAGTACACACCAGCCATTTACATAAATCGCGGCAACATCGCTCGGCGTTTGGGGGGCTATTGCAAATCAACGGTCCCGCGATTTGCAATAAATCTCCGAATCGCGGGCGGAACCGCGGCGGTTCTGCCCGCGATTATAAGCTGACATGTGAATGCAGCCTTAGGCTCCGTTCACATGTAGGCGTTTTGGGGCGTTTTTGGGGAGTTTTTCTGCTCTAGGATCAGCTCTCAAAACGCCCAACAAGACAAATCCTATTCATTTCAATGGCCCCTGTTCACATCTGAGCGTTTTGACGCTGTAAGCAAAACACCCAACGCTCAAAAAAGTACATGAGCTTCTTTTTGGGCAGATTACAGGCGTTTTCCATTGGTTTCTATTCAATCTAAAAAAGCCTGAACAAAAAACGCCTGTAAATCGCGGTAAAAATCGCAGTAAAATCGCGGTAAAAATCGCGGCAAAATCGCGGTAAAAACGCGCGAAAACGCTACGCTCAGGTGTGAATGTAGCCTTACAAACGGCTGTCTGGTGATCTTGCACTCACAATATTACTAATATCACTATACACATATATATATATATATATAAAAAAAAATATATATATATATATATATATATATATATATATATATATATATATATATATATATATATATATATATATATATATATATATATAAAAAATACCTATACATTGTCGATATGTTAGCATTTATTGGCAACGGAGAAAACATTTGGGTTGATTTACTAAAACTGGAGAGTTCAAAACCTGGTGCAGCTGAAGACGTAATTAAAGAAGCTGAAGTTAGAAGATGATTGGCTACCATACACATCTGCACTAGATTTTGCACTTTCCTGTTTTAGTAAATCAACACCATTGGCTCTAATACCTTAATTTTGGCACTCTTTTTCCAACAATATAAACCTGATATTGGTTCTAGCTTTTTCTCCATGCTATTCAAAATGAAGGAAAAGATTCTAACTGGAATTGAGTTTCAGAGGTACAATGAATAGACAGCTGTAACATTTCCAGGACCTTACTGGCAGCTTACTAGTTGGCTTTACATACTGCCCGGAGTTTCTAATTAAAATAAAATCAAACTTTACTTTTTAGCTTAATTTTTAAGACATAAATATAATCCTTTGGGTCGCTCTCATTATTTAGAATAACAGCGGCAAGCTTGCATGACGGATCCCTTCACTCCTGCTTATTCATTCTACGGTATTATTTTTTCTCTAGATAAAAAGCTACATCTTCCATTCATTTCATTATGATTTATGTATGCCAAGTCTCATTCTGGTGACAGATTATAGCCTACTTCAAAGAAGCCATCAGCTAATGTACTGTCTCCTACTGCCACAAGGCATGTGTGTCCCACCGCTGCCACCAGTGTCACACAGCATCCTTCTTGTCAGCATCAGCAATCTCCTGTCCAGCATGAATCTATGCAGTTGTACCGACTTTCACTTTCAATCAAAATAAATGTCTTGTTCAAGCTGTGCTTGCAACCAAATCCATTTATTTTCTTCATAACAATTGCTGCCCGGAAACTAAAGAGCATCCTCCAAAACACATTTCAAGAATTCATAATAACCATTCCCTCTAAAGCCATGTGTAGCTGGGAGCAGACTACCACTATCTGACACTGCAGACTTATTCTCTGCTCTCTCAGACTCTCTCTGTGCTCCCCTAGTGTTGGTCTTGGATTTCATGCATCATACTCCCGAGACTGGCATAAGCATTGTGGGAACTGTAGTCTTCTGGAACAATATTACTGCCCTGCCGAACTGTTTATGAACTACACCTTCCAGCAGGCCATTCGCTCCATGGGAGAATTTTGGGAGAGAATATAAAGGAATCTGCTGGCCATGTGCACTCTCTCTAGATTCCCGGGATCCATCGTGTGTGCATCAGTTCACCGCAGAGAGACAGAGGACTGCGACCTACTGCAGTGCACACCACCCAGCTGTCTGACACTCACTACATTGTGGACATCTCTGCAGCATCGATGTTCGAGTTGGAGTCAGCAGAAACAGCGGAGCACATCTGTTTCAGTGTCTCACAGCATGGAGCGTGGCCTTTGCCTGTTCTTCCAGAACTCATAAGAGAGACATCAGGGTTGGTGAGAGAGCACCTGCTCAAAGTCCAGCTATCAGTTGCTACAGTTTCTCTTAAACACTGAACACAGACATCCTACACTTGGATCAGTTAGTGGATCCTCAATAATCATAACCAGCTATCCTGCATTGCCTGTTTCACACTGTGCTACACTGGGGAATCATTTGTTCTTTGAGCTCCAACTGCCGGTGAAGATCTTAGCAAGGCCTTGCATTCTGAACATTGCTATCTCATTGCTTTTAAAGGGGGCATGTTACCGGTATCTAGATTACCTTATCTCTCATTAGGATACAGTTACTATAGGCCGGCCCCCTGTTCCCCTTTAGCAGGAGTATTTCTCATAGCAATTTATAGCTTCCTGAGAGATTATTTCACTTACTGTAAGATATTGTGTATATTGGTGTATTTACTTGTTACTATAACTGGTTATTACTGCCCTGTTGTTTTATTTTAACTGAGGCTTGGCTGTTTATCCACGGCCTAGTTGATCAATACTCTTTTTAAGCCTTCTTTTTTTGAGTAAAGTTAAAACCGATCTACATTGTGTCAGTGTGTCATTTAAAGGTATACACAACATGTCTGAACCTAGAGTGTCAGAAGGGCTGGACGGTTTACAGGGTCAAAGTGGCACAGAAGAACATACAACTACAAGCAACCCCCAAGGGGACAGTGCTACACATGGCTACTCAGCTCTAGTTTTCAAGTACCTCCATAGTTCAGGCCATGGTCTGAGGAGCTCTAGAATTTTGCTCTGGTGATTAATTAAGCTAAAAACATAGGCCTGTAACACCCCTCCCTCCCAGTCTAAGAAGAATTACAGATAGTATCATTCCAGTTTTACTTACATAAAGTCTGCACACCAGGGACATGCGGTGAGGTCAGTGGCTGTGAGGCACTGGCTAGTATCAGAGCCAGATACACACAGGTTACATATTCACAAGTTATGTATTCGATTCTCATTATGCAGGCAATTGCAGTTCTACTACTTCTACTAGATATACTCATTTAACAAAAATATTTACAAACGCTGTCCCCTTAGGCTCCATGTACACGGGACGCTGGAAATGGCCGTTTAGGAGCAGTTGGGCGTTTTTTTCAGAAGCCCCTGAACCCATCTACATTTTATCTTATCTGTCCATGTACACAGGGTCGTTTACAGTCATTTGCAGGCAGTTGAGTTCAGGGACTGTTTTTAGAACGCAATTATTTGCGTTCGAACGTGTGTTTCCCGGCGTTTCAAACGCACAAACGCGTCCGAACGCGTCTGAACGCGATGACCCGCGTTCAGCGTTCGCGTTTTTCCATTTTAAAGGGGAATAATTTTTTTGACCTCTAGGAACGCTTCTAAACGCAAACGCCCGCAAACGCTGCTAAACGCCCGCTAAACGCGGGTACAAACGCGACCGAACGGACGTTTCAAACGTCCTAAAAATTCCAGCATTCAAAGGGACTTTTAACAACGTCCCGTGTACATGGAGCCTTAAGATGTTTTTCAGTCACCCTTTTTGTTGATGCTGGAAACAATATAACTAGCAAAGATGACAATAAAGATTGTATAAAAAATAAAACACGTCTCTTTATTTTCTGAAGCCAGAAATATAACACTAATTTTAAGTAATAAACAAGTAAACACTAAAGGGTTCAGGGTTATTTACTAAAAGGTGAAATGCAGGAGAATTTAAAACAAATGGTAAAACATTAAAACAGTCCAACTAATATATATATATATTTGGGGGTTCTGAGTAATTTTCTAGCAAAAATTGATTATTGATGATTTTTACATGTAGGAGAGAAGTGTCAGAATTGGCCTGGGTGGCAAGAGGTTAATTATCATAAGTAAGTAATATACAAATAATTATTATATATTGTTTTTATATATTGTAATATATTTTTAATATATATGTAATATGTTGTAATATGTTTATATATTGTTTTTAATTTACTAATTTACTACATTTTCAAAAACATGCGCAGCTAAGTTTACAGTGCCGGAGGAGACAGTGAGCAGGAAGGTAGAGACATTTTATTGCACAAGGGACATTGCATGTCTCTTCTGCAATAAAAGCCTGCCTGCTTCACAGTTTTTTAGACTTTGGTTCCGTTTTAAGCTGCAAGCCACTATGAGAGATTTATACCTGCTTTCATAACTAAAGAATGGCAGGGGATTTGCACTTGAACTCTCTGGTTATTTAAAGCGTAACTCCATTTTTGTTGAAAAAAAAAAAAAAAAAAACATTCCCCTCTGGGTGATCTGTGTACAAGGATTTTAACAAAATTTGTTGCAGATTCCTACCTTTTGTTATTCTGAAGAAATCATTGTTTGTTCCTCTGTGCCTCTGTGCTGAGTGGGTCACGTGTGAGTGGTTTCATAATTATCTATCAGCTGTGCAGCTGAAGAGCACTAATGAGGAAAGCTGCTGGGCCTGCATCCCTTTAGACATGTTCCTATTGGGATTATCTCACCAAAAATGACATTTTTATTGCAGGGGATGCCAGAAATCTGACTTGTATCTTAAGCAGACTTCTGGGAAATTTGGTAAACCAATCACACAAGCAGGAAATTATGTTTCTGGGGTGTGGTCAGTATACATTCTGTGTACAGAACACCTCCAGGTAGCCATATTGCATTGCATTTTCAGAAAATTACAACAGCTGCAGATTGAAAAGAAAAGGTAGTTTTTAATAACATTCAAGTACAATATGATTTGTGTGGCAATTGTATACACTATATTATTATTTTTTTTTATTTACTATTTTTTTCCCCCACGAAAGTGGAGTTACCCTTTAAAGTGTATGTCCCCTTTTGCAGTCAAATTTGAGAAACACCCACTGTATTTTTGAGATCTGTTTCCATTAATGCAGCATGCCTAAAAATATAAAAAAAAAATAAACCTTCCTAGTTGCTTCTTTGGAGCAGGTTTTTACACATTAATACATTTGTATTATTATAGTAAATACAGCTAGAAGCCTGCAGCCAGAAGGTGATGGCCATCTTGGTACACCCCGCACTGCTAAGCGCCAAATTGATTGTATAGTGAAATAGACTATTTCAGTCGGTCACGGTTTGAGTACAGTGGCGGCCCATCCACTGGGGGCGCAGGGGCGTCGCCCTCCCCCCATCCATTCGTCTGGCCCCCTAATCTACATGCAGGACGCCGGACGCATGGATTCCAATTTTTTTTTTTTTTTTTTTGAAGCACGTGATTAGAGCCAGAGGCTTTTAAATGGCTTCAAAAAAGGGTGAGCTCGGGGCGCAGAGCACTGGGCCCCGAACCCACCCAGTTGTGTGACAATAGCAAATTAATTGATGGGCACTGATGGGCAGCACTGAATGGCACTAATAGGTGGCACTGATAGGTGGCCCTCAAGGGCACTGATTGGAACTGATAGGTGGCACTGATGGGCAGCAATGATAGGCACTGGTAGGTGACACTGATAGGCAGCACTGATGATGGGGCACTGATTGGCACTGATAGGTGGCACTGGTTGACATTGATAGGTGGCACTGGTGGGCACTGGTATGTGGCACAGACCTGCACTGGTGGGCACTGGTAGGTGGCACTGGTGGGCACAGAGACCGATGTCCCTCTGACAGCAGCCGGCGATCAGCTTTTTTTTCTCTTCAAGCTGACAGTGTGTGGAGAAAAAAAAAGCTGATCATCGGATGCTGTTTACATCACGTGATCAGCTGTCATTGGCTGACAGCTGATCACGTGGTAAGGGGCCAGGACCAGCCCCTTATGCCGATCTGTGATCGGCCCAGTCTCATGGACTCGCTGATCACAGAGCAAGCCACGCGTTCACCCCCTTTATGGAGCGCGCAGGCAGCTCATGCACGGGAGGATGTAAATGGACGCCCTCCCGGCAATTTAGGTCCGTGCTGTAGCCGTCTTTCGCTATATGGGAATGAAGAAGTTAAAGTGGATTCCCCCTACCCCAAAACCTTTGGATCTTCTGAATGCCCCCCTTCCACAATCATGAAAGGCTGAACTCGGCGTCATTACTGACCCCGGAAATCTGCATCACTTGCTACTGAACCCCTGCACTGTGCATCCCTTTAAGCCACACCCAATAGTCAGCACAGTTAAAGTTGCATCCAATTTTTGCCACACACTACACTTTCCTCTAGAAGCAGGTCCCAAATCATTATTTTAAATATAACCCTGTTCCTGACTCCGGCACTCACACTTTTTTTTTTTGCTCCTGACCCTTGCATTTTGTAATTTAGTCCAATCCTAACTTCTGCACTCTATATGTTGGTATAATGATCAGCTGTGGCAATCAGGTGTAGGTAAGATGATTAGTCATACGTGACCTGGGGGGGCACAGTTTGAAATGTTTGCCCTGGGCACTGGATGACCTTGTCCCGGCACTGTTCTTCCCACTGACCATCGCACTATCAATATGTATATCTATGTATCATGAGTTGTAATGATAGTAATTTTTAACAGGATTTCCCTGAGAATAAAATATTATTTCAAGGGTTCCTCTGTGTTGAAAAGGTTGAGAAAGGCTGTGTTAGACCAATTTGGCTGCAAAAGTTGAAATACAAAATAAGGCTTGTAGATAACTTCACAACTCAGAAAAGCTTTTAAAGGAAACACTAGTCTGAGAATGCTAAAGTCCCCCAGTCACCAAAGGTTATACTACACAGTATGCTTTAATATAACCTGGCAAGTCTGAGCCTTGGTGGGCACATAAGGAAATCCTTCACCACCATAGCTGATGAAGCTCTAAGACCACAAATTGAATATGTACTAGCTTTTTGGTTTTTTTTAGTTTTTTTTTTTAGCAAACTATTTATAAAATAGTTAATAAATATAACATCAGAAGTTGACCATTGAAATTAAAGTGTATGTAAAGCTAAAATGTTTAATTTTAGTTTTGGGAAGAGTAAGGTAGATTACAAACCCCTTTTTGGGCTTTTACAAACCCACTTTTAGCTGAGTATATCCTGTTGAGGAGATTTTGCCCCTCACTTTGTGTCCTGGAGATGCAACAGGAAGTGAGAGGAAAACTCTGCAAAGTAATAGTTCTTCCCATTGGACGATCTACCTCAACTCCTGTTCCGGTGACAAATTTAAATGTTGCATTTCCCATCACTTTCTGTCTCTTTGACAATAGTTACGAAACAGTTAGCGATGGTAGATCTCCCTAGTGGAGGCTCTATCCCCCCCACCCCCAATACTCCATCCAAGACTATAAAAGAAGGGTTAGAATATACATGCACTCATGCTTCGGAAACCAAATTCAAGTTTTCCCTAAACATTCTGCTACCACTTAGCTGAACACACTATATAAGTATTACATTTGTATATGAAAAGACTAATGAAGTATTGGATGAGGTCTTCTCCTCTTGACTCTTCAACTTTCCTGCAACAGCCAGCACTCTTAAGGCCCATACACACGTACCGATTGTCGGCCGTAAATATTCGGCCAACGTCCGATCGGCCAATTGTCGGCTTGTTAGTATGATGCTTCCGACAACCGACTGCGACTTTTCGGCCGAACAAAATCTGGTGTGCAGGCTATAAAATTTTTGTAGGCCAACAAAGAACGGCCGATTGTTCGTCAGTCAGTACAGATTTCGGCAGACAAAAAGCAGATGAGCAAGACTGGGCATGCTCAGAGAAGAAAAAACACACGGAAAGTTAACCATCACATGACATCACTTCTGCAGTCGGTTGTTGTTGGCCGACAAAATTCGTGTGCAGTCTTTAGCACTTTTCAACCTACACGACAGCACCGGACAAAAGACAGCCGAACGGTCGGCCGACAATCGGTGCGTGTGTACGGGGCTTTACTGTAGTTCAATTCAGCTTTAATTAAGACTCATGAGCAGACCAAAGTGATACAGTACAGGTAGGAACAGTAGGACAGGTAGAAAAAAGGTCCATCTGGAATACTTTACTTATAACTTATCAAATGTTTATCATTATTCACATACTGTAAAAACCATAGTGCCCATCCCCCATAATTAGACATCTGTATATGGGTGATTAATAACTAGTAATTCTGCATCTGATCATTACAGTTCCTCTAACAATGATGGGTTTCCATGAAAGGGTGACCAGATGTCCCTAGTTTAAAGGGACACTCCCTGATCTATAACCAACCATGTCTATAGAAATAAAGGAAATTTAAGTAAAAGCCATTTGAGTTTTTATTGAACAGTGCCACAAAGGCTACTTCTTCATTTATGTCTGTATATGAACACACAAGCCCTTCCACACTCTAATAAAGTTTTGGCTGGAGTTGGGCTTTAAGGGGTGTGTAGTTAATTTAGATCTCCAATGTGCCAGGGAATGATTATAAAGGATAAGCAATGCCAACTTTTTATTAACAATTTTGGTCCTATTAAATGTAACATGTTTTGTATGATTTTCTTGTCTCGTTATATCTTCTCCATTTTTCACACTTCGAACAAAGATATATGTTCGTTTTTGGTTTAATTGGATATGAAAATCTCAGAATGGTGTGGAGGCTGAACTGGAGAGAGAACTCACAGTGGACGGAATATAGGGGTCAGTTTACCAAAGAACAATGCATAACGCAGTTCCGCCGAGGGAAACATTTACCTATTACAAAAATATTTAATACAATTATTTTTTAATCCCTGCTAGAATAAAAAAATAGTATTCTATATAGTATTCTATATAATTAATATTTAAACCTCTGCACGGCCTTACTTTATACCCCAGCTAGGGATCAGAAGACCAGCCTGGGTGAAAATGTAATTATTCGAAGGGAAAAAAGATGATGAGGAGGGGGGATTGCTCCCACTTACTGAATACTTGTGTAACAATGAATTATACACATAATAATGTTTTTTTACAGTCGTAATGTACATTTACATTGAATTTAAAAACAATGCACATTATAGAGTTTTTTTTTCTTCATAAAACCCTGTTTACATACCAAGCCAGGGATTAGGACCCAACTGATATTAAAAATATATCCTTGCCTATTCAGGGTAAAGTAACAGGGCCTCTTGAGGGCCTCAGAGCCAGTTACATATTTACATAGTTATTCAGGTTGAAAAAACACACAAGTCCATCTGGCTCAACCAATAAAAAACAAAAAACAATAAAGAAAACCCAACCATACAATTCCATATACACAATCCTATACCCACAGTTGATCCAGAGGAAGTGAAAAAAAAAAAACCCAGCAAAGCATGATCCAATTTGCAACAGCAGGAGAAAAAAAATTCCTTTCCGATCCCCAGAGGGGCAATTGGATATTCTCGGGATCAATTTTACCTATAAATATTAGTACCCAGTTATAGTTTGTACACCCAGGAAAAAATTCAGGCCTTTTTTAAATCAATCTAGTGAGCTAGCCCTCCTCTGGAGGGAGTCTATTCCACATTTTCACAGCTCTTATGGTGAAGAAACCTTTCCTTATTTGGAGACTAATTCTGTTTTCCGCTAGACGTAAAGAGTGCCCCCTTGTCCTCTGTGTTGACCTTAAAGTGAATAACTCAACACCAAGTTCACTATATGGACCCATATATATTTATACATGTTGATCATACCCCCCTTAATCTCCTCTTCTCAAGAGAGAAAAAATTCAGTTCCTCTAATCTTTTCTCATAGCTGAGGTCCTCCATGCCTCTTATCAGTGTGGTTGCTCTTCTCTGCACTTTCTCCAGTTCCCCGATATCCTTTTTAAGAACTGGTGCCCAAAACTGAACTGCATATTCCAGATGAGGTCTTACTAATGATTTGTACAGGGGCAAAATTATATTTCTCTCTCTGCAGTCCATGCCTCTGTTAATACAAGAAAGGACTTTGCTTGCAGAATTTCCAAAATTATAAGATGGTAAAAGTATTTGGCCATTTTTCTTATACAGGATATTTTTGGTAGAGTTATTCTTTATAGTAAATGTTTAACAATGATTAATCAGCAGGTCTCGGACGAGGCAGTGTGAAACTGAAAATGATAATATAATTAATAAAGCCACTAAGGGATTTACCTTATGAGAAAACAATATCCAAGCACACTTTGCGCACCCTTAGAGAGAAGCACTTCCTTTTATCTTCATATAAATAAATCTACTGAGAACTTTTCATCAAGCAGGCTACAGGGGATACAATGTCATCATTAGAGAAAATTAGTTTTTATCTTCAACAACGATAAAGGTTCAGTAATAGCAGTGAATAGATTGAGCGCAATATCTAAAGAGGTCATCGTTAAGAGTAGTTTGCAATCTCTGTAAAAAAAAAGACCTAAAATAATAGTGCCTATGGCACATTCTGCAAATTATATCTGTCTGAAAGACTAAAATGGACATTGCATTTCCTTACTCTCTTAACCACTTCTGGACCGGAAGGATTATCCCCCTTAATGACCGGGCCATATTTTGCAATTCGGCACTGTGTTACTTTAACGGACAATTGCGCATTTGATGCGATGCTCTACCCAAATAAAATTGATGTCCTTTTTTACCCACAAATAGAGCTTTCTTTTGGTGGTATTTGATCACCTCTGCGATTTTTATTTTTTGCGCTATAAACAAAAAAAGAGAGACAATTCTGAAAAAAAAAAAAAAAAAAAAACAATATTTTTCACATTCTGCTATATAACATTCCCAAGATAAAAAAATTTAAAAATCAAAATTTTTTAACATTTTAGGCCAATTTTCTTTCTGCAAAAGTTATCGTGTCTACTAACTAGGGGAAAGATTTATGTCATTTTTATTGTTTTTTTTTTTACTAGTAATGGTGGAGATCTGCGATTGTTTGTGGGACTGAGACATTACAGCAGACAGATCTGACCCCTGACTGACATTTTTGACACTTTTGGGGGGACCAGTGACATTACTACAGTAATCAGTGCTAAAAATATGCACTTTTACTGTAATAATATCACTGGCAGGGAAGGGGTAACACAGTAAGTGATCAAGGGGTTAAATGTGTACCTAGGGGCGTGTTTCTAACTGTATGGGGGCTGGGCTTGTGAAATAATCACAGGGCTCTGTGATCATTCCAGAGAGAAGAACGGTCAGCTGTGTTTACAAGAGCTGACCGTTCTTCTCTCTCAGTGGGGAGCGATTGCGTGTGGCAGGCGGCAATTGGAGCCGCCTGTCCCGTGCAATTGGAGTCCCCGCTAAGGAGTGGGGGCAGTAGCGCGTTGCTGGCGGTGTGCGCTCGCCCCCTAGCTGCAGGCGCACGACCGATGTATACCTACATCGGTTCACGCAGGAGGGGCTTCCTGCCGCAGTATAACTGCGGCGGGCGGTCCGGAAGTGCTTAAAGACTTAGCATTAAAGTAGTTGTAAACCTCAGACATAAAATACGAACAAAGCACATTCTTCTATACTGTGTACTTGTTTCTCTCCAAAGCACTGAGTGTAATTTCTCTCTGCTGTCTAGTTCCTCTGTTATCTGCATGGGTCACTTCTGACAAGTTCTCCTGATACCAAGAGAAAAAAGGTGACGGGGTGGGACCTCCAGCTGATTGACAGCCTCTGCTCTGTTCCTGTGTAGTCAGAATAGTTAAATAAACAGTTGAGAGATACAGTACACATAGCACCTGTCAAAAATGTCTTTCTTATCTGACAATCTTGTGTTCCAGTCATCCCTGCCAGGCACCAAAACCAGGCAACCTTATTTTTCTCCACTGCAGTCTAAATATGGTTCCCAACCTGACTCCAGCCCGCTGCCTGGATAATATAGGAACATTGCTACACAGATCGGACCACCAAGTTCACTACTCCTCCTCCATTCCCTGGGGCTTGTAACTTTGAAAACTAATTAAAAAACATACTGTATCTAAATACTTATTATAGTTGTTTTTTGAAAATTTCGTTTTTTTGTTTTTTTTAAATAAATACATATATTAAATTACATTTGCCATTTAACAAGGGGTATCTGTATCTGCAGAGGCTGCATGGCTTTCAAAGACATACTGTATAATGCTTTCCCAGTCCAATCTTTTTCAGCAGGGTCAACTAAAAATCTTATTTATAGGTTTCCATAGCTTTAAGAGGAACTTTAGACAGAAAATGAAGTCCTGCATGATCACTTTAGGCTGGACCCTTTTGCAGGTATAGCTATGTAAAACATTACAAATAAGCATCTAAACTGTTAAAAACACAGTAATACACTGTCTCACTCTGCTCTGCACATGTTCAGTTGCTCTCCATTTTTGGCATTGCTGTGAACTTCAGAGCTACTAGAAGCTGATCTGCTGGCTACTTAAGTATTATTGCTACTCAGGGATTCTGGGCTTCAGCAAAATGGCATCCTCCAGACATAAGAAACAGGAGTGATGCTGGAGGAAATTTACAGCACGCATTAATTTTAATAGCGTAATTATTAATTTGGTATGTATGTTCCTTGCTAAAGAACATTATTTTTTATCAAGTTGTTATGGGTAAAGTTCCTCTTTAAGTACAAGGAGTATTGTAACCTTTAATTTTAAAGTATAAAGGTATTCACTTTTGGATACCAAAGCTGAACACCCTGCAATACGGGGATCTTTTGGCATAGACTGAATAGTGCATTTGAGGTGGGGATGGGGAGAACCTCTCTCAAGGTCTCATCATTCTGATTCTTACTTAAATTAACAGCTTAAAATAAAATAGTCACCATTCCAAAGTTTAGGTTTCCTTTACATGTAGTACATAAACTTTTTTTTTTGGGTTCACAAAGATAAATACAAATACAGTCAGTGTGCGGAGCGACAGTTAGGCAGTAGTGCAAAAACAATATGAAAAGGAAAACGAGGCCGCTATACAAGAAAAATAGTACATTTGAGGCATGTGAGTACAATAACATTTAAATGAGAGGAGTACAAACCATTATGCAATATTGACCCTCACCCGCCCACCGCATGAAGCAGAAAACAGGGATGCACACATCTTGTGTAGCAACAAGCAGGTGGGACAGCAGAGGTGATGATGGAAGTCAGCAGAGTAGTAGTAGTAGTACATAAACT
The DNA here is from genome assembly GCF_965119305.1 of Pelophylax lessonae. Taxonomy (NCBI): domain Eukaryota; kingdom Metazoa; phylum Chordata; class Amphibia; order Anura; family Ranidae; genus Pelophylax; species Pelophylax lessonae. The sequence goes on along the minus strand of NC_138772.1, from coordinate 493,369,970 downwards.
TTAAAACAAGCCCTTACTGCCCTATGTAGCAGCAGCCGCTGTGGAACTATTTATCTTCAAAGATCAAAAGAATAGCAGTGAAGTTTTTCCAGCTCAGGCTCTGTTTTCCAAGCTCAGGGCTCTGTTTTCCGATGGACACAACCGGTAAAAGATCACGCCGCAGCGCGACCCCGTGGCCATGCGCAAGGCCCGATCCATGAGGATGTCAAAAGTTTTCCCCCTGGATCGACGAAAGTCCCTATAGCAAAATGACGGCCAGGCGGTAAATCGTTAAAGCCCATATTTGGGCAAATGTACCCCCTCACACACACACACATATACACATCTATCCAGCAGCGGAGTTAATTTACTGAAGGCAATTAGAATGTTCAAACACAAATGCAAGCATATATGGAACATGTATACTCCTTGGACAAAACAAAGAGCCATTTTATTCATCCTCCCCTAGTTGGCGACTTTACATAAATAGAATGTTCACTTTGCAAGGTTTCCCTAGAGCTTAGTGATTGAGGTGAAGCTCTGCTGACTTCGTCATCAAACCAAACTGTTTTTTTTTTTTTTTCTTGCTTGGGATAGGGTATTCTACGCAGAGAAATTTAAACACATTCACTAAGCTCTGGGAAAATTCCTTTGAAACTTTCTTTGCAAACTGAAAAGCCTATTTGCCTTTAGTAAATCAACTTTAGTTTAGTGTATTTGCTCTCTTCATGCCTTGGAATTCATGGGGTGACAAGGCACCTCTTTGAGGAGGAGGACAAGGCATAAGGTACTGTCTGGCAGCATATCTGGTCCGCTATATTTAAAAATTTTAGTAAGAACAAAGGTTTTCTTAAGCACATTTTTTTTTTGCTAATTTATCACCTGCTTTATTTCTGTTGTTCTGACATGTGGTAGATTTCTGCTAGTTAATAGAAAGTATATTCCCGGCCATGCACGTTTCAGCTGCAATATCGTTTTACCAGAAAATATGTTCTACACATTGGTGATAATGGCAGCTTTCTAGCTCTATGAGCTGGAACTTGAAATATATCTAGCCACACAATGTATAATAAGGGGACATTTCCGAGTTTATTGAGTTTAAGAAAATGTGCACAATGTATCACCCCTCTGTTATCCAGTTATCCCTGATATAAGTATCCGCAGAATCATTTCCTAAATATGCAATATTATTTCCACGCTAGAAATTGGATTAAGATAGATTTACACAATGTTTGTTAGATTGGAGATAGGAGATATTGCAGACAAGCTGTAGATGGAAATATCCAGCCAGTTAAAAAGGAGTTAGTACAGTCCCAATGATAATTATATGCAAATCACAGTGATATTATTGGATATCAATTGATTATGTTATTGTATGACAAATTACTGGTGAAGCTATAGTATCTGTAATCACTTGTGTTGATTGTAGACCTCATTGATGGTATACTTAGATGACTGTTCTAGAAACTCACCCAGGAATACAGCTGCAATTTTTTAAACCTTGCTCCTGCACTGGTGGAACGAATAGAACCTCAATAGTATAGAAGCCCCTTATGCAGCACAACAATGTGGATAATTTTGGTCACTCCTAAAATCATGCACATGTAGGTAACAGAATGATCAACTAATTAGCTTCCTATAGTGAAAGTTATACAGTGATCCTGAAAGTGTATCCTAAAAATAAATAAATAAATAAATACAAAAAAAATAATTACTATATAGTATCTCACAAAAGTGAGTACACCCCTCACATTTTAGTAAATATTTTATTATATTTTTTCATGTGACAACACTGAAGAAATTACACTTTTCTACAATGTAAAGTAGTTAGTGTACAGCTTGTATAGCAGTGTAAATTTCCTGTCCCCTCAAAATAACTCAGAACACAGCCATTAATGTCTAAAACAAAAGTGAGTAAACCTCTTAATGAAAATGTCCACGCTGGGCCCAATTAGCCATTTTCCTTGACCGGTGTCATATGACTCGTTAGTGTTACAAGGTGTCAGGAGTGTTAAATCTGGTGTTATCGCTCTCACTCTCTCATACTGGTTACTGGAAGTTCATGGCAAAGAACTCTCTTAGGATCTGAAAAAAAGAATTGTTGCTCTACATAAAGATGGCCTAGGCTATAAGAAGATTGCCAAGACCCTGAAACTGAGCTGCAGCATGGCGGCCAAGACTATACAGTGGTTTAACAAGACAGGTTCCACTCAGAACGGGCCTGGCCATGGTCAACCAAAGAATTTGTGTGCACGTGCTCAGCGCCATAGCCAGAGTTTTTCTTCGGGAAATAGATGTACTGCCAGCCTTGCTGCAGAGATTGAAGGGGTGGGGGTCAGCCTGTCAGTGCTGAGACCATATGCCGCACACTGCCTCAAATTGGTCTGCATGGCTGTTGTTCCAGAAGGAAGCCTCTTCTTAAGATGATGCACAAGAAAGCCTGCAAATGGTTTGCTGAAGACAAGCAGACTAAGGACATGGATTACTGGAACCATGTCCTGTGGTCTGATGAGACCAAGATAAACTTATTTGGGTCAGATGGTGTCAAGCATGTGTGGTGGCAACAAGCTGAGGAGTAAAAAGACAAGTGTGTCTTGCCTACAGTCAAGCATGGTGGTGGAAGTGTCATGGTCTGGGGCTGCATGAGTGCTGCCAGCACTGGGGAGTTACAGTTCATTGAGAGAACCATGAATGCCAACATGTACTGTGACATATTGAAGCAGAGCATGATCCCCTCCATTTAGAGCCTGGGCCGCAGGGCAGTATTACAACATGATAACGACCTCAAACACACCTCCAAGACGAGCACTGCATTTTGCTAAAGAAGCTAAGGGTAAAGGTGATGGACTGGCCAAGCACATCTCCAGACCTAAACTCTATTGAGCGCAAGGTCTCTAACATCAACCAGATCCGTGATGTCGACATGGAGGAGTGGAAGAGGACTCCAGTGGCAACCTGTGAAGCTTTGGTGAACTCCATGCCCAAGAGGGTTAAGGCAGTGCTGGAAAATAATAGTAGCCACACAAAATATTGACACTTTGGGCCCAATATGGAGATTTTAACTTAGTGGTGTACTCACTTTTGTTGCCAGCGGTTTAGACATTAATAGCTGTGTGTTGAGTTATTTAGAGGGGGCAGCAAATTTACACTGTTATACAAGCTGTACACTCACTACTTTACATTGTAGCAAAGTGTCATTTCTTCAGTGTTGTCACATGAAAAGATTGAATAAAAATTGTACAAAAATGTACTCACTTTTATGAGATACTGTATATGTCTTGTGGGTAATATCCTAATAAAGAAGTATATTAGCTTATAAGGCCAGAGATTTCACACAGGTTTCTTTTCCGTTGCTGCCGCTTCTCCTCAACCTCCCCTCTATATTTGACAATGTAGACTAGTGTTTCTCAACCTTTTTTCAGTCAAGGCGACCTTTAAAATTTTGGATAATCTCAAAGCACCCTTAAAATTATGGACTGCCTCAAGGCACCCCATTCTAAAATGTAAAAAACTATTCAATTATTTTTACACATTGTGGCAACATCGACACATGTAGGACACCCAATGTTAGAGGTAATTTTTTTCTTCCAAAGCAAATACACTTTTGCACACTAGTACTGACTAGTATTCCTGTGTTTCTCCTCTTCTTCAGTTTCTCTTCATCACTCAGATATTGTGACCCCAGTGTTGAAGGAAATGGGCAGGGGAGGGTCAAACAAGGATGCTCTGCAAGCGATTAATACCCTTTTTTTTATCAACACTGATGACATCACTAGTTGTTAGGGCGTTGGTGGCTGGAAGGTTGAAATGGTGCACAATCAAAACCTGTGGCTAACTAAAAGGCAGGCTTGATCCACCTGCCGGGTTGTATACATTTTTGGGCAATTTATAGGCATTTTGTTAAGGCACCCCTGAAGAAACCTCAAGGCACCCCAGAGTGCCTGGGCACCCTAGTTGAAAAAGGCTGATGTAGACTACATCTGCTACAGCAAACGCTGCACTGTCTCTCCTGCATTCAAGGTACTGACCCTTTTTAATGTTCTTCACGCTTGTCAGACTTCTTCAGTGATTCATACTCCCCCACGTTCCTCTGTTGATGTTCCCAAGTTTGCTAAAAAATGTTAAACCTTTTCCTCTATGCGCCATAGTGGCAATAGCACCTTTTGTGGGTAGCACATTTTTTTTAACCACTTTACCCCCGCTCACTGTGCCTCTACTGCGGCACAGTGGCTCGTTCCCGTCCAGCGTCGTAGACCTACGTCGCTGGACTCCTCCCCTTGTGAGCGGCATTCGCGCGCCGCCGGAGGCTCGCTCCCACTGTATTCAGTCACAGCGGGAGTAGGGCCAGGGGAGGAGCAGCGGCGATCACCGCTGCTCTTCCCCGATCGTCGGGGAATCGAGTTTGGAGATCCGCCCGCTTGTGTAAACAAAAGCGGGCGGATCTCCTAAGTGACAGACAGGGACAGATTGCAGGGTTCAGCATAGCTGAACATGCGATCTGTCCCTGTGTCACTCAGTCCCCTCCCCCCACACACGTTAGTAAGCACCAGGCATACATTAACCCCTCCCTCTCCAATAAAATTAACCCCTTCCCTGCCAGTGTCATTTTTACAGAAACAGTGCATATTTATAGCACTGATTACTGTAGTAATGTCACTAGTACCCCCAAAAGTGTAAAAATGTCAGTCAAGGGTCCGATCTGTCCACCGCAATGTCGCAGTCCCGCAAAGAAAATCGCAGATCGCCGCCGTTACTCATTAAAAAAAAAACACCAAAAATGACAGAAATCTTTCCCTTAGTTAGTAAATGCAATAACTTTTGCGCAAACCAATCAAAATATGATTTTTTTTTACCAAACATAGGTAGCAGAAAACAAATTGGCCAAAAATTTAAAAAAATGTTGATTTTTACATTTTTTGGGGGGAGAATTTCATATAAAAAAATGTGAAAAATATTGTTATTTTTTCAAAATTTATGCATTTTTTTGTTTATAGCGCAAAAAGTAAAAATCGCACAGGTGATCAAATACCACCAAAAGAAAGCTCTGTTTGTAAGATAAAAAGGACGTAAATTTTGTTTGGGTACGGCGTCGCACGACCGCGCAATTGTCAGTTAAAGTTGCACAGTGCCGAATCGCAAAAAGTGGCCTGGACGTAAGACAGCAAAATCCTCCGGTGGTAAAGTGGTTAAAGAGACCCTGTAAACAACCCTAACATGTTATGGGTAAAAGAACAAATAAATCAATTTCCCAGCACAACCCTCTCTCTCCTCCTCTGGGAGTGTTCAATTACTGTCTACGCTGTCCAAGTTCCCCTACCTTTTCCCACACCACACTACATATTATTTTATGTTGCAGCATAAAATGGGAGAAGCAAAGAGGGCTACTACAGAGCATAAGTAGGCAACCTTAGCAATCCAGCTGTAGTCATGAATATTGCCAGTTTGGCTGAAATGTGTTGACATTTGTGGCTTTCATTTGTTACCTGCCAATAAACACAAGATTGCAGAGTAGTATACAATGGATTGCCAGCTTTACAGATGGTGTGCATGAGGAGCCAGCTGCCTTTGCCAGATCACCAATGATAAAGCCGCATTACAATACTAGAAGGTAGTAGCAACTACAGTAAAACCTTGGTTTGAGAGTAACTTGGTTTGAGAGCGCTTTGCAAGACAAGCAAATTAAAAAAAAAAAATGTTGACTTGATATACAAGTAGCGTCATGTCACAACTGGGTATAAAAGAGAAGAGAGGCGCCTCTAAGTGTAGCAATATGGTTACATTTAATGAAGGTTCAATATTTAGCAGCTCACATGGTTGATGATTAAACAGGCACATCTAAGTATGCCGGCATGCAGGGTAAAGCTTTCCACATAGACCATCCTCAACACTGCCATCTTCATCAAACCCTTCCACGCTGCGCTCCAAAGTCTCGCTTTCAGATCACTCTACTGCAGGGTAGTCTTCCCGGTCACAATTGCAGACTGACATTAGTGAGAGCCAGTGGTTCAGAAGATGGTCTATGTGGACAGCTTTACCCCGGATGCCTGCATACTTAGATGTGCCTCTTTAATCATCAACCATGTGAGTTGCAAAATGTTGTACCTTCATTAAATTTCCCCATACTGCTACACTTAGAGGCGCCTCTCTTCTCTTTTATACTCTGTAGCTCCTGCTGGATTTTGCTTCTAATCCCCTTTTTATGGTTACACAACCTATCACATTGCTATAATCTTTGTATATGGACTATAAACTGAAAGACTTAGGAATAAATGGTTGTGGAACAGATCATCTGAGTTTCCATTATTTCTTATGGGAAAATTTGCTTTGATATAAGAGTGCTTTGGATTACAAGCATGTTTCTGGAACGAATTATGCTCGCAATCCAAGGTTTTACTGTACTTTCATGTATTTAGACTTTCCATTTACTGTCTGTGCTGTCAAAGCTCCTCTACCTCTCCCTACATCACATAACCTTTTATTATGCAGCATAAAATGGGAGGAACAAAGAGGACTACTATCAAGTAGAGGTAGGCAACCTCAGCAATCCAGCTGTAGTAAAACTACAAATCCCATCAAACCACTGCCTCAGGGAATGACTCCCTGAGGCAGTGGTTTGATGGGATTTGCATGAAGCCTGTGGCTGTCAGAGTCTTGGATTTCCCTATGGGACTTATAATTCCTAAATGGCTGGAGTACCAAGGTTGTCTACTCCTGCATATAGAGTCCACTGGGGCTGCTGACATCACATCCAAGATGGTGGCACCCAGCGGAAATCTTAGGCTTTTTGGATTTCTGTACAAGGAAGGTTTTACATATACGTATGTAACATGCATAAAATCCACTAAATGCACATGTAATCTTATGAGAAGATTGTTGTTAAAATGAATTGTCTAGATACTGTCTTGTAGGTAGTTCGCTTCTTTTCCCAGATAGCTCAGGTCAAGATTCAGGCTTTTCATCTCTTGTAAGCTGCCACTGAACTGTCCACCTTTCTAATGGAATACTGTGGAATTAAAATGTTTCTTAACCACTTGTCGACTGCCCGCCACATATATACTGCTGCAGGCTGGCTCAGCTGCGCAAATCGCCGTACTTGTACGACAGTTCGTGGGAGTGCTCCTGGTGGTGAGCGCGCGCCGCTGGGGACCCACCCCCACTGGGCAGTGGGGATGCCACACGCGATCGCTCACCGCTGAGAGAGAACGACGGTCAGCTGATGTAAACACAGCAGACTGTTGTTCTCTCTGAACTGATCACAGAGCGCCTGTGATCCCCCTACATAGGATCACAGGTCTCTGTGATCAATTCACAAGCCTATCCCTTATTCAGTTAGAAAACACTCCTCTAGGCTCACGCTTAACCCTTTGATCACCCCTGGCTTAACCCCCTTCCCTGCCAGTGTCATTATTACAGTAACAGTGCATATTTTTAGCACTGATTACTGTAGTAATGTCACTGGTTCCCCCAAAAGTGTCAAAAATGTCAGTTAGGGGTCTGATCTGTCCGCCACAATGTCGCAGTCCCGCTAAAAATTTTGCAGATCTCCGCCATTACTAGTAAAAAAAAATAAAAAAAAAAAATTACATAAATCTTTCCCCTAGTTTTTAGACAACTGTGCAAATGAGGGAAAAAACAATCAATTCAATCCAGAATAAATAACTTTTGCGCAAACCAATTAAAATACACTTATTAGAATTTTTTTTGGCCTAAAATGCTGGAAAAAAAATTGGATTTTAATTTTTTTTTTTTTTGGGTAATGTTACCGCATATACTCGAGTATAAGCCGAGTTTTTCAGCACATTTTTTTTGTGCTGAAAACGTCCCCCTCGGCTTATACTCGAGTCAAGGAAAAAAAAAAAAAATTCCCTGTCCCCTCCGACGGGCTTAAGCTTTAAAAATGGCGCCGCCCGTCGCATACATGTCACCGCGCACGCGCCGCCGCCGCTCGTGTAATTTCGGCTATTCCCGGCCTCTCCTGAGCGGCGGCGCCGCCCGGGAGAGGCCGGGAATAGCCGAAAGTATACGAGCGGCGGCGGCGCGTGCGCAATGACGTGTCGGCGCCGGGCGGCGCCATTTTTAAAATGAAGGCGCCTCTGGAACAGGTAAGTGAAACAGCTTCACTACCTGCCATTATGCAGGGCTGCGGGCACACTACAAGGGATGCAGTGCTGCGGGCATGGTCCACCTGTACCATGCCCACAGCACTGCATCTCCTGTAGTATGCCCACAACCCTGGATCCTCTTGTACCATGCCAGTACCCTGCATTCTCCTGCACCATGCCAGTACCCTGCATTTTCCTGTACCATGCCAGTACCCTGCATTCTCCTGCACCATGCCAGTACCCTGCATTCTCCTGTACCATGCCAGTACCCTGCATTCTCCTGCACCATGCCAGTACCCTGCATTCTCCTGCACCATGCCAGTACCCTGCATTCTCCTGTACCATGCCAGTACCCTGCATTCTCCTGCACCATGCCAGTACCCTGCATTCTCCTGCACCATGCCAGTACCCTGCATTCTCCTGCACCATGCCAGTACCCTGCATTCTCCTGTACCATGCCAGTACCCTGCATTCTCCTGCACCATGCCAGTACCCTGCATTCTCCTGTACCATGCCAGTACCCTGCATTCTCCTGTACCATGCCAGTATCCTGCATTCTCCTGCACCATGCCAGTACCCTGCATTCTCCTGCACCATGCCAGTACCCTGCATTCTCCTGTACCATGCCAGTACCCTGCATTCTCCTGCACCATGCAAGTACCCTGCATTCTCCTGCACCATGCCAGTACCCTGCTTTCTCCTGCACCATGCCAGTACCCTGCATTCTCCTGCACCATGCCAGTCACCCTGCATTCTCCTGTACCATGCCAGTACCCTGCATTCTCCTGCACCATGCCAGTACCCTGCATTCTCCTGTACCATGCCAGTACCCTGCATTCTCTTGTACCATGCCCACCGCTCTGCATTCTCACCCTAGGCTTATACTCGAGTCAATGATTTTTCCCATCTTTTTGTGGTAAAAGTAGGGGCCTCGGCTTATACTCGGGTCGGCTTATACTCGAGTATATACGGTATATAGCAGAAATTGAAAAATTGTGTTTTTGTTTCAGAATTGTCGCTCTTTATTTTGTTTATAGCACAAAAAATATAAATCACATAGGTGATCAAATACCACCAAAAGAAAGCTCTATTTGTTGGAAAAAAGGACATTAATTTTATTTAGGTACAGCATTGCACGACCATGCAATTGTCTGTTAAAATAACACTGTACCGAATCGCAGAAATAGGCCTGGTCATTAAGGGACAAATCCTTCCGGTCCAGAAGTGTTTAAGAAAACAACGGTAAAAATGGCAGGCAAACCCTTTCACTCATCATTTACTTTTAGCCAGTCAACACCTATGGAAACTGGAGATGATCTGCAACAAAGTCTGCTAAACACCTTACAATGTATACAGCAGAAAAAGATCTTATTCTTTACATAACTGGATTTCAAAATAAATTGGTTGCAGACAGCGCTGCGCCGCCTCTATTTTATAAATGCCACACATTTCAGCCTTATTTTAGTTCTATCCCTGATTCCACATACAATTCTAGTTTTCTACTTGTAAAGTTTTCTGCAAGGTTATATGACGCCTTTGAGTTACCATGACCGACAGTCTCAGTATGCCTACAGCAAACGCTAATCTTCAGTGTGAGTGCAAAGGTTAAGGATTCTTTGTAACGTTTTTCCTATGTTGCCTCCAGCACTGCATTGTTCTCACCATTGCGAAATCATTAGTAAATAGCAAGGGAGGCACCTACCTTGTGCAAATGCAGTTCAAAGGCAGTTCTTATGGTGAAATACAAGTTGTGTATAGAAGAAAATACTTCTCCAATTCACTGTATTTTTAGAAGGATTTGCAAAATGGAAAGGGTAGAATTTATATTTCAATTTTTAAATGACGCCTGATAGTTAAACCACCTAACTGTTTCTGATGTCTACTGTAGATTCCGGTGGTGAGATTTCTTGTATTTCCTTTGTTTCCAGGTTTCCATATTCCCTTTTACACACACACACATCTTTAAATTTAGATATTGATAGCTACAGGAGACCTCCTACATATCTGGAAAAATGATGTACTGCAGACTTGACAAATGTTATCATTCCCATGGACCACAGCGTCTTTCTGCTGCACCACCATAATTTACCAAAGACAACTGATAAATGCTTGGTCCTTCCACATTTGATCAACGCAGCTAAAAGCCGTATGCCACATCTGTAAAAACACCAACCAACCCATACTATGTAGCTTGCCAGGGTGTATGGCATTCGCCGAATGGAGGGTTTAATTTCCCCCGGACAACAGTATTCATAATAACTTCTTGTGGATTTGTTTCTATTGGAATGAGTTTACCTCTTCCCCTGAATATAAAGGACTGCTAAATACAGATTTTATGCAGCCCAAATAAACATTTCCAGCAGGTAAAGAGGCAGAATTACTTAGCATTTTGTGATGGAGGGGAGTGGATCTTATATTAGATCCACTAGTTCAACACTTATCTTTTTCCTGAAACCCCCAGGCCTTTATACCTCTTATTACCCCTATGCCTTCCCCTAGACTCATTTTTTTTTTTAAAAAAAGCTCATGCACTGCTAGCATAAAAGACTAAATATGCATATAGACAGTCTATGGGCATCTGTGTAATGGGAGGCCTTTATACTTCATCAGGTTATTTGAAAGCATCTTGATGCCAAGTGACCATTAAAGAATCTATGCGGACATTTAGAGTAGATAGACTTGTTTCATGATCCTTTTATAATGTATTGGTTATATGGTCAATGATTGATTTGTAACCGGTGTATGTATCTTGCAAATAAGTAAAGAATTTAAAAAATTTAGATCTTGTGTTTTTTCTTTCGATAACATGGAGATGGAGAAGTTGACATTCCAACTATGAAAGTGGTTTTTATTTGTGAAAAATCATACATATTGTATTCAGAAATCTGTTTATTATGTCTGAGATTCAAGCAGCAGGTCTGGACGAAATTTGAAGGTCTTTTAAACAAAATTAGTTGACTGATGGCAAGAACAAATGCTCTGAAAAGGGATTTTTCAGAATGTTTGCATGAATGTTGCATGAATGTTTAAAATTTAAAAATTCTACTGGTGTTTGGCCAGCTTAAATCTCAGGACTAGCTGAACGAAATGCAAATCCATTGGCAGGTAAAACAACTCCCACATATGTATTTCATGTGTGCTTTTAGATGTTTGCCTTGGGTTCAAAAAACACTGCCTTCACAGAATCTGGTTATATTGACAAGTAGTAAGCTATATGATTCTCCTAGTGTATTAAATCTAAGAAGATTCGATTTAAGGAATCTAAGGAATGCAGGAGGAAGTAGTTGAAGATTTTAGTAGCTCTTGTCTACAAACCTACCACCAATTTTTTATTGTATATGAATGTTGTATATGTTTCATCAATGTTTAAAGAAACCAGAGGTTTGCTTCAAAAGACTCCAATATAAATATTATTATTATTATTATTATTATTATTATTATTATTGCTATTACTGTTATGCCATTTGTGTACTATTATGCTAATGTACAATACTTCTTGTCTGAATATTAACTACTAATAACTATTAAGTATTGAAAGTAAAATAATAATTTTACATGTTTGAATTCATATTTGTATTTTTTTCGATAAATGTACAGTATTTATAGCCAAAACCTTTTTTTCTTTTAAATTTGAATACAGTAGGGAAGGGTTGAAAACCTTTCACTTTTTTTTATCCCATTTGTGCTCCTTTAGGGAGATTTGCCTTCACTTCTTGTCCCCAAGATGCAACAGGAAGTGAAACTAAATCTCTACAAACAGTTAGGAATTCATCTGTAATAAAGGTGTCACCCTATTGGAAGATTAACCCCTGCCTCCTCTTCTGATTACAGCTGATAACAATGTTGGTCTCCCATCACTTTCTGTTACAGTGACAATGGTCCACAGAATACACAGAGTGTGTATATAAACCAAACAGGATCACAGACAGCAATAACAACTGGAAAAGGGGAGTTTTGGCTGGACATAAGCTAAAGAAAAACTGTACTTGAGATATATATATATATATATATATATATATATATATATATATATATATATATATATATATATAGTATATATATATATATATATAAAAAATGGTGCGCTAATCAAAGTATAAATGGTATATAAATAAATATATATGTGGATATGCTGTGCAGAATTAGCCAGTAATGTACAAACGGTGAATATGAATATATTTAAAATCAATTGATCTCTTAATTAATTCTTTCTTCAATTCAATCAGTGATAAAATCTTATCTCAACCTTGTGCAAAATAGCAACTCTTGTGCAAATGAGGGAAAAAACAATCAATTCAATCCAGAATAAAATATCAGTTCATATAGAAGTCCATGAATGGAAAGATTCCATCAAAAAAAATATAGTCAGAAAATAGTGTATATAAAAAAAATGTGCCACTCCAAAGGTTTGATAAATATTAAACAATCTTCACCCACTGTTACTGGATGAATCCCATATTTATGATTCCAGATATATAGAAGAAAAAAGAAACACAATAATAGTGCAATATTGTCTTATTAAAGTACACTTAATTAAGAGTGAATAAATCCAATAGTATAAAAAAAATAGTGTGCACACAGTGAATGTGCTCAAATTCGTGCAAGGTGGTGATAAAAAACCTCACAAAACTCTTCCACTAAAAAAATATTTTCTGGCTTTCATATGTGCTTACCTACAGCACATATAAACTGTGCTTCATATAAGAGTGTAATTAGTCCTTGCCTGGATCGCTCCTACGTTCAGCAGCTCATATAGGCTAGACTTAAGGCATTAGTTGACAGGATGTTTCTTATTTCAATCTCCCCAGCATATACAGTGCCTTGCGAAAGTATTCGGCCCCCTTGAACTTTTCGACCTTTTGCCACAATTTAGGATTCAAACATAAAGATATAAAACTGTATTTTTTTGTGAAGAATCAACAACAAGTGGGACACAATCATGAAGTGGAACGAAATTTATTGGATATTTCAAACTATTTTAACAAATAAAAAACGGAAAAATTGGGCGTGCAAAATTATTCAGCCCCTTAAGTTAATACTTTGTAGCGCCACCTTTTGTGGCGATTACAGCTGTAAATTGCTTGGGGTATCAGTATCAGGGGGGTATCTCTATCAGTTTTGCACATCGAGAGACTGAAATTTTTGCCCATTCCTCCTTGCAAAAGAGCTCGAGCTCAGTGAGGTTGGATAGAGAGCGTTTATGAACAGCAGTTTTCAGTTCTTTCCACAGATTCTCAATTGGATTCAGGTCTGGACTTTGACTTGGCCATTCTAACACCTGGATATGTTTATTTGTGAACCATTCCATTGTAGATTTTGCTTTATGTTTTGGATCATTGTCTTGTTGGAAGACAAATCTCCATCCCAGTCTCAGGTCTTTTGCAGACTCCATCAGGTTTTCTTCCAGAATGGTCCTGTATTTGGCTCCATCCATCTTCCCATCAATTTTAACCATCTTCCCTGTCCCTGCTGAAGAAAAGCAGGCCCAAACCATGATGCTGCCACCGCCATGTTTGACAGTGGGGATGGTGTGTTCAGGGTGATGAGCTGTGTTGCTTTTACGCCAAACATAACATTTTGCATTATTGCCAAAAAGTTCGATTTTGGTTGCATCTGACCAGAGCACCTTCTTCCACATGTTTGGTGTGTCTCCCAGGTGGCTTGTGGCAAACTTTAAACTACACTTTTTATGGATATCTTTAAGAAATGGCTTTCTTCTTGCCACTCTTCCATAAAGGCCAGATTTGTGCAGTATACGACTGATTGTTGTCCTATGGACAGAGTCTCCCACCTCAGCTGTAGATCTCTGCAGTTCATCCAGAGTGATCATGGGCCTCTTGGCTGCATCTCTGATCAGTCTTCTCCTTGTATGAGCTGAAAGTTTAGAGGGACGGCCAGGTCTTCATAGATTTGCAGTGGTCTGATACTCCTTCCATTTCAATATTATCGCTTGCACAGTGCTCCTTGGGATGTTTAAAGCTTGGAAAATCTTTTTGTATCCAAATCCGGCTTTAAACTTCTCCACAACAGTATTTCGGACCTGCCTGGTGTGTTCCTTGTTCTTCATGATGCTCTCTGCGCTTTAAACGGACCTCTGAGACTATCACAGTGCAGGTGCATTTATACGGAGACTTGATTACATACAGGTGGATTCTATTTATCATCATTAGTCATTTAGGTCAACATTGGATCATTCAGAGATCCTCACTGAACTTCTGGAGAGAGTTTGCTGCACTGAAAGTAAAGGGGCTGAATAATTTTGCATGCCCAATTTTTCAGTTTTTTATTTGTTAAAAAAGTTTGAAATATCCAATAAATTTTGTTCCACTTCATGATTGTGTCCCACTTGTTGATTCTTCACAAAAAATTACAGTTTTATATCTTTATTTTTGAAGCCTGAAATGTGGCAAAAGGTCGAAAAGTTAAAGGGGGCCGAATACTTTCGCAAGGCACTGTATAAAGAAGCAAAGGGACATAACACGATATAATCAGCAATAAGGTATTTTATTGAATAAAACAGGATGATTCTCACTTACATAATAGTAAGCAGCTATCGGTGATTACTATCTCTCTGCAGGGCTCTCTCTGTATTTCAGCCTGGCCGCCAGCCAAACACTCAGCTGTTCCACACACAGCAGACGAGCCTCAGACCATACGTCACTAACTCCGCCTACGCGTTACATCACAGACACGTGACTTCCTCAGGTCATGGATATGGGATTTATCCAGTAACAGTGGATGAAGATAATATTTATCAAACTTTTTGAGTGGCACATTTTTTTTTATACACTATTTTCTGATTATATTTTTTTGATGGAATCTTACCATTCATGGACTTCTATATGAACTAATATTTTATTCTGGTTTAAACTGATTGTTTTTTTCCCTCATTTGCACAAGAGTTGCTATTTTGCACAAGGTTGAGATAGGATTTCATCACTGATGGAATTGAAGAAAGAATTAATTTAGAGATACAGTATATATATTCATATCCACCGGTTGCACATTATTGGCTAAATCTGCACAGTATATCCACATATATATTTATTTATATACCATTTATACTTTGATTAGCACACCATTTTTTTATATATATATTTATTGTACAAGCACATGAGTGCTTGAATTGGTGGGAGCTGCTTTTCGTTTTTAGGTATTTTTGATGTATCACCATAGCAGCGCACCTTTTCACGTTTTATAATAATGCACTTGAGATATACACAGTCTGCCATAAAGGTCTCAATTCCAGAAGGAGTAGATGTGAGGTGCTGGACTTATATTTTAATGCTTTGGGCAGAAGGTGTCAGTTGGGATCGATGGCTCTCCCAATGGGTGACAACTTCTGAAATTGAGAAATCCAAATGAGATTACTAAAAGGAGTGTCAAACGGTTCTCTTAAGAGTCTATGATCATCTCTTGTAGATAATGTGACAGTAGAAAGATAAAAGTTTCAAACAAGTTTTTGGGGCAACAAATCTCCCTTCTTTGGAGCTTAAGTGAAAATGACAATGCTTCCTATAGAACTCTAGCTAAAGATTTCTAGGGAGTGTTCTAAATAATGAAAGGAACATTGATAACCGTAGGAAAAAATGTGTTAGGGAGGATCAGACGGCATAGATCATGTCATTTTCAAAGAAGGGGAGTTGTCGACCCCAAAACATGTTATGACCTTTTATCTTCCTAGTAACACAGTGTTATCTGCAATGTATGATTATGAATTTTAAAGGAAACCATCTGGCACTCCTTTTGTTGTTTCCTGTCATGCTGATCAAGTGGCTTTATTATTTTTGGTGAACTAGAACAAGTACATACTCAGTTCTGAATCTGACTTCACCTGCTGGATGATTGTTCCAGGACAGTGACTCAGATCATATAAAAGCATTGCATTTAGAATTTTTGGAATGGAGGATAGCTGTGAAAGTCAACCTATCATTCTAAGGTAGGGTTCTTATATAAGAAATGTTCTCAAGTTCTCGGTAGGTGTGAATAATTTTATATTATTTATACACCATATTACCAAAAGTATTGGGACATATGCACATAAACTTTATTGACATCCCAGTCTTAGTCCATAGGGTTCAATATTGAGTTGTCCCACCCTTTGCAGCTATAACAGCTTCAACTCTTCTGGGAAGGCTGTCCACAAGGCTTAGGAATGTGTCTATGGGAATGTTTGACCATTCTTCCAGAATTGCATTTGTGAGGTCAGGCACTGATGTGGATGACAAAGCTTGGTGTGCAGTTTCTGCTCTAATTCATCCCAAAGGTGTTCTGTCGGGTTGAGGTCATTACATTCCAGTCAAGTTCCTCTACTCCAAACTGGCTCATCCATGTTTTTATGGGCCTTGCTTTGTGCACTGGTCCGAATCATTTGGTGGAGGGGGGTGTAATGGTATCGTGCGTTGGCACCCTAGTTTGTCAGGCCGCCATCTCGTTCAAACGCTGTCGCAAGCATCCATCTTGTGTGTCAAGCTTAGTTGACAGTGTTAAAAACCAAATGGGTCATTCTTACCAGCCTCATCCCCCCAGCCTTTTGGCAGTGTTAATGACCCCCTAGGTCACTGAATGCCAGGTTCCTGCGCATCTGACACTTTTCACACCTTTAATATAAACAAGCAGACTGAACGCCCAGCCATTCCGTCTCCTTGTGCTCTAGAGTTAATGGGTAATCTGAACACAGCCATATGGCTCCTAGGTCTAGGACACAGCTAACCACAAACTTCATAACTTCATACACAAGCAAGATATGTCTCTAGAAAGTAGATATTTGAATGCCAGATAAAATACCGATCGAATGAAGATCAAACTTGATCACTGTCATTGCTAGGGGAGACAAGCTAGCGATCAGATGCCGTACAGGTCAGAGGTTATTCCAAGATAACCCATGTTTAGTGTCTGTGAATAGGAGATTCAAAACCGTACAATCCAATGTCAGTTTCAAGCATGTAACCATTACATATTTCCAGATATGAGTTATTTTAATAATCTGTCTAAACGGGATGTGTCTTAGCATGTGTGAGCCTCCAGGGACACCGCCCATGGACCCAGAGCCTATTGGCCAAGTCTTTCTGGTGACCCCCCCTGGAGGGTCAGAGAAAAGGACAGGAACTGATAGAGAGTTCAGTTCTCACCTTACCATCACAGCAAAAACATCACATTGGAGGACCGATCATGTTCAGCTTCTGAAACTAAGATAACACCAGGACTCTTTTTGAATGCAAGTATTCCATTTCTAATTATTATCTATTCTTCTAAATTGCTGTATTGTGTCTCTATTTCTTTGTAACCCATTTTTCTGTAAATATTTTTATTTGCACCAATCTTCACCTTTCTTATAATTAAACCTTATTTTGAAAAGTGTTAATTTTGTCTCTAAGCTCTTAAATGCAAACTGACCCAAAATAACCTGCCTCCTGAAAGAGCGCTACTGTTAGGATAACCCATCTGAACATTCTTATCTGAGGTGACAGTGTGTGTTACAGATGGTTATGCTAAAATCATAATTGGTATTTCTAAAATTACGAGCATCCGCTGGGCTCAAAAGTAGCGGGGGTGGCAGAGAAAGGGTTAATCGTTTAATTCACCCGGTGACAATCACTCTCAGTCTGCTGGCATCTAAATTGTGGTCCCGCAAGCTGGACAATCTGTGTGCTGGGTGCAGCTGAGAGTGGCATTGTTACACAAGTGACGGCAGGGTGTGGGATTGCCTGGTCTTGGGTCACGAGGTGGATGAGAAGGCTTAGGGGTCTGATACCCACCACCGTAACAGGGGGGTTATGGGGTTGTTTTTCAGGGGTTGGGCTTGGCCCCTTAGTTCCAGTGAAAGGAACTCTTAGGACACCAGCATACAAAGACATTTTGGACAATTTCATGCTCCCAACTTTGTGGGAACAGTTTGGGGATGGCCCTTCTTGTTCCAACATGACTGTGCACCAGTGCACAAAGCGAGGTCCATAAAGACATGGATGAATGAGTTCAGGGTGGAGGAACTTGACTGGCCTGCAAAGAGTTCTGACCTCAACCCACTAGAACAGCTTTGGGGTGAATTCATGCGGAGACTGTGAGCCAGGCCTTCTCCCCAACATCAGTGCCTGACCTCACGAACGCGCTTCTGGAAGAAATTGTTCAATTAATATACACATTTTTCCGTTTGTTTCAGAAGGTTTTAATTGATTTATCCTTAAGCATTCACTCAACAATTTCTATATTCCATGCTAGCTCTGATTAAGAGCCAAGGGCATTTAAAACACAGAAGCATTTCCTCAACTAGTTTTGATGTTGGCATTAGACATTGCAATAAAGCTGCTGCTTTTATCTCATCTGTACCGGTCCCTGATATCCATTACTTATGGGTTGGATGTAAATTGAAAGGTTCCTCTCATAAAGTGGCAAAATTCTGATGTACTGTAGATCATTATATTTTCAGACAAATGCTACAATCAAATACAAAATGCAGGCACGTATAAATAGCTTTTCTGTTTGGCTTAGCCATTTTTCAGTTTTGTTTTTTTCTTAGGATCCTTCTTTAAACTACCAACGTGAATATGATCAACATTCACTGACCTAATGAGTCAACTTTTCCTTTGCCTTTTCTGAAATCTGGAGGTGTTTGTGTTGCAGAAAATAAAATGTGTTTCTATTTGCCTTGCATGACACATAAGTTGATAACTTAAAAAAAAAAACTTGTCTGGATACATATTAACCCACAGTTCTTAAAGTACACATGAAGCCAGAACATTGATATTCAAGTATTTAACTAATATTACCAAGCATTAAGTGAGCTTTATAACAAACCCCCACTGACCTTTGTAGTTACAGGCACTGTGAAGTATCCTCAAAATTCACAGCAAAAAAACACTATCCTTCAAGTCTTTCCATTCTCATGATATCTGCCGTGTATTAAAATTAGAGCTTGAAGGGATGTAAGGCTGATGAGTCTGTGCTATGAGAGGAAGCAGGCTGAGCTGCTGAGTCACTGATGGGGTAGGGGAGCAGAGTGAACTAAACCAGGGGTCCCCAACTCCTTGGCTGAGAACTGGTACCGGTCCGTGGCCTGTTGTTAAGTAGGCTGCCTTCACACAGCAGGAGGGGAGTCCTTTCACAGACCATGGGCCATTTAGCAGTCTGTGTCTGTTTTCCCAGGTCTCCTGCTAAGCCGCCAATGTCATCCTAATAGCAAGGCGGGGGCAGCAGCAGCTGCAGATTGGGACAGAGAGCAGGATACTTTTCATAATACCATAGGTAATCACCCCCTTGTTAATATAAGTTTGGCCGCTCTTGCTCTCTGTCCTGATCTGCAGCTGCTTCTGCCCCCCTGCCTTGCTAATAGGATGACATTGGCAGCCAGGCGGAAGACCTGTGAAGAGAAACACAGGCTGCTATCTGCTACTGCTCAGCTGAACATTGACACTGCAGGGGAAGCAGAGATTGGAAGGGGCACTGTGGTTTTTAAGAGGAAAGGGGGGGCCATGACTGCAGGGAGGACTGTAAGGGGGGCCATGACTGCAGGCAGGACTGTAATGGGGGGGGGCATGGCTGTAGGGAGGACTGTTATGCGGTGCAAAGACTGCAGGGAGGACTGTGGTGGGAGCCCATGAGTGCAAGGAGGACTGCGAAGGGGAGGGGTGGCATGACTACAAGGAAGACAGTAATAGGGGGGGAGGCATGACTGCAAGAAGGACTGTGTTGGGGGGAAACTGCAAGGGGCACTGTGATAAAAAATAGGGCACTGCACTTTACCATCACAGTGCAGTTCTCTTTCTATCACAGTGCCACATTGCAGTGCAGTGCAGGGAGGTTGTGAAACTCCGTGAACTGCCTTCCCCATCCAATCTTGTATAGACACCAATGTTAAAGACAGGGAGCAGTGATATGCCAAGCTGGTCAATATTTCTCATAGCTGTCAATGTTAAAGACAGGGAGCACCGCCCCCTTCTGTCGTCACATGACTTTAAAAAAGCTATCAAAGCTTAAGAGCGGGCATACGGCAGGTAGCCTCTGAAGAGGCAAAGCGTTTTTGAATTTTTTTCTATTTTTCAGGTCCTGGCGGGCGTCGTGATTGACGATGGATTTACATCGAGGGACACTATTTTTTTTTTCTTTTTAATAAAGGACTTGTCAAAAACTGTGTTCTGTGGTTTTTACTTTTTTTACACTTTTTTTGGTGAATGAGTAGGGGTACGATGTACCCTATACCCATTCACATGGGGGAGGGGGCGGGATCTGGGGGCCCTCTTGTTGTTGATTCCGATTAGCCCCCCATCCGTAGACCCCGATATCCACAGCCCAGGGTTGTCAGGAAGAGGCCCTTGTCCCCATCAACATGGGGACAAGGTGCTTTGGGGTGGGGCGTGCCCCTATGTTGAGGGCATGTGTCCTGATATAGTTCAGAAGGGGGGTGCTCGCTCATCCCCTCCCCTTTCCTGATCTGCGCAGCTGAATGCTCAGATAAGGGTCTGGTATGGATTTTAGGGGGGACCCCACGCTGTTTATTTTTTAAATTTTGGTGTGGGGTTCCCCTAAAAATCCATACCAGACCCAAAGGCCCTGGTATGCACTGGGATGACCCTATGTGTTTTTTTTTTTTTTCATTTTTTTTTATCTGTATTGCCTAGAGCCGACAATACATTACAGCTAGGAGAAAGTTTAAATGCCTTTTTTGTCCTTTAGAAATGTCAATATTGCTGCAGCAGGCTCTGTACTTCATACAGATGCAGCACTTTACAGGCACATTAAGGGTCCCCCCAGGCGCAATATTTAAAGGAATTTTTCATTTTTATTGTTTCGTTTTAAGCATCAATTTAATTACTGCTCCTGTAAAAATTATTGTTTTAAAAAAAACATTTTTCATTGATGCATGCAGTACCCAGGTCCCCATATACTTTGTATGGCAATAACTTGCATATAAGCCTTAAAAACAAGGACTTTTTATTTTTCATGTTCGTGTCCAATAGACTTTAATGGAGTTCGCATGTTCACTAGAACTTTTTCCCTGTTCGAGATGTTCTGGTGCGAAACAAACAGGGGGATGTTCAGCCCATCACTAATAGCCATATAAGGTATGTTAGCTGTGACAGTCATGTGTACTGTAACACTATTCTCCTCATGTGCAGAAATGAGGACCTAGGTAGAGGAAGAACCCTGGCAGGCAAGGTGGTAGCCTGAATCCTTTTAATACATGGGGATGTATTGCTGACAGTCAGCAACATTTCTGATTGACTTTCTGATGCCCCAGGCAGCCCTATTAAAATAGTTCATTAGGATACCCCCTAATGAATTTCCCAAAACAAACAGCACATATACTGTACCTTTTTAGCATTCTGCAAGTAAACAGCCTTTCACCCAACAGTAGACTCTCATATAACAGAGAGATTGAGAAGAGAAGAGAGAGAGAGAGAGCCATTGTGACTCACATCTAGAAAAGTCTATGCACACTGTCTAATTAGTGAGGTCTGGCTAATAGGTCAAATGTAGACCTAGGACTGCAGGCTTTATGCCACCCAGAGCCCTACAAAACCCCTAGGCCACAGGACCCAGAAAAGAACTTATTAGGATCTGAGAAAAACAAAAAGGTATTATTTTGCAGACACTCGCTGATGCTTGAGATAGATAGACTTCCAGCAGAGGGTCAGAGAGCAGAGAGTCAATCAACAGCAAGTGGATAAGCCAAAATCTGTTTTACTGTACTTCTCCTGTGCACCACAGGATTGCATTTTGCTCTGCATTCCTGTGACCCATTTTCAGCCAACAGCTGGCTGATGTCACAGAGCCGATCCAGGCAGGGGAAAGATCGAGACAATAGGGTTGGGTATCCACCCAGAACCCTGGGCCAGCCTCTCAGCAAGACGCTGAGAGCCTAGGCCAGCCGCTTCCACCCCCTCCACAAACCAGGGCTCCAATGAGCATGGGGGGGGGGGGGGGGGGCAAAGCAGATAGCAGTGACTGACAGTTACCAGATCTCTGCACATGGAGATCTGAGAACCGAGCAATCAGTGGTGTTTGATCGCTCAGTTCTCAGTCTTAGAGCTGGCAGAGGACAGATGCGGCATTGGACTGATACTGCATCTAGCTAGGTAAATATGATTCTTTAAGCAGAGAAAATCCAGAACTTCTCTTTTAAGCCAAACATGGATAATAATCAGACAAAAAAGTAAACAATAAATTAAAAAGAAAATTAAACAAATAAATAAAACTGGGCAGACTTGTTGGACCACTTGGTATTTTTTCTGCTGTCACTCTTCTTTGTTTCCAATATGTGTGTGTATAGATTTAAAAAGCAAGGGAAATGCATAAAATAACACAATATGATTTTACAATTGTAGGGAGTGAAAACTTTGACTTGAAAATATAATTTTTGCGATTTTGTATCATATTACTCAGTAGCTTCCATTTTGGAGATAAGGGGTTAGGGACGCTAAGTTTAAGCCAAAAAGTTTCAGTCTAAGTTTATGTTGCACCAGTTACACACATACAACAATTTTAAAGAGCCAGTCCCATAAAAATGATACTTCATTTTTGGTAGATGCTTGAGGGCTAAACCACCTGAAAGTTTCTTATATCTCTTGGGGACTTTATTGTGAGGTCTATGTGCTCAGTCCTTTGGTCTGCACGCTATTTTGAATAGGTCCTACTGACCTACTGCTGGATTATTTGACCACATGGAACACACAAGTGAACAGAAACACCCAAAATACCTAGGTTTGTGGGAAAGCAGTTGAGAATAATGGCTGGGAGACCTCTTTGTTGGAGTGTACATATAAAAACCAGGATCTAAACCAGTCCTCCATGCTCAGGCTCTAACTAAAATATGACTTTTGGAGGGCAGACTTTTTAACTAATAATTCTGTATATATATATATATATATATATATATATATATATATATATACAGTATATCTATATAGGGCTTTTTTTCAGTGGGAACGTGGGGGAATGCAGTTCCGGCACCTCTAGCACTGAATGTATTTTATGGCAAGGTGTGCTTGAGGGTCTATTGATGTTGGCTGCAGGGGGGATCTATTGTCACTGGATCTATTTTTTGTGGGGGTCTACTGTTGCTGGGTAGGTCAATTTTTGTTGGCTGGGGGGGGGGGTCTTATGTTGCTGTGGGGGTCAATTGTTGCCGTGAGGGATCTACTGTTGAGGGAGGGGTCTATTGTTGCTGGCTGCTGGGAGATATATTGTTGATGCTGAGGCTCTATAGTTGCTAGGGTGGTATTTTGTTGCAGGGGGGGGGGGTCTGTTGCTGTGTGGGGGACCTATTGTTGTGGTGGATCTATTGTTGCTGAGATGGGATCTATCAAATTCCATACAAATTACTTAGCAGCACAAAATGATACTTGGTTCTGTATTCTCTAAAAGGGGTTGTACTGGGAGGTGGGAGGGGGTTGAGCCAAGATACAGTGCTCAGAGGTGGGTAGGGGGCAGGGGGACGAAGGGAGACTCAGAAGGGGGAAGTCCCTGCACCTATTGTCTGAAAAAAAGCTCTGTATATATATATATATATATAATCTAAATTAGGTACCTAAAAGAGGGACATGGGACAGGAAAGAGGGAAACATACAGTATATCTGGATCAAAAAGCAAAAATGACCCTTTATAATAGGGACCACAAGGAGCAATGAATCTGCACAAAATAATGCAGGGTACCTTTTTCATTATCTACTGTTATGGAACAGAACATCCTTCAATTAATTTTTTCACTTTCATAATAAACTTTGTAATGGCCTTCAAATGAAGCAATACACTAGTATGAAAAAATACTGTATAATGGAAATGTTCTGGTGATAACCTCAGTGAATGCATTGATCGGCTCTCTCCCCCATAGATTACTGCAACCCTGATCTTGTTGATCTTCCTTTAACCTCATTGTCCTTTCTGCCATCAATCTTGTATGTTGCTGTCACAATAATTTACCTTGCCAATTAATCTTCATCATCTGCTGCTGCCTCTTTACCCCTAGACAAACACCATCTACACATTGAATAACTGAAAAGATCACATGGTAAGTACCAGTCTCTGACACCTACAGGGCTCATTAAACAGAACGGTAGAATGGGCATGCCTGAGCTTTAACTCAGGTCAGCCAGTCAGGGTCTGATCTTTATGTAGTGTGCACAGGAACATAGCGCATCAAGAACAAGAGTCATATTCTAGACATGGGGCTTTTTAATATAATGGGGGAGATTTACTAAAACTGGAACATACAGAATCTGGTGCAACTGTGCATGGTAACCAATCAGCTTCTAGGTTTTATTGTCAAAGCTTAGTTGAACAAGCTGAAATTAGAAGCTGATTGGCACAGTTGCATCAGAGTCTTTGTGCTTCAATTTTAGTAAATCTCCCAATAGCGTTTTTTACAGCATTATACATTTATTTGGATTACAGTCAGCAGACTCCCATACTAAATATGTTGTAATTATACAAATTGTTTCTTGAATCCAAATGCAAAACCTTGTAAAGCTTAAAGAGAATATGTAATTTTTCCTGTTAATGGCAAAATGATAGGTTCTCTTTAACAACCCTCACTGATACTTACCTTGATCCCGCTATCTGGAGGCCCTGTTTTCACCCCCCAGCTCCCTCATCACTGACTGTGATTGACAGAAGTTTGAGCCAATGGCTTACGCTGCTGTATTTGATCCAATGAGGAGGGAGAAAGCTGAGAGAGCCTCGGCTCTAATGCAAATCGCTGGATCGAGATCGGGCTCAGGTATGTATTTACTGGAGGCTGTGAGGGGAGCTGCATGCAGAAGGTAAAAGTCTTCTGCCTTCAACTACTTTACGTCAAAGGCTTTAACACCCTTCCTAGGGGACAGTTGATATATATACAGTATCTCACAAAAGTGAGTACACCCCTCACATTTTTGTAAATATATTGTTATATCTTTTCATGTGACAACACTGAAGAAATGACACTTTGCTACAATGTAAAGTAGTGAGTGTACAGCTTGTATAACAGTGTAAATTTGCTGTCCCCCTCAAAATAACTCAACACACAGCCATAAATGTCTAAACTGCTGGCAACAAAAGTAAGTACACCCTTAAGTGAAAATGTCCAAATTGAGCACAAAGTGTCAATATTTTGTGTGGCCACCATTCATTTCCAGCACTGCCTTAACCCTATTGGCATGGAGTTCACCAGAGCTTCACAGGTTGCCAGTCGAGTCCTCTTCCACTCCTCCATGACGACATCACGGAGCTGGTGGATGTTAGAGACATGGGCTCCTCCACCTTCCATTTGAGGATGCCCCACAGAAGCTCAATAGGGTTTAGGTCTGGGGACATTCTTGGCCAGTCCATCACCTTTACCCTAGCAAGGCAGTGGTCGTCTTGGAGGTGTAATTCCATGTCCTTAGTCTGCTTGTCTTCAGCCAACTGTTTGTGGGCTTTCTTGTGCATCATCTTTATCCTTCTGGGACGACAGCCATGCAGACCAATTTGATGCAATGTGCAGCGTATGGTCTGAGCACTGGCAGGCTGACCCCCCCACCCCTTCAACCCCTGCAGCAATGCTGGCAGCACTCATACGTTTATTTCCCAAAGACAACCTTTGGATATGACGCTGAGCATGCGCACTCAACTTCTTTGGTTGACCATGGCAAGGCCTGTTCTGAGTGGAACCTGTCCTGTTAAACCACTCTATGGTCTTGGCCACCGTGCTGCAGCTCAGTTTCAGGATCTTGGCAATCTTCCTATATCCTAGGCCATCTTCATGTAGAGCAACAATTCTTTTTTTCAGATCCTCAGAGAGTTCTTTGCCATGAGGTGCCATGTTGAACTTCCAGTGACCAGTATGAGAAAGTGAGATCGATAACACCAAATTTAACAAACCTTTTCCCCATTCACACCTGAGACCTTGTAACACTAATGAGTCACATGACACCAAGGAGGGAAAATGGCTAATTGGGCCCATTTTGGACATTTTAACTTAGGGGTGTACTCACTTTTGTTGCCATCGGTTTAGACATTAATGACTGTGTGCTAAGTTATTGTGAGGGGACAGCAAATTTACACTGTTAGGCCCCTTTCACACTTGCGGCCCATTCAGATCCACCTGTCAGTTTTCAGGCGGATCTGAACAGATTGCCCCATGCATCTCTATGGGGCATCGGATGTCAGCGGAGACATGTCCGCTGACATCCGATCCGATCCTGTCCGTCAAATCCAGACGGATGGAAACCCTATTTTCCATCTGTCTGGCAGATCGTATGGGATCGGATGAGAACGGACAGGCGGTCCGTTCTCATCCGATTCCCCCCTAGAGAACAGCGGGGACCTGACAGCTCTGTCTCCGCACACAGCACGGAGACAGAGCTGCCATCCACCTGCTCAGCAGGGGGATCGGCGGATAACTGTATATACATCATATTACCAACAGTATTGGGACACATGCCTTTACACACACATGAACTGTAATGGCATCCCAGTCTTAGTCCGTAGGGTTCAATATTGAGTTGGCCCATCCTTTGCAGCTATAACAGCTTCAACTATTCTGGAAAGGCTGTCCATAAGGTTTAGGAGTGGAATGGAATGACCATTGGAATGACTATTGGACTGTTTGACCATTCTTCCAGAAGTGCATTTGTGAGGTCAGGCAGTGATGTGAACGAGAAGGCCTGGCTTGCAGTCTCCGCTCTAATTCATCTCAAAGGTGTTCTGCTGGGTTGAGGTCAGGACTTTGTGCAGGCCAGTCAAGTTCCTCCACCCCAAACTAGCTCATCCATGTCTTTATGGACCTTGCTTTGTGCACTAGTCCAAATAGTTTGGCAGGGGGGGGGGGTTTATGGTGTGGGGTTGTTTTTCAGGGGTTGGACTTGGCCTCTGAGTTCCAGTGAAGGGAACTCTTAAGGTGTCAGCATACCAAGACATTTTGGACAATTTCATGCTCCCAGCTTTGTGTTTGGGGATGGCTACTATCTGTTCCAACATGATTGCGCACCAGTAAACGCCTAAACTGAAGAGGTTCCCCCGAGTGCACGGTGAGGAAGCCCTGTATATATATATATATATATATATATATATATATATATATATATATATATATGTATACTAGAGATCCAGGGCCCTGGTGCAAGAAACCATGAAGGCCCCCCCGGACCCCTGGCTGGGGCCCTTCCCTTCAAGCCTGGGGCTCTTTCCACTGATCCTGGGGCCCTTTACTCTTATTGCAGGGCCCTTTATTACAGTCCCGCAGTTAGACCCTTTCACAAATTCTGCAGTGGGCCCCCTTCCTGCCATCTTGGGGCCTCCCCACGGTGGAGGAATGCCAGGGCCCGGTCGCAAGTGTGACCTTTGCGATCCTGGAAGTTCACCCACTGGTGTCAGTAGTTTTTATTTTTTGGTATTTTAATTGTATTTTTTATTGTTTTTTTTTTTTACAATGTCACTGACTATGACTCTGTCCATTCAGAAAAGGATGGAGCTGTAAAATTACATATTTACCAACCCCTTCCTGGTTCTCTAGTGTGACACATCCCCTGCAGCAGCGAGCAGGAGAGGGGAGGGAGCACAGTGTGGAGGGGGGGGGGGGGGGGCAGGGAGCACACAGGGGCCCAGAGACAGCATAACACAAGTGAACTGGATAGGAGGAGCGGCGGTGGCAGCATACAGAGGAACAAATCTTCTCCATTTTCCTCCTACAGCTACAGGAGGAAAAAGGAGGTCAGTGGTTTCTCTACATGCTGCCCCCACCGCCCCTCCTATCCAGGTGTACAGGGGAGCCGCACAGGCCCCCTGGAGCATGGGGCCCAGTTGCAATTGCAACCCCTGTAGTTACGCCCCTGTAGAGATCGACCGATTATCGGCAAAGCCGATATATCGAGGGCCAATCTGCACTTTCCCCGATATATCGGAATTGGCCACCAAGGTGACCGATATTGCCGATATTTCGGGAAAGTGTTTGCACTGGAGTGATGCCTGCAGCTAGAAGCATCAGCCCGGTACCAGCGTCCATAGCTGACTGTCAACTGTCTTGTAAAGACAACCGATGAGGCTGAGAAGCCGCTCGGCTGTCATTACAAGGAGCAGGAGGGGACGCCCCCCCCCTCCCACCGCCCTCCGCGGCTCGCCCGGGTCTTCCATCCCGGGAGACCCGACAACCATGCTGCATGGCCGCTGAAGAGAAGACCCGATCAAAGCCACATTCGGTTCTGATAGTCTCTCAATGTAAAAACCCGGAAGTGATGTCATGACATCACTTCCAGTTACTGCGCCATATTCAAAAAAGTTACAGCTTTAAAAACAGCCAATCTTGGCATTTTGAATGCTTTTAAGTGCAGAGGAGGGGTTTGGAGTCTTTTAGACCCCCAGATCCCTCCACAAGAGTACCTGTAAAAAAAAAATAAAATCATTTTTTTAATGTACGAAAATATTGGCCAATATCGGCCGATACCGATATGCAATGACCAAAAATCGGCAATAAAAAAACGATATTGGTCGATCACTAATATATACACACATACTATATATTACGTGGATTTAGGAGCAGCATAAATATGAAACACATTTAGCCCCCTGCACAGTTGCACAGACTGGGAGGGGGGGGGGCAGAACCCTGAGCCAATCAGGGCTTTACTGCTTTGCACAGTGTTGTCAGAAGAGCGAAAATGATATCAGTATGCTGCTTTCACTATTATTCACAGGTGGCGGGTACAGAAGTGAACAAGCTGTATTGCTTAATGGAGAAATTAAAAAAAAAAAAGGAGTGAGGCCCCCAACCTGGCCATGATGTCTGCCAGAGGTACCTAGATCACAAGACGTGCTGGACACTATAACAAATGCTTTGGCAAGTAAAACAGTGCATATTTATTCCAACTGTGTATCTTGCTATGCGGGCGGTTCAACTTTAAGCCTTTTCATATAGTCAGTCCAATGAAAGCTGTTTTTGTTCCCACCTATATCAAAGTTAGCTCATAATAATACCCATTGCTGACAAAAGTAATTTGATTCAAATAGTCATTTCTATTTCAAGACACGTTTTGAAAATTAGAAAAACTGCTGGCTGGGTACTACAAACAATGCCTCTGTTCTTTCTTTGCACTGCTTTTAATGTTTTATGATAAGATCACCAATTGTGATCAGCATTCAACATGCGACGTTTAGATACCTATCAGAACAGGCAGAAAATATAGTCAGATAATTACTGCACCCAGTTCTCCTGTTCAGTCACTGTCAGACTACAATAGTGATCTTCATGGCTCGCCATCATTAAGCCAGCCCTACCATCACAAAAAACATCCTTGGAAATTGCAGTTGTTTGCAGACCTACAAAAATATCTTTTCATTGCATTGGTCCTAATGATATTTATTTCATACACATAATAAAAACCCTCCAATACCGTACTTGTGCGTGTAAAAGCGAACACATTGCCTGGTAATGTGACAGAAAGAAAACAAACAAAAAAAAAAATATTGCTTAAAGTCTCCACCAGAAGACGTTGGCCACATTTATTATCCATGGTCCCACTTGTAGTACTACCCCCGTAAGAGTTGCAGATGAAAGGGATCCCCCATTTCTGCACAGCCAAGCACACCAAATCTTCACAAGCACCTAGAGACAGAGAACTGTTTGTGGCTTTTTTAATTTATTAGAGGGTTAATAACTTGGATAGGGATGGGAGGTTATGGAATACCCACTTGACTTCAACAACTTCAGGGACAACTTCCTATATACATCTATATACAGTCTCATCTCCTCTTTCCTCCTGCACAAACACTTGCTTGCTCCAGCTGAATCACTCTTGAGATGATCTGACAGGCTCCCAGTCAGATTTAGCAACAGCTCATTACAGGCAGGAACTTGCAGCCCCTTTAAGTGTAGCTCAGATATAGTGAAACAGCATGTAGCTTCTCATCTGTGGCCACTGATCCCGGCACCACTTCTTCAGGCAATGTCAACCTGCCTGGCTGCAGCTGCCCCTTTCACCAGCCCTCCTGTACACCAGTCCACCCGAATGACTCTTCACCAGCCCAACTCGGCTGACTCTCAGGAGATCTCTCAGAGAAAGGACTGAAGACTTAAGCACACCGCTGTCTTCAAGGGAGACTACATGTGGCGGTCTCCCCTCTTTGTTAGCCTCCAACAGTTCTGCATTACTCACTCTGTCCTCTTTTGCTCCTGTGCCTCCAGGAAAGCCTCCTCCCTTTATGTTTTAGCATGATCCTTCCAGCACCCTAGCCCAAGGCAGGACACCCCCCCCCCCTCCCAGAATAGGGGGCACCCTTGAGGGCCACGACAGCCTCCTCAACACGGTATCTCCATCTTCCACCCGACTGCCCCTGCTGGCATGACCCAATATTTAAAGGCTCCCTGCCAGGCCCAGTCCTGGGGATTGGGAAGAGACCTCCAAATATGCTAAGCAGCCTCTCCTAGTCTCCACCCACTATCTTCCATAACATTCTACAACACTCTGGAAACAGGAGGAAGCCTCAGAAAGCTGAGATGAGTCATCCCACCCTGACCTAATTAAGACTCACTAGCTTAAATGTGAGTCAGGGAATGACTACACTTACTTCTAGTACATACTAGAGGGTGCTACACACTCTATATAGGAATGTAGCCACCCTCCCTTGCTTGCTATCACGATTACTTATAGATTATGCAGGAATGGCAAACCCTGGCACCCCAGATGTTTTGGAACTATATTTCCCATGATTTTAGTTACATAGTTACATAGTAGGTGAGGTTGAATAAAGACAACAGTCCATCCAGTTCAACCTGTGTAGGTGTGTGTGGCTGTAATCATCTTGCATATCTCGCATGATGCTCATGCACTCTGCAGTGTGGTTGAGCATCATGGGGAATGTAGTTCCAAAACATCTGGGATGCCAAGGTGTGCCATCACTGGACTATAGAATGTGTAGTGTTCATGGAGCAGTGCACATGACTGCAGCTAATGTACACTGCTTGTTCCAAACAGTCTAAAGTGAGAAGGAAAGGGAGAGGTTCAGGAATTTACAGAGGATGTTACAAATAGGCAAAAAAACACAAAAAAAGGCACAGTTTAATAACAATAAATTACAGGGCAATTAAAGGGATTGTAAAGGATTATTATTCTTTTCAAATAACAAACATGTTATACTTACCCGCTTCGTGGAAAGTGTGATTGAGGCCTAAATACTACATGATAAATTGATGGCGGCCATCCTAACTGTGATTTACAGGTGTTTTCACAAGCATCTGTTTGTAAGTGGATTATTGTACATTAAGTATTGGATTTTAACTATACTGCTGCACTATGGGCCCTTTTTAAATGTCTTACATGGGAGAGTCCTAGTATTGAAGAATGAAGGATGGGGAGAAGTGCTGATGTTACAACTTTGCTTATGAGAGGAGCGTTTACTGAATAGCATTTTGGTAAGGCGCATGGTATGACCACAAGTTGATAAGTTGGTTGGAGACACTGTTTTCACAATGGTTATAGCCCTTGATTATGTATGATAAATAATGTGAGTGGTATGACACTTTTGCACAGTTTATAATTTAAAGCAGTATTACACTATACAGAATTTCTATTTTCACTTTTTGGAGGCTTTCATGCTTAATTCTGGACACAGGAGGGAAGAATCCCCAACAGAGAGGATTGTTTGATCATGCAATGATAATCTCACATTTGGTAAGGTATATAGTGTAAATGATGCATCAATACTTGCACAACGGAGTTTGTACTGGGCCTAAAGGGCTATACACGTCTATAAATTCACTTTTGTGAGTTGCATGAATTATAATTTGTGGTGATTACGTTTTTTGCAGCACTACACAAGTGTTTATGCTTCCTTTTTGGGAGCTTCTGACACTGATTTGGAGGAGAGGGAGGAGGAATTCTTCTGAAGGGGAGAGAAAGACACACACACACATTTACTTTCAGTGCAGCAAACTCTCTCCAGAGGCTCAGTGAGGATCTCTGAATGATCCAATTTTGACCTAAATTACTAATGATGATAAAAAGAATCCACCTGTGTGTAATCAAGTCTCTGTATAAATGCATCTGCACTGTGATAGTCTCAGAGGTCCGTTTAAAGCGCAGAGAGCATCATGAAGAACAAGGAACACACCAGGCAGGTCCAAGATACTGTTGTGGATAAGTTTAAAGCTGGATTTGGATACAAAAAGATTTCCCAAGCTTTAAACATCCCAAGGAGCACTGTGCAAGCGATAATATTGAAATGGAAGGAGTATCAGACCACTGCAAATCTACGAAGACCCTCTAAACTTTCAGCTCATACAAGGAGAAAACTGATCAGAGATGCAGCCAAGAGGCCCATGATCACTCTGGATGAACTGCAGAGATCTACAGCTGAGGTGGGAGACTCTGTCCATAGGAAAACAATCAGTTGTATACTGCACAAATCTGGCCTTTATGGAAGAGTGGCAAGAAGAAAGCCATTTCTTAAAGATATCCATAAAAAGTGTCATTTAAAGTTTGCCACAAGCCACCTGGGAGACACACCAAACATGTGGAAGAAGGTGCTCTGGTCAGATGAAACCACAATCAAACTTTTTGGCAACAATACAAAACGTTATGTTTTGCGTTAAAGCAACACAGCTCATCACCCGGAACACACCATCCCCACTGTCAAACATGGTGGTGGCAGCATCATGGTTTGGGCCTGCTTTACTTCAGCAGGGACAGGGAAGATGGTTAAAATTGATGGGAAGATGGATGGAGCCAAATACAGGACCATTCTGGAAGAAAACCTGATGGAGTCTGCAAAAGACCTGAGACTGGGACGGAGATTTGTCTTCCAACAAGACAATGATCCAAAACATAAAGCAAAATCTACAATGGAATGGTTCACAAATAAACATATCCAGGTGTTAGAATAGCCAAGTCAAAGTCCAGACCTGAATCCAATCGAGAATCTGTGGAAAGAACTGAAAACTGCTGTTCACAAATGCCCTCCATCCAACCTCACTGAGCTCGAGCTGTTTTGCAAGAAGGAATGGGCAAAAATTTCAGTCTCTCGATGTGCAAAACTGAAAGAGACATACCCCATGCGACTTACAGCTGTAATCGCAGCAAAAGGTGGCGCTACAAAGTATTAACTTAAGGGGGCTGAATAATTTTGCAAGCTCAATTTTTCAGTTTTTTATTTGTTAAAAAAGTTTGAAATATCCAAAAAATGTTGTTCCACTTCATGATTGTGTCCCTCTTGTTGTTGATTCTTCACAAAAAATTACAGTTTTATATCTTTATGTTTGAAACTTGAAATGTGGCAAAAGGTCGAAAAGTTCAAGGGGGCCGAATACTTTCGCAATGCACTGTATATATATATATATATATATATATATATATATATATATATATATATATACATCCTCAGTGGAGATTTTATATGATTTTGATGTAAGCACATTATAAACGCATACTAGACATACTACACTATATAGTATTTTTTTTTTTTCAAGATCATCCACCTTCTTGAGTGAAGCACTACTAGGGATTCAAGACCAGAGAGGACAGTGTTGAAATGTGTGGTCTACATTGAACTTGAAAAAAATTGAGAACTTTTGAAAAGAAATTAATATGGACTTAGCTATGGAGGACTTTTAATAATTAGCGCTGATTTTATTTTTATGATAAATTGATGCCAAGTGATTGCCCAAAAAGCGGGGGACCCCAACCTCACCAAGCCTCCTCCTGGAGAGGATCCAAGGTCCCAGAGAGGGAAGAAGTAAAGCAAAGTGATATATGCATATATACTGAAGTGGTCTATTATAATGACCATTACATTTCAGCTCAATGTTTTGTTTTCTTTTGCACAGGAAGCTAAAGCTGCTGATCTATCATGTATACAACATCTGCATTCCCTGCCATAATCCTCTGTTACGGCAAGCATCGAGCTAATGCAACTCTTTTGCCCGTTCAGGTCTGATTATCTGCTGATCCACAACCAGCCAGCCTTTCACTAAGGAGATACCAGTACTATTATGCAGCATTAAGAAACCTATTATGTTTGCTTTTTCTTTTTATAAATACGCAAACAAATTCCAGCTAGAAACAGATACCGTTTGGCTGAATCATACTGAGATCAGAATCAATAAAATGCACCCTTCACATGAATCAACAGGACACATATCAGCATTACCAAATCATATTATTAAAATAAAATAAAAAATACAATGTCCCCCCTGTGACTGGTAGGCTAAGCAGCGTAGAGCACATGCTGTCAGGTTACCAATGTGTTCCACTTCATTAATTTCCCTTTTGGGATTATTAAAGTATTCTGAATCTGGATTAGATCCAGCAGGTAGTAAAGGTAGGTGCTGGCTGTCAGATGAAATAAAACTGGGGTATGCTAACTATTTTTGGCAACAGCTGGTCTACACAATCTCAGGCTGTAGCGGGGACACAGACAAGGAGGGAGGGACCGTGAACAGCAGGATCAACCAGGTGTGTGAGTGAGTGTAAACAGCATGTAATACAGCAAGTACTGACAGTTTTTAATGGTGTGGGTTTAATGACATTTTAATGTCCCAATCCCCAGCAGAACATACTCACCTTTCCTTCACTTTGCACTTCTCCTTTCAGCCGCTCGGAGAGAGGAAGGGAAACCCTGTGTAAACTTTGAGCTGGTCTGCTTGGCGCTTGTGCTGAGGACTTGCTCTCTACACTAATGTGATAGCACTGGGCCAATCGCCATGTACCAGAGTGAGGGGAGTAAGTCACATGAAGTCACAGTCAAAATGGAGTGTATGTTGCTAGGGAGGTAGGGACCAACGCTGACCTGTAATAATAATAATATTAACATTGCTTTGTCCTGCATGGGCAAAGTACAGGTTTGCTTAAAGCTGTTCCAAGCATACCTTTTCCATATGTGTATCTAACAAACCTAAAAAATGTTATGTGGGATTGCTGACGACACCCAGGATTGAATAGGCAAAAACACAACAATCAAAAATTCTTGACAAAAAAATGGCGGAGGCACTTTTGTTGTTTTTTTTTTTTTTTTAATATTTTTTCTAAATATAAATAATTATTAAATAATTATTAAAACTTTAGAATAACCAACTTTATTAACTTTAGTTAACCAACAAACCATTTACAATAAATGGGCAAAAATGCTCAGTCATAACGGCTCAGGCAAATAACGATAAGCTTCAATCATTACAAATCAGCCCCATCTCCTCTCTCTCACTTTCTTTTTTTTTTCTATGAAAGGGTGATATACCACATATAAAGTGCCTGCGACAAAGGGGGAGAGGCTGGGGAGGATGCATCAGGGGACATTCTACTGCATCCCAGAGGACATTTCTCAAAGTACAATTCTCATTCCTTCACATGGTGGTAGTGCACACAATTCAAATTCTATTTCAAAGTGAATTTGCCACAAACTCAAGCAACTCAAACTGAATATATAGTGAATGCCGAACTTCAGGAATTAGACAGCCCCCCCAGCACTGCAAGGGTCAAATGCTCCTTTAGTCTATTGGTGCAGGGATGAGGTGTATTACTTACCTTGCTTCTCAATCCAGCACTGTTCTCCTCTGCCAGAAACTCTAAGCTGTGGAAAGTCCCTCAACGACATCACCTATTAACCCTGAGGTGGAGAGGAAAGCATGTGAGTGGGATCTGAGGTGGGAGGGAGCCTGCTGGAGCATGGAATAAGGTTAGTATTTCTGCTTATTCTAGCACCCCTAGACATGAGGATTTATCCCTTACAGTGCGAGGGAGGTGTCCCTGCAAAGGTAGATTTTATATAATTTGAGATTTTCAGCTTTAAGAAAAATATAATTGCAGGGTTTACCAATTGGCACATAAATGCTTACGGAAAAAAACAAAAAAAAACAGCTGATCCAGATATATAGGCAGAGGAAGTTTTGTATCACAACCCATTCCTATGTTTTATTACGCTGTGTTACCATAGGTATAGGCCCACTCATAAGTAGTGTGGCCAAGCGCAACTTCTACAGCATGTGTCTCCAAACTTTCTAAACAAAATGCCAGTTTCCCATTCTTCATACTTTAGGAAAGTCGGACTGTGGTCAGTGGGAGTAGAAGCTGCTCCAGCATCAGTGGGAGTAAACATGGCCCCAGGTTTGATGATCAATGGGAAGACAAAAATTACAGAGCACCTGTGTTTAGTAGGAGGAGGAACATTGCCCCATCATTGGTATAAATGGGAAAAATAGTGCCCCATCATTGATATTAATGGCAAAAATAGTGACCCATCATTGGTGTTAGTAGTTAAGTAGTGCCCCATCATTGGTCTCAGTGTGGGGAATAGTGCCCATTCATTTATATCAGTGGGAGGAATTATCTCCCATCGTTGGTATCAGTGAAAAAATAGTGCCACATTATTGATTTTAATGGAAAGAAAAGTGCCCCTCTGTTGACTCCATTGATGGGAATAGTGTCCCATCATTGGAGTCAATTGGAGGAATAGTGCCCAATCATTTATATCATTGGGAGGAATTATATCATTGCAAACACCATCATTGTTGTCAGTAGAAGGAAATGAACTCCAATGTTGGTGTCAGTGGAAGGAATAGAGCCTCATAATTGGTGTCAGTAGAAAAAATAACGTATTGTATCAGTAAGAGGAATAGTGCCTCATATCAGTGGAAGGAACAATGCCCCATGGACCAGATAATGGCAAGCAAAGACCTGCATCTGGCCAGTGAGCAACAGCTTAGGGACAAATGGTTTACAGGGAAAGGGTATACAAGTTAATTTGAGTTTATCTTTGGATCCATTGCTGAATGTAACATTGGCTTATGCAAGCCCTTGTAGTATCCATCAGGAGGCATAGGTCAGGGTGATAATGCAAGAGCACAACTGCATATTTGTGGAAGGAACAGTGCCCCAAGGACCAAATAATGGCAAGCAAAGACCTGCATCTGGCCAGGGAGCCACAGCTTAGGGACAACTGGTTTACAGGGAAAGGGTATGCAAGTTAATTTGAGTTTATCTTTGGATCCATTGCTGAATGTAACATCGGCTTATGCAAGCCCCTTGTAGTATCCATCAGGAGGCATAGGTCGGGGTGATAACGCAAGAGCACAATTGAAAGAGAGTTGTCACATCATATCACAAAGTGTCAAAAAGTATCCATCCTGGCAGGATCACCAGGTGTTTACAAAAATGTTTGAAATTATATTAGAAAGCTCATAAAATATTAGTGAATGGATTTAGATCTACTTTAATATATCACAACAGCCTAATTGCTGATACATATTATATTTTTTGAATTGTTTCTTTGAGAGCTGAAGGTGTTTGTATTGTAGAAAAAAATGCACTAATGTCAGTAGATGCCACCTTACTCCTTGTCGTGTTTGTGCTTCAAAAACAGAATGACTCACGATGCAAAATGAAAAGAAAAATTTTGAATTAACCATATCTTAAATGAATTGTGGATTGCAGAAAATAGGGTTTGACTTCCATCTATAAGATAACGAACTCTGATCAATAGATAGCTAACAGTCTTTGTTTTCTGTTAGAAGAGCAGAATTGTCACTTACAAAGCCTAGATATGTCAATCACAACAATTTTCCGCATGAATTCTCAAAGCGTATGACAGAAAAGATTGTCTGGATGATAAATTGGAGTAAAGTTTGTTAGCCTAGTGCATATTTTGGGAAAACCTAGACTTCAACAGGGATATTCCTTGAAGGATCAATCCATCTGAAAATTCTAATTCAATATTTGGGAGATGCCGGTCAGTTGAATCATCAGTTATCTTATTTTATTTCAGTGGAAATATGGTGTCTCTGGACCCGATTTCCCAGCTACTCTCTGCCTGTTTTGAATTTTACATATATATATATATTTATAGAGTATTTATGCTGCAACGCCCAACATCACATGACATTTGAAAGCCATTTAGTGTGGCATTATTGGAAGGGGGGGGGGGGAATTCACAATTTAACCCCAAAAGGAGTGTTGATGAGTGGCAGAGGAGAAAATGGAGAACCATACCTGAGCAGTAGACCCCTTTCACACTGGATCTGCCCGCTTAGCAGGGGATCTCTCTGCTGATCCCCACTGAGGAGGCGGATGACAGGTCTATGTTTACTCTGCTGATGCAGACCAGACATGGACACAGACCACTGTCCTATAGGCTGTCTGATGGAAACAGACCGCCTGTCTGTTTCCATCTGACTGTAATCAGATCTGATCCACCAGTTGGATGGGAAACAGATCCCAATCCTTTTGTTTTCAGCGAACAGGATCGAATCAGATGTTGGCAGGTGTCATCAGACACATGTTCGTTGACATCTGCCGCTCCATAGAGAAAAAAAGGGGTCCTACCAGTTCTAAAAAGTAATTTTACTATGAACGCCTTACTATGAAAGGCAAAAGTGACAGAGTCTCTAGAACAGCCTTTCTCAAATTTTTGAGAACATTTGAAATAATTTTCAGGTCTTAGGGTATCCTTAACCACTTGCCGACTGCCTAACGCTGATTTACATCGGCAGTCAGCCCCTCACAGGCAAAACCGACGTAGGTCTACATCGCTAGCCTTTGAGGCTCTAGGTAGCGAGCACGTGCCTCCGGAGGCGCGCCCCCGCTCCTGCTCGCTCACGGACCCCCCGCGCGTGTGCCCGGCGGACCCGATGTCCGCCGGGCATTCGCGATTGTCTGTTACAGCGGGAGAAAGGCAGGCGGCTAATGTAAACACAGCCGCCTGTTATTCTCCCCTGTGTAAGAATGGAGATCATACGGTTCTGCTATGTAGGACCATTGATCTCTGTTCTTACACCTCAAGCCACATCCCATCACAGTTAGAAGCACGCCCCTAGGGACACACTTAACCCCCTCCTTCTCAAATAAAGTTAACTCCTTCCCTGCCAGTGTCATTTTTACAGTAACAGTGCATATGTATAGCACTGATTACTGTAGTAATGTCACTGGTAACCCCAAAAGTGTAAAAAATGTCAGTCAAGGGTCCGATCTGTCTGCCGCAATGTCACAGTCCCGCAAAAAAAAAAAAAAAATCGCAGAAAACATATGTAGCATAAAACAAATTGGCCTAAAATGTTAAAAAATTTTGATTTTTAATTTTTTTGGGGGGGAATTTCATATAAAAAAATTTGAAAAATATTGTTATTTTTGCAAAATTGATGTTCTTTTTTTGTTTATAGCACATGATCAAAAAATCGCACAGGTGATCAAATACCACCAAATGAAAGCTCTGTTTGTGGGAAAAAAAAGGACGTCAAATTCGTTTAGGTACAGCGTCGCCCGACCGCGCAATTGTCCGTTAAAGTAATGCAGTGCCGAATCGCAAAATAGGCCCTGGTCAGGAAGGGGGTAAAATCTTACGGGGCTTAAGTGGTTAAATAAACCAATTCACTGGTGGCCAGTATGTATAAAGGCCCTTACTTTTGTGGTCATTGGAAGGAATGCTTTCCTTACAGTGGTAGTCAGTGGGAAGAATTATTGTCATAATTTGGATGTCCAGTCAATAAATCTGGATTTTGACTCAACCTGGAGTGCTGCCAATTCCTTTTCTTTTATCAATTCAGTGCATTGGATGAAGATATGTTACCACCAGTGAAATATGGTGGTCAAAATAATCAGTAGATCCAGGAAGATAGACACTAAAATTATATTCCATCTCAACTTTTTCAGAAAAAGTTCAAACTTGGCTGCCCCCTTTCAACTTCTTAAGCCTCTCTATTGCTCCTTTAATAAAATAGGAACACTCAATGACCGATAAAGATGCCTACAAGGTGAAAGAGTTGAGACCATGCTTGAAATTGCAAGTTCATTGTATATTGCCTATGTGTGTGACAGACTTCAATGTTTAATAAAATTTAAAATGTTTGGTCAATCTGAGATTGGTAAATCCTAATGGAATACAGCATCTGGTGACTATTGAAAAAGAAAACAAATCTCTGAAATATAAGTTATATTCTTCCATTTATTTGGTAGATGAAGGCAAAATAATTATCCACTTGACCCCTTGGTATTCACAGTTATCAGCTTAATAAATGGCATTCCCACACCTAATCCAGTGAAAATTGAAGATTTACATATATATTAGAATTTTGTACACAAACCAATCTCACTCAGATTTGCTGAGGCAGCAAATTGCCTCTGTATTATTTATTTCTCACTTGTGATGTTCCCAATAATAAGAGACAGCTAAAAGTAATCTAAGGCTGGTATATTAAAATGGCTTATTTTACCTTGTCATCTTATGAAAATGTAACTGTATAAATAATTGAGAATGTCTGGACAACCTTGTCACCTTTATCTATCTATCTATCTATCTATCTATCTATCTATCTATCTATCTATCTATCTATCTATCTATCTATCTATCTATCTATCTATCTATCTATCTATCTATCTATCTATCTATCTATCTATCTATCTATCTATCTATCTATCTACATCTTATATTACAAACATATAATACTCATTATTTATAACATTATTATATATATTCAGCTAGAAAACATTCTAAAATTTTGTAAAATTTGCATGTGACACGTTTTCATTTTTTTCCTGAGGGTATTGTATGTAAAAACATTGAGGATTCACCTTCTGCTAGCTAAATGTGCGAAGGAGAAGTCACAAAGAACCATATTACTGTAAATCAGACTGATAAACCAACAGCTAGAGGAGAACAGTCAAGCACAATCACTGTTCATCACTACTAAGCAGGAAGTAGAACATGGGTATGTATTAACACAAATAGAAAAAGTATGGGTTTCAGGGTCCAGTTGAAACAGGAAAACCAAGAGATCATATTAATAAAAAATTTAACATTTTATTTAGATCATACAAATATATTGTGCAATACATGAGGGATTGCTGAATAGACAGAAAGAAAAATCCCCCTTCTATTTAACAAAAACAATTAAAAATCACAGCACAGAAATATGCCCTTAATAAGAGCTGATACATGCTTCAAGCTGGTGTCGGTGCGAGAAGTCTCTGATGTTATACGGTTTGAAGGTCCCAATGAGCCAACGCGTTTCGCATCGGGCTTCGTCAGGGCCCAAGAGACCGAACAATACCGATATTTCTTGCTGTATATCGTGTTATTCATAGGCAGGGCATCTAGACTCCTGTGTTCATAACTAAAATGGTACACCAGACCAATCTGAGGTTACTGATCCTTTGGTTTATGTAGGTTCCCCATGTGTTGTAAGGTGGTCTTTATACCCCTCTATCTGGACGTATCCTCCTAGTTATTTGGCTCAGTCAGCACAAGTAATGCATCCTGGCTTCTTGAATTAACATCAGGAACATAGCCTTCTTAGCCAGGTCTTTGGACTTTCCACTTCTATGGATGAGCCTTCCCAAGCGACGTCATTTAATACTACAACGTGCTCTAAAATGGTCTAGAGGTACACATGGAGACAGGATGTATCAAGGACTCTTATTGCATATCCCCCATCATTATGGGATGGTGCCCCCGGATCATAGGTCAAGACCTTTAGAACTACTGAGGAACCGCTTGTCCTGTATTAACTGGCATGATTTTATTGCACATATACATATAATTAACCACTTAAGGGCCGCCTTGTAGCAGCCTGTCTCTGCCAAATCACGTATATATATGTGATTTGGCTCTTCCGGGTATGTGTGCCGCCGCCGCAGTCTTGCTCCTGCTGTGATCGCACACAGTGGGTGCCCAGTGGCAGGTACTGTGGACTCGATATTTGCCAGCACTCGCTGATCCTCCAGCAGAGAGGCAGAACTGTGTTCTGTCTATGTAAACAAGGCGGATCGCCATTCTGACAGGAGAGAAGGCATGGGTCCTGTGTCTCTCTGCAAAGCAGGGACATGGATCCATGTCTTCCTCTAGAAAAAGCACCTCCCACAGTACATATAAACACTGATCAGGCGCACAGTTAACCCTTTGATCCCCCCCCTGATGTTAACCCCTTCCCAGCCAGTGTCATTAGTACAGTGACAGTGTATATTTTTAGCACTGATCACTGTATTAGTGTCACTGGTTCCCAAAAAGTGCCAGTTAGTGTCAGAATGTCCTCTGCAATATGACAGTCCCAGTATAAGTCACTGATCTTTGCCATTACCGGTAAAAAAATAAAAATAAAAGTAAATGAATAAAAATATCCCATTGTTTGTAAATGCTATAACTTTTGTGCAAACCAATCAATATGCGCTTATTGGTATTTTTATTTTTTTTTTCATTTTTTTTTTATTGGATGGGTTTTAGAGCAGAAAGTAAGACTATTGTAAGAATATTGTTTTTTTTTTTTTTTTTTTTCAAAATTGTCTGCCTTTTTTTGTTTATAGCGCAAAAAATAAAAACTGCAGAGGGGATCAAATACCACCAAAAATAAAGCTCTGTTTGTGAGAAAATAGAAAGGACACAC
The DNA here is from genome assembly GCF_965119305.1 of Pelophylax lessonae. Taxonomy (NCBI): domain Eukaryota; kingdom Metazoa; phylum Chordata; class Amphibia; order Anura; family Ranidae; genus Pelophylax; species Pelophylax lessonae. The sequence goes on along the minus strand of NC_138772.1, from coordinate 493,327,589 downwards.
AATTTATTTGGGTACGGTGTTTCTGAACCGCGTAGTTGTCAGTTAAAGTAACGCAGTGCCGTATCGCAAAAAATGGCCTGGTCATGAATGGGGGTATATACAGTATCTCACAAAAGTGAGTACACCCCTCACATTTCTGTAAAAATGTTATTATATCTTTTTATGTGACAACACTGAAGAAGTGACATTTTGCTAAAATGTAAAGTAATGAGTGTACAGCTTGTATAACAGTGTACATTTGCTGTCCCCTCAAAATAACTCAACACACAGCCATTATTCAAAAAATTGTAAAGGGCCCCTGCGTTATCGGATCAGAAAATGTAGTAATGAAATAGTAGGAAAGAATAAACAGGACAGCTGCAGCTCTTAGTTCAGTCTAACCAAACGCCTGTGTATGTATTCTATTTATGCTGAGAGTTTCTACTTACCTGCTGATACTTACCTTATTGGACCAGCGCAGCTTCATATATCCATTTTCTTTACACAGCCATGATTGTCTAAACCGCTGGCAACAAAAGTGAGTACACCACTAAGTGTTTAGTTTTTTTGACGGGACAGACAATTTACACTGTTATACAAGCTGTACACTCACTACTTTACATTGTAGCAAAGTGTCATTTCTTCAGTGTTGTCACATGAAAAGATATAATAAAATATTTACAAAAATGTGAGGGGTGTACTCACTTTTGTGAGATACTGTATATATATAAAAAGATGTATAGTCAAGCAACTATTAGCGGCGCAATTCCTCAATAAATAGACATAATCGTTTGTGAATTATTGTGATAAAAAATTAATGAATAAAGTGCTCAAGTGCAATAATACTTATATTCATTATAAATAAAGAAAAAATTATGCAATATCATTCCAAGCATACATAATGTCCAAAATAAAGTGCAATTAGACCAAGTGTGTGGAGGTGCTTCTACAAAATATGCTATATCCTTTAATTCCAAAACAGCATAAATTCTTCTCAAAAGTGCAAAGTGCTATTTGCCAAGTTCAACAGTAATGGTGGCACCCTCCGTGTGATAGGAGATTGGGAAGAATTCAAACTCACTGGATGTTGTTGATCTTTTTTACCTTATGGCAAAAAAAGATCAAATAGTGCTTAAGAGATCCACGTGATCTCTGGTCCACCAGCCATGCGTGTTTTGTGGAGGATGATCCAGATGATGCAGCAGCAGAGAATGTCATACACCAGGGACACCAGCACTGCAACCTCCTATCATCGATCCCCGGATGACACGATGAACATCCCTCCAGTGTGCGATCTGTTCTCTCTGCTCTCACCATCTCTCCGCAGTTCTCTAGCTGGGTAACTACAGTTCTCTAGCCGGGTCGATTGGTTACCCAGCTAGAGAACTACAGAGAGACGGAGAGAGCGGAGAGGACAGAGCGCACACCGATTTTGTCTATTTATTGAGGAATTGCGCGGCTAATAGTTGCCTAACTATACATCTTTTCATTCCTTACCTTTTGGGGTTGTCGTAGCAGCAGTCCTTATTTATGATTTAGGTTTTGAGTTTACACTGCTATAAATGTTTTCATAGGATAATTTGGTTGGCGCGAGTGGTATTTTTCCAATATATTTAATACTGTATATAAATATATATATATATATTTTTTTTCTTTTGGATTTTTTTTTTTGGTTTTCCCATCTCTCCCACTGCCATACCTCTGCAGGGGGCATGTACGCTTGTCACTGCATTGAAAGGGGGCCTGTACGCTGGTCATTACATTGAAAGGGGGCATGTACGCTGGTCACTGCATTGAGGGGCATGTACGCTGGTCACTACATTGAAAGGGGGCATGTACGCTGGTCACTACATTGAAAGGGGGCATGTACGCTGGTCACTACATTGAAAGGGGGCATGTACGCTGGTCACTACATTTAAAGGGGGCCTGTATACTGGTCACTACATTGAAAGGGGGCCTGTATACTGGTCACTACATTGAAAGGGGGCCTGTATACTGGTCACTACATTGAAAGGGGGCATGTACGCTGGTCACTACATTGAAAGGGGGCATGTACGCTGGTCACTACATTGAAAGGGGGCCCGTACGCTGGTCACTGCATTGAAAGGGGGCCTGTACGCTGGTCACTACATTGAAAGGGGGCATGTACTGTGTGGTCTGTGCTAGGGGGTCTGTACTGTGGGGTTTGTGCTAGGGGGTCTGTACTGTGGGGTTTGTGCTAGGGGGTCTGTACTGTGGGTTTTGTGCTAGGGGGTCTGTACTGTGGGGTTTGTGCTAGGGAGTCTGTACTGTGGGGTTTGTGCTAGGGGGTCTGTAATGTGGGGTTTGTGCTAGGGGGTCTGTACTGTGGGGTTTGTGCTAGGGGGTCTGTACTGTGGGGTTTGTGCTAGGGGGTCTGTACTGTGGGGTTTGTACAAGGGGCCTGTACTGTGGGGTTTGTGCCACTCTCAGTCAGTGTATCCCATAATAGGGCCCCTGCTCCCTTTTATGGGATATACTAGTACTGATGGAGCCCTTAATATGTGATATATTGGGAGAATTGGTTCACGCAAGCAAAATACAGGGGACAAAATGGGTGGGGTCTATAAGGGGTGTGGCTTCTGAGAAATGGGAGGGGCCAAAATAGAAGGGCGGGGCATTGCACGCCCCCATCTTAAAACTTCACCAGCCGCCACTGTATATATATATATATATATATATATATATATATATATATATATATACTGTATATACACACACAATATATATATATATATATATAGTATATATAAACACACACACACACAAAGTGCATCTCATAAAATTAGATTATCATCCAAAAGTTATATTTGAACTGTGGAAAATTTTACATGACATTTGGAAATCGAGGTCCCAGAGTCTGGAGGAAGAGTGGAGAGGCACAGAATCCAAGTTGCATGAGGTCCAGTGTGAAGTTTCCACAGTCAGTGATAATTTGGGGAGCCATATCATCTGCTGGTGTTGGTCCACTGTGTTTTATCAAGTCCAAAGTCAGCACAGCCCTCTACCAGGAAATTCTAGAGCACTTCATGCTTCCCTCTGCTGACCAGCTTTATGGAGATGCTGATTTCATTTTCCAGCAGGACTTGGCACCGCCCACACTGCCAAAAGTACCAATATCTGGTGTAATTATCATGGTATCACTGTGCTTGATTGGCCAGCAAACTCGCCTGACCTAAACCCTATAAAGAATCTGTGGGTTATTGTCAAGAGGAAGATGAGAGACACCAGACCCAACAATGCAGATGAGCTGAAAGCCGCTATCAAAGCAACCTGGGCTTCCATAACACCTCAGCAGTGCCACAGGCTGATCACCTCCATGCCACGCTGCATTGATGCAGTAATTCATGCAAAAGGAGCCCCAACCAAGTATTGAGTGCATACTATACTGTACATGGACATACTTTTTAGCAAGCCAACATTTTCATATTAAAAATCCTTTTTATTTATTGGTATTATGTAATATTCTAATTTTCTGAGATGCTGAATTTTGGGTTTTCACTAGCTGTACGCCATAATCATTAAAATTAAAAGAAGAAATGCTTGAAATATATCACCTTGTGCAATGCATCACTTTTTTAATTGAATTACTGAAATAAATATATTCTAATTTTATGAGATGCACCTGTATATACAGTATATATTATACTTTTATTATATATTTTCTACTAAAATTTTAAGAGATTCTGTTCAAAGCCACAATAGGTATTTGTAGTGACCCAGAAGGGAGTCTATCTTTATGGACAGTTATGTTATATGAGTTGTTTGTTTTTAAAAAAAATAGTCAGTCTGACAACTTTCACATTTTAGTTATAGCAGCTGTCGAGTTATATCACCCACAAATGTCTTTCATCTTCCAGGGTTTCCAGTGGTAAGATCTCCAACCTCTGCGCCTCTGTGGAGTCACTGTGTACAACATATAATAAAAGAGCCCTCAGTACTGAGAGAGAGAGACGCCCTCTTGTTATGACTGCATGGGCGGACAGACTTGGAAACCTGGCTGCTGTGATCTTCACAAGTGAAGTCCGGAAAAAAAAAAAAAAAAGGCTCAGCTTCCACAGACATCTGTTTGGGTAGGTTGATTATCTACAGAGCAATGGTCTAAACCACAGGTGTCAAACACAAGGCCCGCTGGCTAAATGCGGCCCCCCAGGCCATTTAATGTGGCCTTCGCACCTCTCCTGCAGCTGCGGCACACCCCTTGTCTCTGCCCCCACCTTGTCTCTGTAGTCGGCAGCAGAGTGAACAGAACTCCTTTGCCAGATCCTGCAGTCCCCTGTGCAGCTGCAGAAAGGCTCATCTTCACCCCCCTTCTCAGTAGTCCACAGCAGAGAGGAGGACAGAACTCCTTCTACAGATCCTGCACCTCTCTGTGAAGCCGCAACACCACCTTGTCTTTCCTTACCCTGGTCTCAGCATTCAGCAGACTCTGGAAGCTGACTCCAGCCCTCCTCTTGTTCTCCTCCAGACCCTGCACTTCTTCCTAGATCCACTGCATCTTCTTTCTGGCAGCAGCACAAGGTAAGGGGGGTGCATTGTGATGTAAGGAAGGGTGGGTGACTCCTGACTTCTTATGGTGGTGTGGCTCTTGACATTTCAGGTAAGGGTGTAAGAGGGGGGGGGGTAGGGTGCTCTGGACATCTAATCCTACAGATACAACTGGCCCTTTGATGGCAACCATAATGCTGATGCGGCCCGTGATGAAATTGAGTTTGACACCCCTGGTCTAAACCAAAATACCATTTCTAATGACAGAGTCTGTATCAAAAAAACAATAATAGTTTTGTTTCTGCATGAGATGCAGATAATGGAGATGAACTGATATTGTAGGGTATTTAGGGTCATTGTTCATCCTGTTTTAAAGTGACTCTAAACAATATCCATATTCTTCAAACATAATCCATGCACGTCCACTACTTAATTGCCGTCAATGTATTTTTCATTAAATTATTTCTTCTTCCACCAAAAAGGGGAAGCTCCGCTTGTTTGCTTCCTTCCCCCCTCCGCTAACACATTTGGCACCTTTGCGGGAGGGAGGGGGAAGCAGATACCTGCCAAAACCAGGTACCCACTAACAATTGTGGGTAAGATCGCCACAATTGTTTTGTGGTGATCTACGAAATTTCCAGCCCTTCTCCCCCCCCCCTACTGCCCCCCACTGCCTTCTGGGAGACAGAGAGGTACAGAAGACAGCGGGACCATTTAGAAAACACAGCGCGACTCGAGCAATCGCAGTAGGAAACAGGCTGTGAAGCCGCAAGGCTTTACTTACTGTTTCCCTTAGTGGAGATCCCGGCGCCTGCACCCGGAGCCAATGGACGGATTGGCTTGGGGTGCCAACATTGTGGGATCCCTTGACAGGTAAGTGTCCTTATATTAAAAGTCAGCAGCTACAGTATTTGTAGCTGCTGATTTCAATTTTTTCTTTTTATTTTACAGGCTGGAACTCCGCCTTAGAGGAGATGTACAGTCAAAGCTCGTTTGGCTATACTTCGCCTATTGATTATTGGAGTGCAATTCATTTCCACTCCTGTGACCCATTTTCAGGAGAAAGCGGGCTGAAGTCCACTCTCTGCTGACATCACAGACGTCAGTCCAGGCTCCGTGTCATCGCAACAATGAAAGTCGGAATCCGCTTGGTGCCTGGACTGACACCCGGCTCAGAGGCTAAACCGGCCGTTCCCTGCCCCTCCACAGCCCAGCGCTCCAATGAGCGAGGAGGGGGCAGAGCAGAGAGTGGTGACTGACAGTCAGCAGAGAGCTGCTCGGAGAGCTTTTAGATCAGAGCGATCGGCGGTGTTCCATCGCTTGGTTCCCTGTGTAGAGGTGCGGGGGGACAGATGCAGCATCCACCTAGGCAGTGCTGTATCTTGGCCTAGGCCAAAAAGGCCCAGGCCTAGGGCAGCACTTTGCAGGGGGGGCAGCAAAAAAGCTGCACCCCACAAGGAAAAAAAACAGCCTCCTCCTGGCTCCTGCACGAAAAGGGTCCCCACCGGCTTGCACTACACTTTTAGTATAGTGCCAGTCCTATGGGGCAAATCAGTCTGTCACCCCCATAAAGCGGTCACACTGCTACCTGCCGCTACTGATGGGCACTAATAGGCTTCACTGATGGCCACTGATGAGGCGGCACTGATAGGCTGCACTAATGGGCACTGGTGGCCACTGATTGGGTTGTACTGATGAGGCCGCACTGATGGGCAGTAATAAGGCTGCACTGATGAGGCTGGATTGATGGGCACTGATAGACTGGTTGTGGTCTGTGGTTTACAGATGACAGGGCGGGTCCTAAACAGGAAGGGGTGTGACCTTTACAGGAAGGGGTGGGTCATATTTAAATTAGGGGCTGCACAAGTTTAGTCAGGCCTAGGGCAGCACAAACCCTAAATACACCACTGCACCTAGGTAAGTATAAACAAAGCCATACTTCTCATTAATGTATTTTTCTGTATCCTTGTAACATCATCCTTCACTTCTGTAACATCCTCCTCACTTCTGTGTGTTTGGAACAAGCAATGCGCATTAGTTGCAGTCATGACACTGCTCTATGTGCACTACACACCCCATAGTTCATATTTCATCTCAGGAGAGAGCGAGAGAAGGTGGATTCGTTCCTACATATAGTGGGACAATGGAGAACGGATGTAGTCAATGTCTAACAAGAAGTCTGCTAGGCCGAATGCATACCTTCCAACTTTTTGAGATGGGAGCGAGGGACACCTATTAGAAAAGTATGTAGGCATAGGACACGCCCCCTTAGGTCCAACCCACAAGTGCTTTTTTTTTTACCACTTCTATTCCTTTATATTGGCTTTTGAATTTGACAAATACAGAAATTTAGAAATTGGACGAAAATTTTAGCACTGGGAAACACTTTTTGAAAGATAAAAAGTGCATTTTATATACAACTATATAGATCAGACCAAAATGAGGAACAAATGAGGAGGAAGGAGGGACAGAGGCATTTTGTTGCAAACCAGGGACAGCCCCTCGAACTCAGAGACAGTTGGGAGCTATGCAAATGGATAAATGGATAGGCAACTTCCTAGCATTGTCCTGGGAGCTTTCAAGTTAGGCTTCATAAGCAAGGTAAATGGTCTACACCTATAGCAAGGGCATTATTCACCTTTGGTCAAAGCTGCACGATTTGTTTTTATCTACAGTAAAATAAGAAAAAAAAATGTGTACAGGTCCAACAAAATGTACAGTATATGTAAAAATAATTAGGCCCCTCTCACACTTATGCGACCTAAAAGTTGCGTGATTTTAACGGGATTTTATCACAATTTTTTGGTCGCGATTTTACCACGATTTTGACTGGACTTTAACCAATGCCTATGTCTATGGACCTCAAAACGCATTAAAAATTGGCCCAAAGTAGTGCAGGGACTGCTTTGAAGTCATTGCAACTTGAAGTGGTACAGATATGAACGGTACTCATTGGAAATCATATGTATGAGTTGTCATGCGACTTTGCAGTCCCAAGTCACATGACAAGTTGCAAAAGTGTGAAAGGGACCTAAAGCTACCCACAACATTGCACCCAGCTATGCCACCAACCTCATCTGCAGATACCACCCAAATCATCCTCTCCGCTCCTCCCAAGATGTCTTGCTCTCTCTCTCCCTTGTCACTTCCTCCCATGCTTGCCTCCAGGACTTTTCCAGAACCTCTCCTATCCTCTGGAACTCCTTACCCCAATATATCGGGCTAGCTCCTACTCTGTCCACCTTTAGGCAATTCTGTAAAACTAACTTATTCAGGGAAGTCTACCCCACCTCCACCTCAAAAGCCGTACTTAAGTCACCTTCATCAGATCGTCCCCAGCAGCCATTACCTTTTGTACCCCCTCCTTTTAGATTGTAAGCTCCATGAGCAGAGCCCTCGCAATCCTTCTGTATTGAACTTTATTGTATTTGTACTTTCCTCCTATATATTGTAAAGCGCTGTGTAAACTGTTGGCACTATATAAATCCTGTATAATAATATTCACAGGTCTGTGCTGTAGTTTTTTTTTTTTTTGGTTTTTTTTGTTTTTATAAGATGGCTGACAACCACAATTAAAACATCTGCCAATAAACATTTTAGGCTCAAATTGCAACATTAGCAAACTTCACTGATGATCAAATTCTGAAATGAGATAATATTTACTGACAGTCTAAATACAAGAGAATCTAAATTGCTTATTATCTAGAAATAAATGTGTAAACCCATGGAAAATCATTTCCAAAGCAGCCCCGAAATCTCCTATTCTGACAAATATCAAAAATTGTCATTGTGATTATCAGACATATCTTCTGCTTTAGTAACACCGACAGAAGCAAAGCTAATAAATACCATTTAGGGTGATCTAATATGTGCAACCCGTGATACATTGCATAGGAGGGAAGGCTTCATCTAAACTGTAAAGGTCAAGCAACTCATAAACATTGATTTCTTAGCAGAATTTAACCAGAGGGATTTTTTGACAAACATTAACAAGTGATACATAGATGTATGATCAGTATTCGCACACCGGTAGAAAAGTTGACAGTCGTGCACCAAAATACTGTAAATGCATACAAATATTATAAGACGGTTTTTGCATTATTATCACACAAAAACACTACCTGGAGGGATGTAACTGTGATGGAGCCCAATAGCTAAAGCGGTACCTAAAGCAGTAAAAAAAAAACCTGTATCTCACCATTGTCACTATAAGGGAACTGGGCAATGATACACAGCCAACAATGGGGTCAGTGTGAGATGACAAAAAGTGACTGAAAGAGGCTGCAAGAGATCTGAACAAATGTAAAACCAAATAAAATGCCAATTGTGTATGATACACACTGCTTTAGCAAACTAAATGTCACAATGTAAGGGTTTAAATATCACCATACATATACTGCGGCAGGGTGGCCGCTCTGCACTGAATCACGCATCTAGTATGTGATCCGCATACCGCAATTCATTGCAGCACAAGCCAATCAGCGAGTGCTGATTGATCACCGCCACCCAATGATAGGCTCAGGTAAATACCGATGAGGGCCGTGTGCTTGTAAACAAACACAATGCTCTCTTCTGACAGCAGCAATGTGCCATTTTTTTCTCCCTGCCGCGCAGGCAATAAAAATGGGCACATTGCTTAGTACAAACATCACACAGCACACAGATTAACACATGTTAGGTGCACATTTAACCCCTCGATCACCCTTAAATGTTTAACCCCCTTCCAAGCCAGTGTCATTAGTGTATTAGTCATTAGTGACAGTGTATATTTTTAACACTGATCACTGTATTAGTGTTACTGTTTCCCACAAAGTGTCAAGAGTGTCAGTTAGTGTTAGAATGTCCACCACAATATCGCAATCCCGCTATAAGTTATTGATCGCCGCCATTACTAGTATAAAAAAAATAAAAAAATTCCAGTATATATATATATATATATATATATACACCACAGTTTGTTGTGTCACCTGATATTACAGCAAATGTTTATCAAGTGCAAATTGTCAATAAAAAATTTACCAACGTTAACTTTTGTGCAAACAAACACAACATATTACCCAATTTTTTGGTAAAATTTAAAATATGAGGTTGGGATGAGTAAATAGATACCAAACATGTCAAGCTTTAAAACTGCATGCGTCTGTGATCCGGCAAAAATTTTCTTGCCCCAAATTAGTCCATTGCCAATGTTTTAAAAGCAGGTTATCAGTTTAGCGTTAATCGTAAATGATGGCCCTAGAATTAGCGCTCTCACTCCACCAATACCCCAAATGTGTGGCGTAATGTTTTTTTCCATACATACTGTAGGTGCACCTGTGTTCATGTTCTTATGTGTGTGTATGGGGAGGCAAGAAACTTTACACATAACTTTATAATACTATAATACTCACAAACCAACAGGATTCTGGAAGCGTGTCATGATACAACAACAGCAACAAGTCTTAAAATGTAACAAGACATCATAAGTCTAACAGTCTAACGTGTTTCAAGGGTTTCCCCTCTTCCTCAGAGCTCTGTTTTGTTTTATGGTTTCAGCATATCGTGACTTCCCCAGGCATAAGAAGCCAGCAAGGCACAGCATTTTAGCCAAGATGGGAAACTAGACAACTGCCATCCTCACTCTCAAGGGCAGGAGGTTTTACACGTGTCTGTTGTTTTGGAACTCGAAACACCTCTAGTATGTGTCCATGTACGAAAACATGGAGGGGTGTTTAGCGGTAGAAAAAAAAAACACCAGATGCCCCTAAAAGCATAAAAGCAGTGTTTTTAACACTTTGTGTGTATGAGGCCTTAAGCACAAGGCCCTTTTTTTTGGGGGGGGGGGGGGGGGGGGGTTGTAATAGCATATAGTGCCATTATGCAATCCTCAATAGTGCTTGAAAATCGAGGGGATTTTCTACTTTTCTGAAGAAAAGGAAAATGGCGTCTTCCTAGGACTCTCCTTAGATGTCTGTTTCAAATATCTCTCACCTTAGGAGATGACAGATTGAAAAGCCAACCAGGTAAATTGTGGTAACAAGTCCTATTCCCATGTTGCTCTAAAACAGTTGGTCAGCTGCAATCCAAAGGTTGTTACTCATACCGTTCATTAGGCATACAAAGAGACTTTACTCACTGAATCTGCCTCATTAAAGCTGGAGTATCCCTTAAGTGATAGCTTAATGTTCGTCTAGTGGAGACCTTTATAAATGATATTGAAGTTGGCTTTACCTGTAGAAAATTGCTGAGTTAGGAGTAACATATGTTTTCAATCAATCTAAGCAGACAGATATGACTACTGTGAATGTGCAGAACAGGATTTGCCACCTGCAAGTAAAACCTGGAATTGCAACCGGATATTAAAATCTTACAGTATATTAAGGTTCTGTTGCATCTATAAGGATACATTTAATACATTTAATCCACCTAAAGAATATCCACAAGAGCAAGATGAAGGCCCTGCTAGTAAGAAAGTAGGTTTGGTAGGAGTGACAGCAATGTTATTGCCTTAAGGATTGTCTAACAAGGATCAAAGTTTAATCTGCCTCTGTAATCCCCTTTAAAGCAGCAAATCACCTAAACACAGGTCCAAAGAAAAAGATGCTCATACTGAAAAAGCTTGGTAAGCCCGAAATTTTAATTCAGTATTCAGCACCATCAGATGATTAGGGTTCAATTTTTTCAACCTATTAAACAGATTGTAAAGGATTTATTTATTTTTTTTTAAATAAAAAACAACTCTATACTAACCTGCTCTGTGCAATGGAATTGCAAATAGCGGCCCCCAAACTTCCTCTTCTTGGGTCCCCTGCTGGCACTCCTGGCTCCTATTCTCTATCCAGTGCCCCACAGGAAGCTGCTTCCCATGGGGGCACTCATGCATGCTTGCTCCCGAACCCCGCTGCTGGGTCCATTGACACAGACAGCGGGATTTGACCCCCATCCCCCTTTCCCTCATTGGTTTTGATTGACAGAACTGGGAGTCAATGGCTTCCAATGCCCCAGCCAAGCCAGTGAGACATGGAAATGAGGGGAAAAAAGAGCTGCAGACATGCACAATGCTGCATTGAATGAGGGCTCAGGTAAGTATAACAGGGGGGGGGGGCATTTCTTTACAATAACAAACATGTCTATTATTAACTGCTCTGTGCAATAGAAATGCACAGAGCAGCCCCGATCCTCCTCTTCTCAGGTCCCCCACGGCACTGCTGGCTTCTCCTCTCTTGCTGGTCCCCCCAATAGGAAATTGATTCCCATGGGGGCACTCATGCTGGCTTGCTCTGGAGCCCCCATGCTGCATCCTTGGACAAAGACAGCCCGACTCAGTCCCATCTCCCACTCCCTTGTCACTGAAGTTGATTGCATAGAATGCATCAAGGTAAAAACCTTGAGGCTTTTGAACTTCTTTAATGCAAGGAATGTATTAAGGTGAAAATTGTTTAGGCTTTAGAAACACTTTAAAGGAGAAGTACAGCCAGAGCTCGTGTAGCAGTTCATTCTGCACTCCTGTGACCCATTTCCAGCAGACAGTGGGCGGAAGCCCGCTGTTGGCTGACGTCACAGAGCCGGTCCAAGCTTGGGCAAGATTGTGACCATATGGTCGGGATCCGCCCAGATGCCTGGACCGGCACCCAGCTCAGCCTCTCAGCGAGCCCCTGAGAGCCTGAGCCGGCTGCTCCTGCCCCCTCCACAGCTCAGCTCTACAGTGACCATGGGGATGGGGATGGGGATGGGGGGGGGGTTAGAGCAGAGAGTGGTGGCTGACAGGGAGCTCTGAGAACTGACCATTCTACAGTGTTCAATCACTTGGTTCTCAGTCTTAGAGCTGGCTGTGGACAGATGCAGCATTGGACCAATGCTGCATCCATCTAGGTAAGTATGATTCAGAAAAAAAAAAAAAATATACATACTTCTCTTTTAAGTCAGGAGGTTGAAAGGCCCTGATAATATCATACATTTTTAATACATTTCCTTTGCTACTTTTGTAATATTATTATTATTATTATACAGGATTTATATAGCGCAAACAGTTTGCGCAGCGCTTTACAATGTGAGGGAAGACAATACAGTTACAGTACAATTCAATACAGGAGGAATTAGAGGGCCCTGTTAGTTAGAGCTTACAATATTTTAAATGTACTTAGTTACAGTACATTTTCCAAAAAAACTCAACTCAAGTAAGGCTTCTGAGATTTCATTTACATACCATATGCTGTTTTTTGGAATCTCTTTCTAAGAAAAGTTTCCTATTTTTAAGATAATACACAGTTAATAATAACGAGACAGAACTTTTTTCACATGCTCAGTAGTAGCTTTACGACCATAACTCAACGTGGGTCTCCAAGAGACTTTTGACCACTTTGTTATACAAACACAATAGAGATGACACAATGTAAAATATTGCTAATAGAATCCAATCAGGCACTAGCTACTACTTTCATCTCCACTGGGAAAACGAACAGGAAATATGAAAAATTGCAATAAAACGCATACTCTTACATAAATCCACACAGGCAAACCTATCTACACAATCTTTATGCAGAACAACAATTTATAACCAACGTAGTCCACAAATCTCCCCACCATTACATCTTTCAAGCTTAGTATAATTGAATTGTTCCAAAGGGAGCTGCATGCTGAGATAGCTAGGGTCTCCCCTGACACCTATACTCACCAACACCGATATCCACATAAAATAAAATAAAAAATACCTTATTAGGAACTAGTAAACAAATATCAAGTGATGACAAAAAAAAGTTTAATAATTTATTCTAGGCTAAACTTTTATAATATCATTAAAACAGAAGTACAGTCAAACTTTAAACCTTAATTTGCTACATTAAACAGCAAAATATAGCATTCTAACTGAGAAAGCAAGTCTACAATCAGATGCAGTAGTAACATTATAGTCCAGAAGTAAACTGTAATTACTGAATAATTCTAATATTTAAATAATAATGCATTAAAAATATTATAACTGAGAAAACAAGTCTACAATCAGATTCAGTAGTAGCACAACAGTCCAGAAGTAAAAATGAATTACTAAATAATGCAAATTAAATAATTAAATAATAATTAAATAAAAAATAGAATTACTGAGAAAACAAGTCTACAGAAGCAGTAGTAGCATTACAGTCCAGAAGTAAAAATGAATTACTAAATAATGATATTTAAATATTTAAGTAATAATTAAATGAAAAATATCATAACTGGCAAAACAAGTCTACAGGTACAGTAGTAGCATTACATTCCAGAAGTAAAAATAGAAGACAAAATAATGCTAATAAATAACTAGGTAATAAATAAATTCAAAATATTATAACCGACAAAACAAATCTACAATCAGATACAGTGGTAGCATTACAGTCCAGAAGTAAAAATGAATTACTAAAAAATGCTATTTAAATATTTAAGTAAAAATTAAATTAAAAATATCATAACTGAGAAAATAAGTCTACGGGTGCAGTAGTAGCATTACAGTCCAGAAGTGAAAAAATAGATGACTAAATAATGCTATTTAAATAATTAAGTAATAATTAAATTAAAAATATCATAACTGAGAAAACAAGTCTACAGGTGCAGTAGTAGCATTACAGTCCAGAAGTAAAAAATAGATGACTAAATAATGCTAATTAAATAACTAGGTAATAAGTAAATTCAAAATATTATAACTGACAAAACAAGTCTACAATCAGATATAGTAGTAGCATGAAAGTCCAGAATTAAAAAATATTTTCTAAATAATACTAATTAAATAAACAACTAATAAAGAAATTAAAAATCTTATAGTTGGTTGTCTTAGTTGATCGCTATGGGTTACTGCACTTGATAGCCTATTAAAAAAAAATAAGTTTGATTGTCTCTGTTTTTGAAAAAGTAAAGAAAACTTGGCAACATCCAAGGCATGGCACAAATCAGAAAACTTGTGGGAGTTTTTATTTTTTATTAGAAAAAAAAAAGAATAAAATTACTGGAGCATGTGCTGGTCTTTTCCCTTGTGGGAGTTTTTATTTTTTATTAGAAAAAAAAAGAATAAAATTACTGGAGCATGTGCTTGTCTTTTCCCGCCAAGCCCAGCACATCCTGTGTTTATTGCTGTCCAAGCCATGGTACAATGTGCATTTTGCTGCCAGCTTTTTGTTGTTTTTTATTTTATTTTTTTCTATGTACCAGCATCTTAGGAAGACTGTAGCCAAGGCTCTGCCACATCATGGGCACACAAACAATGGGGAACAGTGTAACCATCTCAACACATATACATATTTCAGTAGCCTGATCTGAATAAGAATTACCAGCACAGAGCAAAAAGTGACTCTTATCCACTAGAATATCAAAGGAGGCAACTGATCCTTTTTCCCAGAGCCCTGCACAATATGCTGCCTCATCTGCCCTTATTGTGGTTGTCTATGAAGCTACCCTCCTGCCTATGTCAGCTTCATTCCAAGTAAGACTCTGCAAACTAAGTGACAGCCATCAGACACTTGTTTTGCAAGGCATGCACAAAGACATCAACACACAGCCTATGCAAAAAGAACTTGTAATGGTAACAGAATATCACCTGCAATGAACCCACAAGTCTGTCCAAGCCTTCATAGACGTTGAATGATAAGAACGGAGCCTCCCACTCTAGGCTTCAGCACCAGCACCGCTCTGGACAGCTCCTCTCCCATAACACTGCCCTGACGTTGCAGTTGCCGTAGCTGGCTGCTGTCCCATGAACAGAACCTAGTCTCCTAGCTGCTGCTGCTGCATGGTCACACAAAGGAACACAAATATAAAATAAAGGGGCAACTCACTGGTAGGCAGGAGGGAAGGCTGCGCACAGTCCCAGCCTGTTCAGTTCAGCAATGCACATTGACTGCCTGCTCAAGGACTTTCGCATTGGATGGATTTTTATCAGCAAGTGCATATCCTGAGCTGAGCACATCTAGACATGCTCAGTTTTCTGACCTTCTCAGCCTGGGAACTACCAAGACCATTGCAGCAAGGAGGGGTAATCTGGATTCTACCAATGAAGTGCTGCTAAAAATAGCACCTGCAAAAAGGAACAGCTGGGGCTTAAAGAAACAGTAACCTGTCTGCTTCTCTGAGTAGCCCGCTGTGTGACCTGATTCATTCGCCGGTATCGCGTTAACTCCTCGGCTGCTGGCTGCATGGGGCTCAGTTCACAAAGCTAACACACCAGGATAAGGATGCTTGGATTAAAGAAAAAAAAAGTGACAGTTATTTTATTAGCTGAGTCCAATTTGAAAACTGAGGTTTGAAAATGACAGTCACATGGCTGAAAAAAATATATATGCTTGTGATAAAGCTTCATGAACTGAGGTTATTAGTCAAATTTGAAAATGACAGTCACATGGCTGAAAAAAAATATATATGCTTGTAATAAAGCTTCATGAACTGGATTTGAAAATGACAGTCACATGGCTGAAAAACAAACAAACAAAAAACTTAGCCCGCATTCACACTGCAGCGGCACGACTCTGTACTACTTCGGGGGCGACTTGTGAAGTCCCGTGCACCGCGACTTCGGCGCGACTTGCACGGACTTCATATAATGAATGTCTATGCAAGTCGCTCCGAGGTCGCTCCGAAGTAGTACAGGACCCTTTTTCTAAGTCGGAGCGACTTGTGTCGCTCCTATTAGAACAGGTCCTGTAGCAGTCAATGGACCGTGAGGGACCGCGACTTGTCAGGCTGACAAATCGCCTGACAAGTCGCGTTAGTGTGAATGGAGCCTTACTGTATTATTTTTGTATTGTAACTCCATGAAATTAGTCTGTTGGTCCAATGAGATTTAAATGACAGTCACATGGCTGAAAAAAATATATACAGTAAAACCTTGGATTGCGAGCATAATTCGTTCCGGAAGCATGCTTGTAATCCAAAGCACTCTTATATCAAAGCGAATTTCCCCATAAGAAATAATGGAAACTCAAATGATTCGTTCCACAACCATTTATTCATAAGTCCTTCAGTTTATAGTCCATATAAAAAGATTATAGCATTGTGATAGGTTGCATAAAATGTCCATCCACAAATAGCCACTTCCATAAGGGGATTAGAAGCAAAATCCAGCAGGAGCTATAGAGTATCAAAGAGAAGAGAGGCGCCTCTAAGTGTAGCAATATGGTTCCATTTAATGAAGGTACAACAAGTAGCAACTCACATGGTTGATGAATAAAACAGGCACATCTAAGTATGCAGGCATCCAGGGTAAAGCTGTCCACATAGACTATTTTCTGCACCGCCAGCTGGCAGTCTGTAATCCTGACCGGGAAGACCACCCTGCAGTAAAGAGATCTGAAAGCGAGGGGCATCATGGAAGGGATGACGTAGATGGCGGTGCGGAGGATGGTCCTATGTGGACAGCTTTACCCCGGATGCCTGAATCCTTAGATGTGCCTGTTCCAATCATCAACCATGTGAATTGCTAAAAGTTGTACCTTCATTAAATGTAACCATATTGCTACACTTAGAGGCGCCTCTCTTCTCTTTTATACTTAGCTGTGACTTGAGGCTACTTGTATATCAAGACATCGCTTGTATATCAAGTCAAAATTTATTTGAAAATTTTGCTTGTCTTGCAAAGCGCTCTTAAACCAAGTTACTCTCAAACCAAGGTTTTACTGTATGCTTGTAATAAAGCTTCATAAACTGAGGCTATTAGTCAAATTGGATTTGAAAATTACAGTCACATGGCTTAAAAAAATATATATATATGCTTGTAATAAAGCTTCATGAACTGGATTTGAAAATGACAGTCACATGGCTGAAAAACAAGCAAACAAAAAAACTTACTGTATTAGTTTTGTATTGTAGCTCCATGAAATGAGTGTGTTGGTCCAATGAGATTTAAAAATGACAGTCACATGGCTGAAAAATATATATGCTTGTAATAAAGCTTCATGAACTGAGGCTATTATTCAAATTGGATTTGAAAATGACAGTCACATGGCTGAAAAACAAACAAAAAAATGAGACCCCTTTCACACGGGCTTTCCTATCTGATCCGTCTGTCAGTTTTTCAGGCAGACCGAATCGGATGATCCATGCAGCCCTATGGAGCGGCGGATGTCAGCAGAGACATCTTCACTGACACCCACTGCTATCCGATCCGATCCTGTCTGTGAAATCCGTATGGATAGAAACCCTATTTTCCATCCGTCTGCAGGATCGGATCGGATAGGATCGGATGAGAACGGACAGGCGGATGAGACAGGCGGATGAGAAAGGACAGTGTTCATGCGCATTTGCGGTGCATTCTGGTGAGGGAAAATGCAGCATGTTGTACTTATTTTTAAACACACCTGAAAGCACTGTAATGGTGTGAACTAGGCTCCTTGAAATACATTCATTTTTTCTTGCATATTTTTACTGCATCTGATGTAAATGAGATTTTATAGCCCCTAACTGTCTCTGATTTGGATGGACTGTCCCTGATTTGGAACAAAGTCCTTCTGCCCCTCTTCCCTCCTCATTTGTCCCTAATTTTGGTCTTCTATATAGTTGTATATAAAATGCACATTTTATCTTTCAAAAAGTGTTTCCCAGTGCTAAACGTTTCATCCAATTTCTAAATTGCTGCATTTGTAAAAGCCCAAAAAAAAAAAGGAATATTAGTGGTAAAAAAAGCACTTGTGGGTTTAAGTAATAATTTCTTTGTATAATTCTCCTTTATGGGGGAGTGACAAGGGTGTGTGTCCTATGCAGGGCTGGCCCAAGACATTGTGCTGCCTGGGTCTGAGAATGAAATGCTGCCCCCCCCCCCCAAAAAAAAAAAAAAGTTTCTCGCCCTCCAAAAGACCCCCACATTCTATAGGACTATGAAAGCAGTAAGAGGAGTGTGAGTGTGTATGGAGTGACAGCAGGAGCAGGACAGAGCAGTATACACTGGGCAGATGAGCGCACCAGGCTTTCTACTGTCTATAGTGCCACAGTGCCCTGCAGGGCTGCGGGCATGGTACAGGAGAATGCAGTGCTGCGGGCATGGTACAGGAGAATGCAAGGCTGCGGGCATGGTACAGGAGAATGCAGGGCTGCGGGCATGGTACAGTAGAATGCAGGGCTGCGGGCATGGTGCAGGAGAATGCAGGGCTGCGGGCATGGTGCAGGAGAATGCGGGGCTGCAGGCCTGGTACAGGAGAATGTGGGGCTGCGGGCATGGTACAGAAGAATGCAGGGCTGTGGGCATGGTGCAGGAGAATGTGGGGCTACGGGCATGGTACAGGAGAATGCAGTGCTGCGGGCATGGTACAGAAGAATGCAGTGCTGCAGGCATGGTACAGGAGAATGCAGTGCTGCGGGTATGGTACAGGAGAATGCAGTGCTGCGGGCATGGTACAGGAGAATGCGGGGCTGCGGGCATGGTGCATGAGAATGCAGGGCTGCGGGCATGGTACAGGAGAATGCGGGGCTGCGGGCATGGTACAGGAGAATGCGGGGCTGCGGGCATGGTACAGGAGAATGCGGGGCTGTGGGCATGGTGCAGGAGATTGTGGGGCTGCGGGCATGGTGCATGAGAATGCGGGGCTGCGGGCATGGTGCAGGAGAATGCGGGGCTGCGGGCATGGTACAGGAGAATTCAGGGCTGCGGGCATGGTACAGGAGAATACAGAGCTACGGGCACGGTGCATGAGAATGCAGGGCTGCGGGCATGGTGCAGGAGAATGCGGGGCTGCAGGCCTGGTACAGGAGAATGTGGGGCTGCGGGCATGGTACAGAAGAATGCAGGGCTGTGGGCATGGTGCAGGAGAATGTGGGGCTACGGGCATGGTACAGGAGAATGCAGTGCTGCGGGCATGGTACAGAAGAATGCAGTGCTGCAGGCATGGTACAGGAGAATGCAGTGCTGCGGGTATGGTACAGGAGAATGCAGTGCTGCGGGCATGGTACAGGAGAATGCGGGGCTGCGGGCATGGTGCATGAGAATGCAGGGCTGCGGGCATGGTACAGGAGAATGCGGGGCTGCGGGCATGGTACAGGAGAATGCGGGGCTGCGGGCATGGTGCAGGAGATTGTGGGGCTGCGGGCATGGTGCATGAGAATGCGGGGCTGTGGGCATGGTGCAGGAGAATGCGGGGCTGCGGGCATGGTACAGGAGAATTCAGGGCTGCGGGCATGGTACAGGAGAATACAGAGCTACGGGCACGGTGCATGAGAATGCAGGGCTGTGGGTATGGTACAGGAGAATGTGGGTCTGCGGGCATGGTACAAGAGAATGTGGGGCTGCGGGCATACTACAGGAGATGCAGTGTGTTAAAGCCTATCTTTGGGGTAAGTAAAAATCCTCACCCACTGTTGGGCGGCCCTTGCACTCTAAGGGTTAAATGTTCATTTAGGTCTAGGGGGCCAGGAAAAGCAGTTTTAGCTACATGATCCCACCAGCAGCTGGCACTCTCTTGCGACCTGACAGTAGACTGTGCCTCAGTGTCCTCATGTTCACTGCAGGGCAATGGACCCTGCATTGTACCTGATAGCGCCAATGGACCTGCAACCACAGGAGCATAGGGGAGAAGATGTTGTGGGGGCTGGTCTAGCACCATGAAAGGAGCCTGCGGGGGCAGAGGAATGTGTAAGTAAAACGGCTTTTCCCAGTCCCATAGACTTTAACGAGCATTTAACCCCTGCAAGGCAAGGATACCCCCACAGCAAGGAAGGATTTTTACTCTCTCTGGAGTTTAGCTTTGCAAATTGAGCCTCTTGTGTCAAGCAGCAGGCAGGGCTGTCATTAGGTGATCAGGTGGATAGGACAGTTGGTTGGGTTTAGGAAGTACAGCTGGGTGCATTGGATTCTGATGCCTCAGCTTTTGCTGCGAATTGCTTTTTTTTTTCATTTACAACTGTTTGGAAGAATGCCCTGAGTTGTGTGCAGCACTGTGCCAGAAGCAGGCTGGTGTGCTCTTTATGCTTGCTTGTATTTTTTTTTCAGTTTTAGGTTTGGTTATTCTGCAAACACGGGGAACTAAATGTACCAGCATTCTCTACCAGCCAGAACCCTCATGGCAACTGTAATATTAGTATTTTACAGTGTAATCTTTGTAACATTAGTTTTTTTTTAAATTCGTTTTGAATAGATTGGGGAAGGGTACAACCCTTGAAAGTCAAGTATTGCTGTCTGTGTCCCCTTTGAGGATAATTTCTTCATTTCCTGTTCCTATGACAACATTGTGACGGAACCATCCTACACTCCGCTTGAGTGCTTCCGTCAGTATACTGCTTCCTCTAGTCTGAACTTAGATATCAGATGTTATAACCGCATATTTCAACCAAGAACTAGATAGGACTCGTTTAGCTGTAAAACTGGAACTGTTTATTGAACAAGAATACAGGCTTTTTATACACTACACACCCAGATGAGGCTGATCGCATTATCAGATGCAGATGAAACTGTATACAGACATTTAATTACCACTTTAAACATTAAGATATATAAACTAACCACCTGGACAATCAGGGATCTCATTCCAAGTCAGACTTGCCGGCATTGAGCTCACAAAGTACAAAAAACATTATTACAAGTGTAAACACATCCCCCAATAGTTTTGCTAGCAGACAATAGGCGTGTTAAATAACACATATAACAATAGAAACAGTGATCTCCCCCCTCCTCAGACTAGTAAGCAACAGACTATAGCATGAGACCTACTTACAATAAACACATTATGGCTGGGGACCCCAGACAGGTGGTGTCAGGGAAAAAGAAGTAACCCCAGGCACATAGTTATGTGCAGGCAGAGAATGTCTGTTAGGCAACAGAGAAAGCCTATTAGCCAAACCAATGGGCAAAGAAATCCTGTTCAAGTGACTTGCGAACGTGCGCATGCCCATACGCGATTGCATGTGCACACCAGCGTTCCCGCCCACCACTAAGTGGCGCCAAGTGGGCTATATAAACACCTCTGCTGCACTAGAACCTTGCCTTATGGTCTACAGCATTCTGCTACCTGCTACCTGTTGTTTAAACTCTGTTGCCGTCCTGATCATCTGACCACGCTCGTACTCTGCCTGAACTGACCCCTGGCTTCCTCTTCGGCCACGTCTCTGCTTATCCCTCTGTCTGCCTGTTTGGCATTGCCAAGTCTAGCCTGAAATTGACTACTCTGCTGCCTTCTGCTCTGACGTGCCTGCTAGTTACCGACTCAGCTTGCCTGACCCTGCTGTGTAACTAGCCATCCTTATATCTGCTGTCTGCTTCCTGCCAGCCTGCCAAGTGTCTGCTGCCTGTGACCTGCCAGCCTGCTAAGCATCTGCTGCCTTGTGACCAGCCAGTCTGCCAAGTACCTGCTGTCTGCCACCTGCCAGCCTGCCAAGTACCTGCTGCCCTGCATCACGACCCAGCCTGCATCCAAGTACACACAGACCTCACATCTGCAGACTTCACCATCTGAACTTCTAGGCACTCGTGCCACTCAAGGCTTCCGTGCCTCCTGTTTAAATTATCAGGGGTACCAGGCCAGAAGTGTAAGAGATCGCCTTCCTCTACACATCAGGCTCCATCTTCAGGTATGTGACAGGTGGCTTGCTGATGACATCAAAATCTGCTAGTCTCAAAGTGTGAAGCAGTCACAATTTTTAATGAGGCAGCTAGGTCCTAAACAGGGACCCCAGGCCTAGAGCCCCAGAGTCTGTGTGTCTCGGGTAGACATAGACTTGAATCCAAAGTAACATTACTCCAAGAGTCCCCCAGGCATACACCTCACAATGAGCAGTGTTCCCCCAAAAGCCAGGGCCCATAGTCAGTGGGTAAGAGGCTTGCTCCCAGTCCTCTCCAAAAGCCCCTGTTCCAGCTAGGCCTGTCCCAAACATCATCACCAGGAGGTAAGGGGAAAGTTCCCTGGGAGGTATACAACAAAGCAAATAAAAAATTTTAAACGAAAGGAAAGGCTAGATCCCCTGCCAGCTTTGTATTGCTGTCTGCATTCCCCTTAATGTTTTTTTTCTGACTTGCTGCCCTAGAAACAACATGGTCATCAGGAGAGGAAGTGGTGATCTCCCCCACAGGGCCACTGATTGTAATATGTGGTGGGGATTCTTACTGTACCCAAATAAAATTTATGTCCCCCCCACAAATAGAGCTTTTTTATGGTGGGATTTGATCACCTCTGTGTTTTTTATAAACAAAGAACGACC
Organism: Pelophylax lessonae; assembly: GCF_965119305.1. Taxonomy (NCBI): domain Eukaryota; kingdom Metazoa; phylum Chordata; class Amphibia; order Anura; family Ranidae; genus Pelophylax; species Pelophylax lessonae. The sequence goes on along the minus strand of NC_138772.1, from coordinate 493,304,993 downwards.
AGCAATTTTGAAAAAAAAAAACAATATTGTTTCACTTTGTGCTCTAAAACATAAAAAAATTTAAAACATCAAATTTCTTCATCAGTATAGGCCAATATGTACTCTGCTACATATTTTTGGTAGAGAATCTGGATTTTTTTTTGCCAGTTAAAGCAACTCAGTGCCTTATCGCATGCAATGGCCTGGTCAGGAGGGGGGGGGGGGGTAAATCTTCTGGAGGTCAAGTGGTTAAAAGAAAAAAAAACATAAAAAAAAGTTGTATTATATTTTTAGTACCTGGTTCATATATAAAATGTAAATATCATCCATGGATAAATATAACAGTGCTTTTGGCAAAAATGTTTTGTCCAGTGAATGCAGACATCTAATAAAGAAGCAGTTTACTCAGCACGCTGCATTTTTAGACAGTCATGTGATAAGGTTAGGGGAATCAAAGGCCACATAAGTCTAGACCTCTTTTGAGGGGGGTTTGAGAAATGATGATTTCTCACTGCTGCCAATAGGTGTCACTGGTACCACTGGCAATAATATGATATTTTATAACACATCTCAGTCATAAATATTTATATTTTCTTCAGCCAACCCTGTAGGAGGTAAAACTGGTGCAAGCTGGGAAAGGACATAAATATTTAGAGCAGGCCTAGTTATCTCTCCCCCGCTTCCTCCAAGCTGAGGGCTAGGGAGGTGCTGTTGGACTGCCAATAGCCTGAGTGGGGCCTGCCATGTGCTTTGGAGGTGAAATAGGCCTGGAGCTGACCTGCATTTTGAGAAGGAGACCCAGGAGAGGACCCTTGTTTTCACAGAGGCCTGATGGCTTCCTTGGATCAGGATGCACCGAATCCTAAGAAACCGATTAGTGGGCACTGTTATCAGCAGGAGAAAGCAGAGTCTGTGGACCAGCTTGGATACTACATTTGGTGTTTGCTGGTCCCATCAGGACATGTGGCTAAGACTTTCATTCTGTCTCCTCTTCCCCCTTCCAGGAAGTGCATATATAATATGCTATATAGGGGATTGTAATGCGCTTCAAGGTGTACTAAAACCAGTATAAATAAATCTGTATATAATTAAAATTCAAATCATATAAACATCCTATTCCAAATTGTGAATATAAAATTATTAAGTGCTCATGTACTTCAAGTATAGGTGATATACGTGAACTTAATTTCCAATGCCACTATATCTGATATAAATAAACATCAATCCTTATAAATAAATGAAGTGCCTTAAAGTACAAATGAATATATAAGGTGCTTAATATATAAAAAGTGCAAGTGCATCAATGTAAAGTCCGAGTATGCAACGTGTTTCTATAAATCTATAACCCAATATGTTTCTTCCAGTGTTATATACTAAAATAGGTATCCCAAAAAATTAAATAAAATCGTCGAATCAAACATAAAAAAGTCCCATCAATATAATAAAATATAAAGTGATCCGTAGTGCTTTCTATTTTCCTCCACTTTGTGTATCTTCAGTGCATACACCTCTAGGTGCCCAAAATGCTCACCTCACTCAGGTAAGTAATACGCCTGTATCACTTAACCAGCGGTGCCTCTGGTTTCTATTCCTCTCCGCTTTATTCGTCTCCCTCTGGGATGATCCCTTGTTTCCTGAGTGGTATCCAATGCTTTCTCCTATGCCACTTTATGGGTGCTTCCTAAATCTTTCCCACTTCCAATTCTTTACTGCTCCTCTTTATCTTTACAGCTCATGTAAATGATAGGGGCCAACATAGTGTAGTCATTCAAGATATTTATTGCACAAAAAATTAGCCAACTCACATTTAAAATCACAATCGAGCATTTGTTGCGGTCTGTTCCGGGTTCTCTGTCCCGTTCCAATACGTCACTTCCGGGTAATCCTACGCGTTACGTCATGAGGTGCAATTGGGGGGGGGGGGGGGGCTGAGGACTGTGTGGGGACATTTATTGGTGTGCTTTTACATTGACAGGTATACAGAGCAGTAACTCACTGTTTCTGGCTCTGCTCTCCTCACACTCACTGGAAACAGTATGTGAGGGGAGAAGAGCTAGTAACAGTGATTTACTGCTCTGTATTTACTGTCAGTGGCTGTTTACTACTGCCGGTGACTAGCTGTGTTCCCAGGGAACACAGAGCCACCGACATGACCATGCAGCGTGCTCCCGATCGCGCATGCGCGGTCTTCTTCCGGGCTTTAACATTGTGATCGGCTGTGTGATTAGATCACAGCCGATCACGTGGGAAACAGCCACGCCCATTGGCTGTTTCCCCCCTGCCGGTGACGTGCTGTTTCTCTGGGACACGCCGCCACCAACAGTGCAGGGCGGCGCACACACGATCGCGCGCCTGCCCTGCCTGAATGGGCCGCCGTCATATGACGGCGGCCCAGAACAACGGTCGCACCGCTCCGCCGTCATTTGACGGTGGACGGGTGGCAAGCTGTTAAAGGACTTCCTGCGTCACCAAATGATACTGCAGTGCTTGTTTGTCTATGACCAGGGTGTTCTAGGCCACTGGTGTTCACCAGATGGTTGAGCGGCACAAGTACCGACACTCTGCTGCATACGAGAATCATGCGGTTGTTGCACTTCAGCAACAGAAGAATGGGGTCGGGTATGCCTGACCTTAGCAGGGACCTCTACTCCGTCGTCAGCGCTATCTGTCAGGGTACCGCTGCTCTTCGAATACTGAGCCTGGTTTTGACAGTGAAGACTGCTCATTGAGCTCATCTGTCACGCTCAGCATCGTGTAGACCTCTTCACTTATGTATCTTTCGGTTGACAATCTGGCAACTAAATTTACAGGAACCTAGTGTGACTCACAGGTAAAGTTATTGATCCGTTCAGACACTATACTAGTAATGAATGCATATAGTGTGTGTGTGTTAGTGGTACTGGCAATCAAAGGGTTGAAATCTGATGCTATCTGGGATTGACCCTAACTGATGCTGACGCTAACTAACTGGTGTCACCCATGACACTAATACAGTGATCAGGAAAAATGATCTGTGCACTTTACTAGTGACACTGTGACAGGGAGTGAAAGGGTTAACTGGAGGCAATCAAGGGGTAAAACTTTATTAGAAAATATGTGGCGGGACCCTGATGCTATATTTTGACTGGCACTGATGCTAACTAGCTAACTAGCGTCACCCATGACACTAATACAGTGATTGGTAACTTATCTGTATACTGTATATAGTGACACTGTGACAGGGCAGTGAAGGGGATTAACTGGGGGTGATAAAGGGGTTAAACCTTTATTAGGGGATATATGGCGGGTAGCCTAAACCTACCTGTGAATGACGATAACTACCGCTGGCGCTAACTAGCGTCACCAGTGACACTAATACAGTGATCAGTATATTATCTGTATACTGTATATAGTGACGCTGTGACAGGGAGTGAAAGGGATAACTGGGAATGATCTGGGGGGGTGATCAGGGGTTGAAATATTTGCCTATGTATACTGGTGTCAGTGTAGTGCTTGTGTATTCACTTTGATGCTTTCTCCGCTCACGCTGAAACCGAAAAGGGCTCCAGGAGAGGAGATTGCATCATTTTCTGTGCCTGTGTTTACATTACACAGGCATAGGATGTTCTGCAATTGGTCAGAACCAATCACCAGGCCCAGGCCATACATTTTTTGGCCTAGACCTGATGACTGATCGGTTCTGAACCGAATCAGGTCACCACGGGAATATTGAGCGCACGCACCCTCCTACCCACGGGCGCACATAATGTATCTATGTGTGATATATGCGGTGGGCGGTCCAGAACTGGTTAAAGCACAATTTAAAAAAAAGAAGGGTTATCATTTAACGTTTTAATAAAGGATAGCCATACTGTGTAAATGCATTAGCTTTTCAAATAAACATATCCATGGATATTTTATCACTTTTCATTTAAAATGGGAAATGTGCCCTTTTTTCCCTTGCTTTGAGAAATAACATCACAGATCTAGGCAGTGTAAGCATTGGTCTATTTACATTGAGCATGTCTGAATCTGCACTGTAACTTCAGACTAGAGCTGCAGGATTAATCGTTAAAAAATCGAGATTTCGATTCAACTCCCCTCATGACCTTAATCCGCCATTTCCACAATTCTTGTAAAACGTGCAGAGCAGTTCTCTGCTCACAGCTGTCAAAAAAAAAAAAAAAAAGCAGCCGGCAAAGTTTATTACAATGTTGAGAAATAAAAAGAAACATTATACCATTTGGTTCTTTTAGAGATCAAATGGATGAAAAAAAGGTCAGTTTAACCACTTAAAGACTAAGCTTTTTTTCTTACACTTGCTGCTTACAAGTTAAAATCTGTATTTTTTGCTTGAAAATTACTTAGAACCCCCACACATTTTATATATTTTTTTAGCAGAGACCCTAGAAAATAAAATGGCGGTTGTTGCAATATTTTATGTCACACTGTATTTGCACAGCGTTCTTTCAAACGCAATTTTTTTGGGGAAAAAAATACACTTCAATGAATGAGAAATAAAAAACGAAACAATAAAATTAACCCAATTTTTTGCATAATGTGAAAGATGATGTTACGTCAAGAATCGTGATCTTTATTTTAGGCAAAAAAAATTTGATTCTCATTTTATCCAGAATTGTTCAGCTCTACTGCAGACAAAAAGTTTAAAGTGATTGTAAAGTCTCATTTTTATTTAGGTAAAAATAACAAACACATTATACTTACCTCCTCTGTGCAGTTGGTTTTGCACAGAGCAGCCCGGATCCTCCTCTTCTCGGGTTTCTCTTCAGTGCTCCTGGCCCCTCCCTCCTGTTTAATGTGGGGGCACCTGAGCCGAGCCACAGCTCCGTGTGTCCATTCAGACATGAACCTGTGGCCCGACCCCATCCCCTTTCTCTCCTCATTGGCTGACTGACTTTGATTGACAGCAGCTGGAGCTAATAGTGCCGGACTGCTGTCTGTCAATGATGAGGGGAGTCCCAGGCAGCCGAGACAGTCCTGCAACAGGGTTGGATCTAGATGGACCTCAGGTAAGTATTAGGGGGACTGAGAAGAGCTGCTGCACACAGAAGGTTTTTATTTATCTTAATAATTAGAATGCATTAAGATAAAAAAAAAAAAAAACGTCTGACTTTACAATCACTTTAAAGAAGTAAGACATCTGTTCCACATGTCTGATTCAGTGTTTTCACTGCTGGAGACCATAAATTATCATTTTTGTGCTCGAAAGCACTCATTTAATCAGTGGAAATCTTAAACTGCCACAGGCAGGTAGTCTCTGCATAAATATAACTAAGTTATTCACTATGTTCTATTGAATGTAATTCCAGACAGCCAATTGTAAAAAAAAAAAGTCAAAGTCATGTGCTCTCTACACTGCTCACAAACAGGTGCAGACGTCGCCTGGTCTAGCAGTTTGTGGTCTCCATTGCTCATTTTGTAGTTCAAGACAGTGAAGATTAGAAAAACGAATAATTATGTAAAGTTGATGTCTTCTTACAGTGCAGGCACAGAAAAGCTCAATGTAAACACAGAATCCAATATTCTTACCCTAGGTGTGCACAGCCTATTGCATTATGGTGTGCATCCCAAAGCTCAAACACCCATGTTTTTCTCTGCAGCCTCAGCTGCACTGGACAGTAAATTAATGGGAAGTGCTTCCTGTTCATTCACAAACTGAAGCATAGTTAACACGGTTTACTATGCTTAAATTATGAATGCACACAGTGAGCAAGTGTGTTAACTGTGTTCATTTAGAAAAGGAAGTGGCCAGTAAATTATATATTTACTAGCCCCTTCCTCCACTTTCCATCCTGAAACATACCCTGCAGCAACCGGGGGAAGGGAAGAGGCAGCACTGCGGGGTGGCGGGGGGGCCAACAAGGTGGGGGAAGTCTGGGCATTAGGGGGAATCAGCACCACACATAGGGATTAGAGTGTGCCCGGGCATACCTGGCACACCCAATGCACACACCTATGGTCCTTACAGTGCAGACCAAGACTGAATGTAATCCCGGCAATCTTTACTGATCCTGTAAAATTAGCTCCCAAAACACAGTGGAAAAATACAAAGGTTTTACAGTAAAACCTTGAATTGCGAGCATAATTCGTTTCAGAAACATGCTTGGGATCCAAAGCATTCATATATCATAAGAAAGAGTTCCCCATAAGAAATAATGGAAACTCAGATTATTCGTTCCACAACCATTTATTCATATAAAAATTATTACGACAGTAGAAGGACAACAACAGTTTTAATGTAAAAAAAAAAAAAAGTGGAATTACACTCATAATGTTAAAAACAATATCCCATGTTAAGGAGTCTGGTGCTCATCCATGTAAAGCCACTGGTGTATACAGTAAAGCTGCTGGAGTATACTGTACATTACTGTATATGGCCAGAGGTCTGGGGGCGCTGGTGGCTCCCAGTGCTTCCTGAAGACACTCGGAAAATGTTGATATGTCTGGGTGCTCCCAAAGCGCATTATGCCTGCCCTAGCCAGCTAGGAGTGTCTCCGAGTCCTCCAGGAAGCGCTTGGAGCCACCAGTGTCCCTGGACCTATGGCCACATACAGTAATGTATACACCAGCGGCTTTACTGTATACTGTACACCAATGGCTTTACATAGATGAACACCAGACTCCTTAACGTGGGATATACATGGGGCGGAAGGATGCACCTTAAGCATGGCACAGAAGGATGCCCCCTAATGCCTTCAAGTATCAGTACAAAAATATATAAAATAAAATAAAGAAGACACACACACAAAAAGTTTGGCATAGAAATGGCCGCGGCACTTTTATTGGTTTCATATTAAAACCAAATATTTATTAAACAAATCACGTTGAAATATATTCTAATGAACAAATTTTGCTTAGTCACAGAACTCAAGCGAATTCCAATTAAAATTATTAACAAGTCCCCCCCTTGGATCAAGGGTGACATACCACATAAAGTGCCAGCGACAAAGGGTGGGGGGGGAGGGGAACTCGCCAGACAACTGTCAGTCAACAGTGAATGACCCTGGCCAGAACCCCCTTTATATAGGGGAACAGAACCTTCTAGCAACTCACGTGTATCACGTGCTTCCCGCCATACATACATGTGCCATGTAATCTGAATTTATAAATGGGCCTTGACCCATAAATTTACCTCACGAAAATTTTTTATTTTTTTTTAAAAACTATTAGGCATCCTCCGTCCCATGAGTGCAATTCCACATTTTTTTTTTTACATTAAAACATGTGAAACCGTGATCCTTCTACTGCTCGTCTTGTAAGACAGCGCTCGCATATCAAGTTACAATTTAAGAAAAAATGTTGCTCATCTTACAAAACGCTTGTATACCAGGTTACTCGCAAACCAATGTATTAATGTATTTGAAAAATCTGCATCCCCAGATACGTTAAGAGAGTTAATGTGTTCTACAAATATAGTCATCTTTTAAAAAAATAGTGCTCTGTGTCAAACTGTCTACAATAAGCATCCATTACCATGTAGCACAATTGCGCTGGCATGCCTTGTTTTATTTAATATAGATTCATTTTTGCAGAGAACATTTTTTTCTGATTTAATGTCATTACCATAATATAATCTGAGAGCAGAAATGCTAATCAGGCACACAATAACTGAACTACAAATTTGTTTTTAGACTTTAATTTGACACAGTGAACTGGCATATCAAGTCGTAGCATTATCCGGCTAAGTAAGCGGCTTTTGATAAACACATTAGTAAAGGACACAAATACACAGTTGTAAAACATTATACATATATTGTATAAAGCTGGAACAATGTAACATAAGCTATAGTAAGGTAGCTAGTAGTGCAGACCCCATCACTCAGTACAGATCCCCCCCTGAGTACAGACCCCCCTCTATAAGTACAGACCCCCCCTTTATAAAGACCCTCCTCCATCAGAATAGACCTCACCCTCAGTATAGACCCCTCTCCATTAGTACAGACCCCCCTTTCATCAGTATAGACCCCCCCTTAGTGCAGACCCCCTTTCCACTTTTGCTAGTAGGGAGGTGAGGGTTTTGGATATGTGCTGGGGGGGCTATAGGAGGGGAAAGGGCTTGTGCTCTTTTGAAGGGTTGGATTTAAAATGTAATTTCTAGCATATGACTTCCCCTCCCCACCCATAGTGTCCCCCAGCACACATATGATCCAATTTCTGCTCTAAAGCTTCTATGTGGGATCCTATATTGTCTAGATCTGCCTTAATGTTGCTTGTAATTCTGGAGGCAGTGTTAGTGAGGCCACGCTCCAACAGGGCAGCAACATTTGTAAACATTGCTGAGACAGGGTCCTGGTTGTCAGGGGAGAATCCTGCAGAGTGGGATATAAAGTGCACCTGCTTCCATAGGGGAGCATGTTAGATCGTCCAAAGTGCACCCAATGAGGGACTCGGTGGAGGCTGGGGATGCAGGGCCCACAAAAGGTGTACTCTTGGAGGATGCAGGTGCCGGCAAATCGTGGGAGACATCATCTGAGGAGTCTGTAGCAGAGCCTGCACGTGTGGCTGAGTGCTGTCTACCATGTTGGAGGCCTCAGCCCATTAAGCTCTTGCGGCAAACTGGCTATTTAAGTCCCTGCCACACTGATCCTGCTAGCATGGGTGAGGGGTGGGGGTCTCCCTGAGGTCTGGCTGCTGTTGCCGCTGATTTTGGGGGGTTCCTGTGGACGCAGGAGGCTTTAAGCGCGCCAGGGTGGGATGGAGCTCCTGCATCAAGCGACTATATCAGGAGCTGCCGGGTATGCGCCTAGGTTTTTTATCTTAATGCATTTTATGCATTAAGATAAAAAGCCTTCTGTGTGCAGCAGCCCCCCTCAGACCCCTAATACTTACTTACAATGCATTTAGATCCTCCAATGTTGCAGCAGTGTCTCGGTTGCCCGGGACTCCCCTCCTCATTGGCTGAACCATTGGCTCCCGCTGCTGTCAATCAAAGTCAGCCAGCCAATGAGGAGAGAAATGGGGTGGGGCTTGGTGGCGGCTCCATGTCTGAATGGACACAGGGAGCTGGGGCTTGGCTCAGGTGCCCCCATAGCAAGCTGCTTACTGTTGGGGCCCTCAACAAGAGGGAGGTTTCAGGAGCAGAGAAGAGGGACCCGAGAAGAGGAGGAGCGGGGCTGCTCTGTGCAAAACCATTACACAGAGCAGGTAAGTATTACATGTTTGTTATTAAAAAAATAAAAATAACGAGACTTTACAATCAGTTTAATGTGTAGGGCAGGTCCTGGTTCTTGGTCCTTCTCCCCTCTTCCTGCCCGGAACTCTTGCCATAGGAGTGTAAGTAGCAATAGTACCCTATTCCTTCCATCTGTACACCGTTAGGCCCCTTGCACATAGGACCTCCTGGCATTTTAGAGCACCTGGGGGATACAGGCGCAGTATCCAGCCCTGCTGCAGGCAGCCTGTCAAAGTCTATGGCAGGCTGCAGCTGGGGGGGGGGGGGGCTGAGTTCTATACTGAGTGGTACCAGCATTTAGGACCCTGTGTATTCAGGGATGAAAGTCCAGAACACAGAAGACATTCATCACTGAAAACACAGGGTCCTAAATGCAGTACAGTTTTTCTGCAGAAATGTAGGAAATAAGGGCCCATAAACTGTGTCCCTTCTGTACCATATATTTTTTTGTAGCAAATAAAGAGGACTTGAACTGTGGAAGCTATGTAAAAAAAAGGAACCAAGAGACCACTGACCAGTATTGCCTGTGGTCTACTGGCAGCTGATTCCTAATTACTGACTTATCATGCCTTATACTGCACTTTGTATCTGTATGGAGGCAACTGTCTTGTTAAAGGTAGGGCTTTTCTTCCACATGTCAGAGCTGTACTGTTGATGACTAGTGATCTGACAACCGGTGGGGATATAATTAAGCAGGAGGAGAGGTGCAGAAAATACAGATCCACAAAATGAATGAAGAAGAAACAAGCAGATAGAATAGTAGGCAACACAGTATTCCAAATCTTACACCAAATATTTTGGGACTTGCAGTCACAGGCATTAATGCCTTAGATATACAGCTATGACTCTCAAGGCATGGGGTTCCTATGCACAGCTATTTTTCCAGAGGAATTCAAGATAAAAGTTAGATTTTCAGGGTAATGCCTAAGCACAATTACTATGTTCCCTATAACATAACAAAACTTAAGCAGGCCAAACATTATGCAAGACAATTGCTTGATTCCCCCATCCACACATCCCCCATCAGTGTTGATGGGGGAATCCTTTCTGCTGAACTATTGTATTCTGACAGCAGGAGGTTTCCCAGCCATCAGAATACAATGTTCACTGTCGGCAGCTATAGCCGCTGGCAGTGATTGAACAAAAAAAGCAAAACGGCAGGCTGGTTGCCTAGATTGACTTCAGTACAATCAACCTGCCCATAGATAGATCAAAATTTGTCTGTGGCCGGCTTTACTCTCAGTTCAGGTTCAGAGTTCAGGTTTACTTTAAAAAGAAAGAGATACGTTTTGACACTGGAACTTCAGAGAGGCAACTGGAAATTCAATTTCTTTGTGATGATGAAATGATGTACATTCAGAAGAATAATTTTCTTTTTCATGTATTGATTGCCATTTCGTACCAATGACCTTTCCTTTTATCCTAATGCACACTTTGCTACCATAAAGTACAGCTTTTAGATTTGTGCGGTATATTTATCTGTATAATTCCATGACTACTTCCATTACTCAAACCTTCCATTCCTGCATAAATATTAATCTATTCAAATGATTGATAAGTAAGGCTGCAAACACATATTAGTCACACTATGGTGACACAAGGTACACAACAACAGTACTTTTATGGTAGATGAAATTATGTTGCAAAGGTTGTCAGAATGATTTGGTCTTATGTATTTGTGTCAGTTACTTGTTGACTCAGAATCTAAAAAAAAAAGTACATTTTCTTTGTATAGGCGTGCATGAAATGTTGGAAAAACTTGTGTTTCCAGAGTAACCACAGCACTGGGGTAGAATATACTGACTGAGAAGTAAAATACCCAAATTTTGGAATACTGAAATATCTCATTAGTTTCCATGATCTTGATTAGTGTTGAGCGAACACGGACTGTATTATTCGGGTCCGTACCGGATAATTGGATTTTTGCTACCCGGACACGGACCCGAAAACTTTACTGTATGTTCGTGTTTAAAATCCGTGTTCGGTAATTTTATTTCCTGTTTTGTATGTAATGGCGCGCTTTTAATGGTGGGCTTTCAACAGCCAATCAACAAGCGTTTAACTGGTGTGCCAAAGAAGCCATCCCAGCCATGCCTACTAATGGCATGGCTGTGATTGGCCAGCTGAAGCATGTGACTCAGGTCTTTATAAGCTCGAGAGACACAGCGCGCTGTGCGTCAGTCTGCTGTAGTGTAGGGAGAGAGCACACATAACAGTGCTGGCTGCTGCTGATTAGGGACAGACAGGGAAAAACAACATTGTGCCCGAAAAGAATGCAGGGACAGGTCGGAGTGTAGGCAGGGAAAGATATTTGAGCATTTTAGGAACAGGCTGGAGAGATTAGGCAGGGACAGATAGGAGACACAGGACAGAACAATCGTCCGTTAGCGATCTACATCGATTTTGCTGTGTGGGGGGTGGTGCAGTGAACGATCTTTTTGCCCTCACTTGAGCCCACTGAGGAGGAGGAGGAGGGAGAAAAAAATATATTTTTATCAGTCTGTTGTGTGCAGCGTTCAGCTATATTTTACTACAGATTGCTGTTCTCATCTGCTATTTAAAAATTACAAAGTTAAAGGGGAATTTTTTTTTTTCCCTTCATAGCCTGCTGCTGACCGTGACATAAAACATAAGACACTGCTGTGTTCACATGTGCTATTGAAAAATCACCAAATTTATATACTTTTTTCTATTCCGCTATTCAATATACACCCTTTTGGGGTCAAAAAAAAAATTAATTGTGGCATAGTCTGCACTAATCTGCTATTTAAAAATTGCAAATTTAAAGGTGATTTTTTTTTTCCCCCTTCATAGCCTGCTGCTGACCGTGACATAAAACATAAGACACTGCTGTGTTCACATGTGCTATTGAAAAACCACCAATTTTATATACTTTTTTCTATTCCGCTATTCAATATACACCCTTTTGGGGTAAAAAAAATTAAATTGCGGCATAGTCTGTATCGGTACGTGTGAGATACACCTTTTTATATACTTTTTTCTATTCCGCTATTCAATATACACCCTTTTGGGGTGAAAAAAATTAAATTGCGGCAAAGTCTGTATCGGTACGTGTGAGATACACCTTTTAAATTTGTTTGGCGCATCTCCTTCCACCACCGAGGATTGCAGGGTGCTTCAGTTTGCCTCCTGTTCCGAACTCCTCCTACTCCTCTTCCTCATCCTCCCTTTAGGGTACAAAAATTGTAATCGGGGCCTAGTCTGTGTTTGTACGTGTGAGATACACCTTTTTATACATTTTTTTCTATTCCGCTATTCAATATACACCCTTTTGGGGTAAAAAAAATTAAATTGCGGCATAGTCTGTATCGGTACGTGTGAGATACACCTTTCAAATTTTTTGGGCGCATCTTCCACCGCTGAGGATTGCAGGACGCTTCAGTTTGCCTCCTGTTCCGAACTCCTCCTACTCCTCATCCTCATCCTGCCTTTAGGGTACAAAAATTGTAATCGGGGCCTAGTCTGTGTTTGTACGTGTGAGATACACCTTTTTATATACTATTTTCTATTCCGCTATTCAATCTACACCCTTTTGGGGTAAAAAAAATTAAATTGCGGCATAGTCTGTATCGGTACGTGTGAGATACACCTTTCAAATTGTTTTGGGCGCATCTTCCACCGCCGAGGATTGCAGGGTGCTTCAGTTTGCCTCCTGTTCCGAACTCCTCCTTCTCCTCATCCTCATCCTGCCTTTAGGGTACAAAAAATTGTAATCGGGGCCTAGTCTGTGTTTGTATGTGTGAGATACACCTTTTTATATACTATTTTCTATCCCGCTATTCAATCTACACCCTTTTGGGGTAAAAAAAAATAAATTGCGGCATAGTCTGTATCGGTACGTGTGAGATACACCTTTCAAATTTTTTGGGCGCATCTTCCACCGCCGAGGATTGCAGGGTGCTTCAGTTTGCCTCCTGTTCTGAACTCCTCCTACTCCTCATCCTCATCCTGCCTTTAGGGTACAAAAAATTGTAATCGGGGCCTAGTCTGTGTTTGTACGTGTGAGATACACCTTTTTATATACTATTTTCTATTCCGCTATTCAATCTACACCCTTTTGGGGTAAAAAAAAGTCAAATTGCGGCATAGTCTGTATCGGTACGTGTGAGATACACCTTTCAAATTTTTTGGGCGCATCTTCCACCGCAGAGGATTGCAGGGTGCTTAAGTTTGCCTCCTGTTCTGAACTCCTCCTACTCCTCATCCTCATCCTGCCTTTAGGGTACAAAAAATTGTAATTGGGGCCTAGTCTGTGTTTGTACGTGTGAAATACAACTTTTTATATACTATTTTCTATTCGGCTATTCAATCTACACCCTTTTGGGGTAAAAAAAATTAAATTGTGGCATAGTCTGTGTTTGTATGTCTGAGATACATCTTTTTATATACTTTTTTCTATTCCGCTATTCAATCTATACCCTTTTGGGGTAAAAAAAATTAAATTGCGGCATAGTCTGTATTGGTACGTGTGAGATACACCTTTCAAATTTTTTGGGCGCATCTTCCACCGCCAAGGATTGCAGGGCGCTTCAGTTTGCCTCCTGTTCCGAACTCCTCCTACTCCTCTTCCTCATCCTCATCCTCATCCTGCCTTTAGGGTACAAAAAATTGTAATCGGGGCCTAGTCTGTGTTTGTACGTGTGAGATACACCGTTTTTTACATTTTTTTCTATTCCGCTATTCAATATACACCCTTTTGGGGTAAAAAAAATTAAATTGCGGCATAGTCTGTATCGGTACGTGTGAGATACACCTTTTTATATACTTTTTTCTATTCCGCTATTCAATATACACCCTTTTGGGGTGAAAAAAATTAAATTGCGGCAAAGTCTGTATCGGTACGTGTGAGATACACCTTTTAAATTTGTTTGGCGCATCTCCTTCCACCTCCGAGGATTGCAGGGTGCTTCAGTTTGCCTCCTGTTCCGAACTCCTCCTACTCCTCTTCCTCATCCTCCCTTTAGGGTACAAAAAATTGTAATCGGGGCCTTGTCTGTGTTTGTACGTGTGAGATACACCATTTTATACATTTTTTTCTATTCCGCTATTCAATATACACCCTTTTGGGGTAAAAAAAATTAAATTGCGGCATAGTCTGTATCGGTACGTGTGAGATACACCTTTCAAATTTTTTGGGCGCATTTTCCACCGCCGAGGATTGCAGGGTGCTTCAGTTTGCCTCCTGTTCCAAACTCCTCCTACTCCTCTTCCTCATCCTCCCTTTAGGGTACAAAAAATTGTAATCGGGGCCTTGTCTGTGTTTGTACGTGTGAGATACACCGTTTTATAAATGTTTTTCTATTCCACTATTCAATATACACCCTTTTGGGATAAAAAAAAATTAAATTGCAGCATATTCTGTGTTTGTACGTCTGATATACACCTTTTTATATACTTTTTTCTATTCCGCTATTCAATATACACCCTTTTGGGGTGAAAAAAATTAAATTGCGGCATACTTTTCATATTTGACTGTGAGATACACCCGATTTATTTGTATACTGTTTTTCTATTCCGCTATTTAATAAACACCCTTTTGGGGTAAAAAAAAAAAAATTGTGGCATAGTTTGCATATTTGACTGTGAGATACACCCGTGGGATACTGTTGTTGTTTTGTTCCGCTATTCAATAAACACCTTTCTAGGGCAAGATCATAAATTACAGAAATATGAGAACGTCAAATAGGGGCCGTGGCCTGGGTCGTGGTGCTGCTGGTAGAGCTCCTGTTGCAAGGAGAGGACGTGGTCGATCTGTGCCAGCTACACCCACAAGTGAAACACCTTCCTCAAGTGTGAGTAGGCGACAGAACCTGCAGCAGTATTTGGTAGGGCATCATGTGCCTCTACAAGTGTTGATTCAAGAACAAGTACAGGCGATAGTAGATTGTGTTGCTGACAGTGCCTCCAGTTCCTTCACATTGTCTCCCACCCAGTCTACTGCAGAAAGGTCAGAGTTGGCACCTGCAGCCAATGTCCCAAGTCATGCAGCAGTCTCTTCTTCTTTTTGATGACTCTGTCAGCAGGGTTTCCCAGGGCCATCCACCTAGCCCTGCCCCAGAAGTGGAAGAGATTGAGTGCAGCGATGCCCAACCACTTATTTCTCAAGATGAGTACATGGAAGGACCATCGCAGCACGTCTCCGATGATGACGAAACGCAGGTGCAAACTGCTGCGGCACTCAGAATTGTGGAGACCGACAAGGAGGGCAGGGGTGAAGACTGGGTGGAAGATGATGTGGAGAACGATGAGGTCCTCGACCCCACATGGAATGAAGGTCATGCAGGTGACCTGAGTAGTTTGGAGGAAGAGGCGGTGGTCGCACAGAGCCACCAGCACAGCAGAAGAGGGAGCAGGGTGCAGAAGCGGAGCGGCCGTGCCCTAGACACTACGCCTGCTACTGCCCAACGCAGCAAGGGACCTAGCGCACCAAAGCCAGCTCAAAGGAGTTCTCTAGCGTGGAAGTTCTTCAGACAATGTGCTGATGACAGGACACGAGTGGTTTGCACCCTGTGCAATCAGAGCCTGAAGCGAGGCATAAACCTTCTCAACCTGAGCACAACCTGCATGATCAGGCATCTAAGTGCAAAGCACGAGCTGCAGTGGAGTAGACACCTTCAAAACCAAGAAAGGTCTCTGGCTCCTCCTGCTTCCTCTTCTGCTGCAGTCTCGGCCTCTTCATCCACACCTGTAGTGATACCGGCACCTGCCACACCACAAACAGACGATCTAGCAGCAACACTACCACCTGGGTCACCAACCATCTCCACAATGTCCCGTGGAACTGTTCAGCTTTCCATCTCCCAACACTTCAGAGGAAGAGGAAGTATCCCCCTACCCACCCGCAATCCCTGGCCCTGAATGCCAGCATTTCAAAATTCTTGGCCTTTGAAATGCTGTCATTCCGTCTGGTGGAGACGCACAGTTTTAAAAGCCTTATGTCGGTGGCTGTCCCACAGTACGTCGTGCCCAGCCGCCACTACTTTTCCAGGCAAGCCATCCCTTCCCTGCACAACCAAGTGGGGGAAAAAATCAGGTGTGCACTGTGCAACGCCATCTGTGGCAAGGTCCACCTAACTACTGATACGTGGACCAGTAAGCACAGTCAGGGGCGTTATATATCCCTAACAGCACACTGGGTAAATGCAGTGGCGGATGGGCCTGAGGCGGATAGCAATTTGGCACATGTCCTTCCACCACCGAGGATTGCAGGGCGCTTCAGTTTGCCTCCTGTTCCTAACTCCTCCTACTCCGCTTCCTCATCCTCTACCGCCTCCTCATCCGGTCAGCGTAACACCTTCACCACCAACTTCAGCACAGCCAGGGGTAAACGACAGCAGGCTGTTTTAAAACTTGCCTGTTTGGGGGAAAAAAACCACACACCGCGCAGGAGTTGTGGAGGAGCATGGAACAGCAGACAAATGAGTGGTTGCTGCCAGTGAGCCTCAAGCCCGGCCTGGTGGTGTGCGATAACGGGCGAAATCTCATAGCAGCTCTGGACCTAGCCGGTTTGACACACATTCCTTGCCTGGCGCATGTGCTGAATTTGGTGGTGCAGAGGTTCCTTAAAAATTACCCCGATATGTCAGAGCTGCTGCAGAAAGTGCGGGCCGTCTGTGCGCACTTTCGGCGTTCTCACCCTGCTGCTGCTCGCCTGTCAGCGCTGCAGCGTAACTTCGGCCTTCCCGCTCACCACCTCATATGTGACATGCCCACAAGGTGGAACTCCACCTTCACCTTGCACATGCTGGAAAGACTGTGCGAGCAGCAGCAGGCCATAGTGGAGTTTCAGCTGCAGCACGCACTCGTGAGTCACTCTGCGGAACAGCACCACTTCACCACCAATAACTGGGCCTCCATGCGAGACCTGTGTGCCTTGTTGCGCTGTTTTGAGTACTCCACCAACATGGCCAGTGCCGATGACGCTGTTGTGAGCTTAACTATCCCACTTCTATGCCTCCTTCAAAAAACGATTCGGGCGATGGTGGAAGAGGATGTGGCACAGGAGGAGGAGGAGGAGGAAGAGGGATCATTTCCAAGGCTTTCAGGGCAGTCATTCACAAGTGGCTCTGAGGGTGGGTTCCTGCACCCACAAACGCCAGGTACACAATTGTCCAGCAAGGGCACAGTTCTGGAGGATGAGGAGGATGAGGAGATGGAGGAGGAGATGGAACCATGTTCACAGCAGGGTGGCACCCAGGCCAGCTCATGGCCATCACTGGTGCGTGGCTGGGGGGATACAGAGGACACAGACGATACACCTCCCACAGATGACAGCCTTTCGTTGCCTCTGGGCAGCCTGGCACACATGAGCGATTACATGCTGCAGTGTCTCCACAACGACCGCCGATTTGCCCACATTCTAACTTTTGCTGATTACTGGGTGGCCACGCTGCTGGATCCCCGTTACAAGGACAACGTACCATCCTTAATTCACTCACTGGAGCGTGATCGCAAGATGCGCGAGTACAAGCGCACGCTGGTAGACGCGATGCTGCTGACGATGCTGGGACAGGGTCTGCCCCCTTCAACTTCTGGGTCTCCAAATTGGGCACATGGCCTGAGCTTTCCCTTAACGCCTTGGAGGTGCTGGCGTGCCCTGCAGCCAGTGTATTATCTGAACGTGTATTTAGCATGGCTGGAGGCGTTATAACAGACAAGCGCAGCCGCCTGTCCAGAGACAATGTGGACAAGCTCACATTCATTAAAATGAACCAGTCATGGATCCCACAGGACTTTTCCGTACCTTGTGCAGAATAGAGATGGATAACGACCTTACCCAGTCATTGTTATATTTTTGATCTTTCTCACTCTTTTGGGGTGTACCCTAATTTAAAATGACTAAAGGGTACACACCCAGGTGTGTTGTTGCAGGCGTTTATTGGGCATTTTTTGGGCGTCTTTGGAGGCAGGCATAACATCTGAACTTCTGTATAGGGGTATATATACACACACACATATATGTATATATACACATACACACATATAGGTGTGATAGGAGCGCAACCCCATCCCTGCAAATAATTTCATTAGCGTAGGGATGGGGTTACGCTACTTTCACACCTATATGTGTGTATGTGTATATATACATATATGTGTGTGTGTATATATACCCCTACACAAAAGTTCAGATGTCATGCCTGCCTCCAAAGATGTCCACAAAAAAGCCCAATAAACGCCTGAAACAAAAATGCCCAGGTGTGACAGGAGCGGAAACCCCATCCCTGCTCTACTAATAATTGTAAGAAAAATGATCTTTTTCTTATGGTGGTCACCCTGACATGGATGAATTCGGTTACCCTGGCATACAAGGAGTGGAGCCCCATCCCTGCTCTACTATTAATTCTAAGAAAAATTATCTTTTTCTGATGGCGGTCACCCTGACATGGATGAGTTCTGTCAGCCTGGCATAGCAGTCAGAGTCAGTTCACCCTACACTACACTACGGTCACCCTGACACTTAACACTTTCCCTACAGAAACGAGATTATTGAATCTAACTATAGTGGTATATAGTACCCTAACTACACTAGATATCCCTTTCCTCACACTAATAATTGCTAAATGACACTTTTGCAGCAGGAGTAACAGAACTGCTTCCACTCTCTTCCACAGCCCCTGTATTACAGTGCTAGAGATTTGGCGGGGCTATGTTATATACTGGGGGGCGTATTCACTACTGATTGGCCTCTGGACCCCCTAGTCACTACAATCACATTCCTAGCATCCTCCTGCCCCCTCAATTGGCTTTTACTGATGTTTCTGGTCCAATCACGGGCTTTTAAAGCCCAGTTCTTTTCCCATTGAATTCGGCCGAATTTCGAACAGTCAATGTTCGGGTCAAACCGATGGTCGACCCGAACCGTTCGATCATCCCTACTGGCGACCCTAGCATAAGGAACGAAAGGTAATACAATAAGACACATGGCCACTCACTAAAACTAGAGGAAAAACGGTTTAACCTTAAAATACGTAAGGGGTTCTTTACTGTCAGAGCAGTAAGGATGTGGAATTCGCTTCCACAGGCAGTCGTATCAGCAGGGAGCATCGATAGTTTAAAAAAACTATTAGATGGGCACCTTAAAGACCTCAACATACAGGGGTATACAATGGACGGTTAACAGCAAACACGCACGCGCATCATAGGTTGAACTGGATGGACTAATGTCTTTTTTCAGCCTCACAAACTATGTAACTATGTAACCAAGCACTGAGCACTTTGTGTGGAACTGTCAGCAACATATGCTATTTTAAGCACAGAGCACTTTGTGTGTGGAATTACCAGAAATTGAGTTTATGAGCACTGAGCACCGGACACTTTATAATTTAAGGACATTGTTTATTTATTGATTTATTTATTAAGATTTATTTGCACTTTATGTATATTTGGAAATGTATTTAATATTTGCATTTATGAAATACTATAATTGAGTATACACATATTTATGAAGAATTGCACTGAGATTTATAGCACTTTATGGCACTAGTTGCACATCAAATATACTTTTTATGAAACTCATATAGTTTAATATTGGTAGCTTTTTGAGCACTAGATTTAGCAGTGCTGATATATATATATATACATATATATATATATATTTATATATTGTACATTTAATACTTATAATAATTGAGAGGAATATGTCGGCTGTCATTGTTGACCTTCTTCTAAGAATATGAGTTGCTTGACTGTCTTGTCGATACTCTCCAAGTCCCTGACTTAGAAAGTTATTTTAGTGTTTTGATGCGTTGTCAACAGGTATTAACAAACATTGGTCAATGACTGTTACTCCAATAAAAATTCTAAAATTTAAAAACGTATTGAAAACATGCATCAAAATGCATTAACATGCACCATAAAGCATGCCAGTGTACAAAGGAACTGCATAACAATGCACTTAGCAAACACTACTAAAAAACACACCTCTCCACACATTCATAGATCTCAATAGGGCCTAAAGCCATTTAGGCGCAAAACCTGCATCCAGGGGGCACAAAAACCAGTCCATTTTCACCCAAGACTATAAATTTCCATCCACTTATTTCCCTATTTAGCCTCCTTCTACAAAACCTAGCTCACCAGCTGATGTAATTTATGCTTTTCATAAAAGGAAGACAGGCATTAAATAACGTCAGTTCAAGTCCTCTACAAATATTAAGACCTCAGTTCCATTTACTATTTAATTTAGAAAATCCCTCTGTATAACAGGTCAGATTCAAATGGAGTTTTACAAGTTCATTGAAACTTAATAGTTTGTAAGGAATAACAGTCATATTGCCTTGTAGCACAGCGCTAATTTAATATTCTGCCATTTTAACAGCATTAGCTAATGTAGAAAATGTTTTCTGATGCTGAGCAAGCGCCTTAGGTTTCATTTTCTTTTACGCTCGGCAGGATTACTCATTCATGTAGTCATATAGAAAGGCTTTAAAACCCCCATCTAGGTATTGCTAAATATTTCCAATAAAATGTTCATTGTTGACTACTGAAATATTTATTTTACTTCCTGTTTGTTGACTTGTAAATGTTAAGGTCTGATGTGACTTGGCTGGCTCTATCACTGTGTATTTGTATCGGGTGACATTTATTAAAGTGTCTGAAGAAAACTTTGATTCATCCTGTTTTCCATGCCAGCCAATCAGACTCTCATTGCCCACCCCTGATCATTATACTTTCATTGCCCACGCCTGCCGATCAGACTTTTTTTTTTTAAACAATCTTTATTTTCAGGCCATAACCTAAGATGGGGGGAGATTCTCACCCAGGGGCCGGGCCGTAGCCAAGTCAGCCAAGGAGGGATCGGCCAGAATCAGTAGAGCTCTATCCAGGCTGGAGGGCACGAGGGCAGGGTCACCAATGTGATCCAACCAAGGCCTCCATTTCGCAGCATTACGGTCCCTGGTCCCCCTGCATTTAGGAAGCAATTCCTCCGCATCTCTGATGCCGTCAACCACTGGCCTCCACTCCGAGCTGCCCGGCACCTGCGGCCGCTTCCAGTAAATAGGAATCAGTCTCCTGGCAGCGTTGAGGAGATGGGGCAGTATACTGTGCCGGTATCGGTCAATCGGCAGGCAGGGAACATGCAGCAAGAAGTGGAGAGGGTCAAAGGGAACCTCAACGTCCAGAATGGCCTTAATCTGGTCCCGGATGTCACGTCAAAAGAGAGCAATAACCGGGCACTCCCACCAAATGTGGAGGAGAGTACCATGGCCACCACAGCCCCTCCAGCCCGATCAGACTTTTATTGTCGATGCTAGTCAATCAGAATCTCATTATCCATGCCATCCAATCAGACTCTCATTGCCCATGCCTTCCAAGCAGACTATCACAACCCATGCCTGCCGATCAGATTCTCATTGCTCATGCCTGCTGGTTAAACTTTCATTGCTTTTGCCAGCCAATCAGACTCTCATTGCCCATGTCTGCCAATTAGTCTTTTCTTGCCCATGCCAGCCAATCAGACTCTCATTACTCATGCCTGCCTATCAGACTCTCGTTACCTATGCCTGTTAATCATAATCTTATTGTTCATGCCTGCCAATTGGACTTTCATTGCTCATGCCTGTCAGTCAGACTCTCCCTTTTGCTCTTCCATGTTGCACTGTTATAGTAAGCACACATGAGCAGATTTTGCTACAGTACCCACGTCCCATAACCCCCCCATGATTAATTGCTAGCACTTAGGGATTAATCACTTCAAATAGGGAACAATATAGAGTAACATGTAGCAGGGATTAATCGCTGATGATAGGATAATTTTCCAAATGTGCGTGATTGATTGCTATTACATGCACCTGAATGTGTAGCAATCACTGTTGACAGGTGAGTCATCATTTATGAGAGTTATCAATATTGATATGAGAGTGATTGAGAGAAAGATTTCTGGTTGAGCAGATAAACAGAATGGTCTGGGGAGGGGTTTGCTCTCTTGGGACACAAGATCTACAGCTGAAGGAGCCAGAAGCTAGGCTCCTCTGGTCGGTGTGACCAGGCACCATGGCCTGGATGGCGTGGAGGGCTTTTACCTAAGTGAGCCTTACCCTGGAGGTGGATCCTCAGCTACCGGCCTCTAATCAGCAGAGTGGCTATTTGGGGCCACTTTTCCTATGCCCACCCAGACGCCGCTGAATCCCTGAGTCATCAGGTGGCCAGTTGGGTATCTTTCATCTGACTGAAGGTCGTTCAAGAGCCTGTCCTGGACATTCTTTCTCCAGGAACCATGGTATCTCCAGCATTGGTGAGCGGGCAGAAGCCAACCCTTAACATTACATTCAGAGACACTGCATGCAAACACCTTTACCCTCCTCTTTCCTACATCAAAGATCTTTCACTAAGAGGCACTTTGTTTTTTCTATTCACCTTTGCTGGTCGCCATTGCACAGCAACATCTTGGGCCCCTTGATAGC
Source organism: Pelophylax lessonae (assembly GCF_965119305.1). NCBI lineage: Eukaryota > Metazoa > Chordata > Amphibia > Anura > Ranidae > Pelophylax > Pelophylax lessonae. The sequence goes on along the minus strand of NC_138772.1, from coordinate 493,282,418 downwards.
TAGCTAAAGATCTCGGATATCTTTTGTTCAAGGACTCTTCCACCCCAAAGGAATCAGCTACAGCACTTTCTTATCTTTAAGGGGAGCTCTTACTCAGTTTTCACATATTGTATTTGTTATTTCTTTTTGCACCTGGCATCAGGGCTTAGAGGGAGCTGACTGACAAACAGTATTTTCTTCCCCTTCTTGCAACTAGGGTCATAGGTTCTCTTAGGGCCTGTTAGTCTTTACCGCCTGGTTCACTGTTATTGACATTTAATTGTATATCGCCAAAATTCTGTTTAATGCTAATGTTGGCGATTTGAGGAATACTTACATTTTACATTCTTCTTTCGCTTGTTAACGCCATTATTTTTTTTGGTGTCTTTTTGCAATTGCACTCTTTCTTTAAATGATGTCAGAACCCAGGGTGTGAGAGGTGTCAGGGGGCTTACAAGGTCAGGGCAACCTTTGGGGACAGTCATCTACCAGCGACCCCCACAGGGGTGGCGCAACACATGCTTTATGGTAATGTGTGTGTGTTACTACAATATGGAAATCTAAAATTAGACATAGTCATGGACAATCATGGGCATCTTTATTAGCATGATCACAGTAGTGAAATTGACCCATCTGCACCAAATGTTGGAAAATGTTCTCATTGGATTGGATATTGGATATTGGATCATTGGACAATTGGATATTGACGCTGGTTTGAAGATCTGTTTTCATTATGGAAATTGTTTTTATATTTGAGGGTGGAGATTACACTGATTTGTCTTCATTAAAATCCATTAAAATCATATATAGCTATGAAAGATTGGTGTGATTTCCTTATATAGTCTGGAGCGCAGCTGATTTACACTTTTATTGAGCATGTTATTTATGTTATTTGCCAGTACATATATTTAAAGCACTTTAATACCCAAAAGCAATAATTTAATATATTGCAGATTACTAATTCTTAGATATGATGCATATGTTATTATCCTTATTTACATGGATGAGACAGACCATTTAACACGGACAGGACTGATTAAAATGATAGACAAGGATATATGGAACTCTCTCAGTAAGATCAAACAGGGGACCCATATGGGAAATAGCATTAGAAAAATGAGGGGTCATTAAGTACAAAGTTAGTCTCTGGGGGAAGGGAGGTAACTATCCTTATTGGCTGCTGGCTGGAGCACAGAGAAGCTCTGAAATGGAAGCAGAGAGAAAAAGCAGCGTGGAATAAGTACAGCATTAGCAGGTTTTTAAGGGTTAAAAAGTGTTAAAGCACTTATACGAGTAGGTCAACAGGGGCATGCTATACAAAAGGTTAATCTGCTGTGTCTCCGGCGGGTGCTCTGACATTCAGGTGGTGAGACTGCCGCAGTTCAGTGGCGCTGGTGGCAGCCAGCGTAGTGTACAGGTCAGAAAACCTCGGTGGTGCTCGAGGAAATTTTGAGAGCGGGTGACATCACTTCCATGTTCGAGTCAGCAGGAGAAGCGTGCATTCGAAGCATGCGTGCTCGCTCATCAGGCTGTCAGCGGTGATTAAAATGATCAGCTTTTTTTTTTTTTTCCAAAAATGTTTTATTGTAATAAAATAATAGAACTTCACAAAGGGAAAAGGAAGGGTTTTAAGGTACATAACAATATGCATTAGATAGCTTCTCATAGTAGCGAGAGTCAGCTTACACATATATCAAATACATGTTGGATACACTATTACATAACCAAAGTAGTCAGTTAAACCTGAATATACAACAATAACATTTATAGAGAAGAAAGGATCCCTTTTATTTTATATCCTTGCCTGAATGTAAGGTTGTTTTTCCTTCTTTATTTCCTTCCTTTTTTTTTCCTTTAGTTAATAAAGCAGGGTTACTCCCTTATGCAAGGGAAGATTTGTTGAGCCTGGATCCTACATGAAGGTGGTGTCTTCTATATAGGTTTCTCATATTAGCCCGAGCAGTGTCGTGTTGAATGGGGGAAAGGGGATATAGTAGGTAGGGTAGAGGGGAATAGAAAAAAAAGGGGGGGGAGGTGGGTGAAGGGGAGTATCATTTTATGTACTAGTTTCCTCAGTCAGTGTGTAAGGTAGGTTATTACATAATTTGCTTTGTCTCCTTGCTCTCTGTCTAGGGTTTGAAAATTGTTTATACATGAATATATAAGGGTTTGTCTAGGATCTGCATTAGTTTCATGGAATGGCATAGTGTTTTCACATGTGGTGAGAGTCCTCCCTAATTCATCCCTTGTTTAGGGAAGGGAGGTCCAACAAGCCTCATTACTCTCCGGGTAGAAAAACGGGGGGTGGTTCATCGATGTGATCTATTGGTTCGGGGAGTCAGTCAAGTCTGTTCTCATGATTTTTTTTTTTATTCCTCAGTGGCCGTAAAATGTGTCCAGCAGGCCCAAATATGTGAGAATTTAGAAGGTGAGTCTCTAGCTATGTGAATCAGTTCTTCCATTACTGCAGTTTTATCAATACGTTTAAGCCATTCAGAGATAGTTGGGGCATAGGGAGAGCCCCAGTGTACTGGAATGCATACTTTGGCTGCATTTATCATGTGGACAACCAAGGACCTGTGGTATGATTGCAATGATATGGCTGAGTGGTGAAGTATGAATTGGGCAGGTGTGTGTTCCAATGGGAATGTGGAAAATTGTTTTATCAATTCATGTACTTTGATTCAAAATTGTTGTATTTTTGGACAAGTCCACCATAAATGTAGCAGCGTGCCTTGGTCTCCAGAACATCTCCAGCATTTGTTGGGTATATCAGGGTTGAACTTGTTAAGAACCGCAGCTGTTTGATACCATCGGGGGATCTTTTTATAATTGTTTTCTTGAGTCGAGACATTGATTGAGCCTTTATGTGCCAAAATAAATATGCGCTCCCATTGTTCTTCTGAAAGTTCTAATTCTAAACTTTTTCCCAGGCACGGCCGGCTCTTCCCATTTTGGGTGACATTGATTCAAAGATTATATTATGGTGGCAATAACATGCCGTCGGGGTGAGGATTGGGAGCAAATTGCTTTGAAAGTGTTTAGGTTACGGGAGATTGAGGAGGATCAATCAATGCCTCGTAGGAAATTATGTATTTGGAAATATGCCAAGTAAGGGAATGTTTTAGTAGTCATGTCTGCAGCTAAGGTGTTAAGGTCTAGAACAGTGATGGCAAACATTGGCACCCCAGATGTTCTAGAACTACATTTCCCATGATGCTCATGCACTCTGCAGTATAGTTGATTATCTTGGGAAATGTAGTTCCAAAACATCTGGTGTGCCAAGGTTTGCCATCACTGGTCTAAAAGATTATCATCTTGGAAGAACTGATGAGCCGCATGTCTGTGTGTGGCCAGATGTTGTTTAGGAAGTTTGAGGATAGGCCTGGAGAAAAGGCCGGATTGTAACATATGGAAGTGAGTGATCCTGGTATTGATGATATTTTACAGTTTCTGCAGACTTATCTGAAACTTTGTAGGACCTGCGGGGTGTAACAGGGCAGAACCCAAGGAAACAAATTCTGAGGGATAGCGGAAAATGAGTTTTCCAAACTCACCCAGTCTTTTGATTGAGAGTGTACTGACCCGTCTATAATTCTGGATAGATGGCATGCTCTATAATCATTTTTAATGTCGGGTAGACCCCTGCCCCTGAATATTTTAGGTTTGATTAATTGTTCATAGCAAGGGTTTGATTAATTGTTCATAGCAAGGGTTTGATTAATTGTTCATAGCATATTCTCGGGCGCTTTCGATTCCATAGGAAGCCAACACAATTTTGTCTGTACGATTTAAAAAAGGCAGGAGGAAACTTGATAGGGATGGTTTGTGGCATGTATGAAGGCGGGGGAGGATGTTCATTTTTAGGATGGCAGCACGGCCAAACCAGGAAAAGTAGGGTTTGTCCCATTTACATAAATCGTAGGAAATGGAGCAGAGAAGAGGAAGGTAGTTTTTCGTGTAAAGGTCCACTAAGTTTGTCGTTAGTTTAATCCCCAGATATGGAATCGCTTCAGCTTTCCATTGAAAAAGAAAGTTGTTTTGGCATTGGGTGATTTATTCTGGTGGAAGAGAGTTGTTGAGTGCATGGGATTTGGCAAAATTGATTTTGAAGTTAGAAAGATGGTGAAACAAGTCAAAGTCATCAAGGAGCGATGGTATGGAGGTGTGTGGTTCTCTTAGAAAGAGTAGAAGATCGCCTGCAAAGGCCGCTATTTTAAATGTGCGATTCGCAACAGTGATGCCTTTTACGTCGGAGTTAGCTCTTAGACGACGTAGAAGTGGCTCTAGGGTCAGGATAAAGAGCAGAGGTGACAGTGGGCAGTTCTGTCTAGTGCCGTTGTGGATAGAAAAGGCGTTTAAAGCGGAGTTCTGGGCACAGATGTCATTTTTTACTAAACATACCCCCGGGACAGTCAGGGCTAGCACATTCCACAATGGCTAGCCTCTGATCTGTCCCGGTTCGCACTTACCTTTTAGAAGAAATACTTACTTATAAAATTTCTTCCACAGCGTTTCCATCTCTCTTGTGGGCAGCTGAAGCCGGCGCGGTCCTCTTCTGTGTCTTCTTCCGCGTCTTCTTGTCCCAGAATGCGCCTGCACCGGCCCCTCTCGTCACTTCCGGTGCGGCGCCGCATTCCTCCACAGCTTCTGGGCATGCCCAGAAGCTGTTTAGCAGGGGAATGCGGCGTCGCCCGGAAATGACGAGCGGGGCCGGTGCCGTCGCATTGATTCCTGGGAGCTATGACGTTCAGCTCCCAGGAATCATAGCGAGACAGGAAGTGAGGGGGTGAGCCGCGGCTCCGAGGGAGGAAGTACTCTGAGGTGAGTATCTTCGATCTTCAATTACAAGGTAAGTAAACAAAAAAAAATAACTATCCAATTCCTTTTCAGGTGAGGTCTACCTAGCGGAGGGGCACAAAAAAAAATATTGTTTTTGTGCCCGGAACTCCGCTTTAAGGCCTTATATGGGAGAGATGAAGAGCCTGTGGATGAGTCAAATAAGGGGTTTAAGGCTGTGTTAAAATCTCCTCCCATAACAGTCAATCCGGTTTGGAAGCCTGCTAGAATCTTGGAAATTTCCCTGAAGAAGCTTACTTGAGCTTTTTTGGGGCTATATATGTTAGCGAGAGTCCCCAGTCAGCCTCGTATTATTCCTTTTAGGAGTAGGTAACGGCCATCCGTGTCAATGATGGAGTCTGTGAGTTGCCATTGGACGTTTCTCGAGATCAATACGGTGACTCCTTTTGTTTTTGCAAGTGGGTTATTAGCTAAAAGAATGTTGGGTATGAACGATTTGTGAGTTTTGGCGTACTGTCTGAACAGACGTGTGTTTCCTGCATGAACACCACATCAGTTTTGAGGCTGTGCATCATGTTCAGTACTTGGCTACGCTTTTCTGGGATGTTAGGGCCTTTAACATTTAGTGAAACTATTTTCAGAGTGGAGTGTTTTGATTTGGAAGTTTGGAAAGGCATATTGAGTTGTTGTAGGTTGCTTGGGAGTGCTACTTATATATTGTGTGGAGATTGAGGGATTAAGTGATGATAAAGAGGATTATAAAACTAATGGTGGGTGGGCTAAGTGTGTCGATGGAGACCAAGGAGTTGGTGGAGGGAGAAAAAAAAAGGGGGGGGGAGAGGGGGAGCAGGGGCAGAGAAGCCCCTCACTGAAAAACAACAAGACCCTTACTACAAGGAGGGGGGGGGGGAGGGATAGAATTGAAGAGGGAGTTGTCCGGAAGTAGAGGCAACTATGTATTTTGCCTCTATTTGGTATGTGAACTGGGAGGATTCAGGATTCAACAAGGAATGGGCTTCGCCGTTGTGTGGAGGAGTAGATCGTGAGGGAACCCTAAGGTCTCAAGTCCTCTCAGGTTAATGAGAAGCTAAAGAAAAAAAAGGGGGAGCCACTGAAAGTTAGTTCAAGGTCAAATGAGGAGGGGAAGGCGTAGAGGAAAGTGGAGTCATCGAGATGAGCTCCTGCTTGTGTTAATCAGTGAAGGTTTGTTGTTATATGCACACTGGAGATAATGAGGGATATATCCGCTGCTATGCAGTTAGAGAGAATTTGGGGGTGATTTGGGTGCGAGAAGCTTAGGTAGTGTAATTCGTATAGAGTGTATTCAGGGTGTTTGTGGCTGTCATTCTGATGAGCTTGTAAATTCGTTTATTGAAACAGAGAAATAAGGCACATAACAAGCCACCAGATAAACACCGTAATCAGTAACAGCGTAAATTTAGGAAACATAGTTCTCGATTGATACAGACATCATGGAGTAACAGGATAATAACATAGTGGAACTTGGGGGCATACAGCCCCTGATATTCAAACACAAGCATTCCGACCCCCTAGAACCCAGCCCATACGGGAATATGATACTAAGTGTATAGTCAGGAGCCCAAAGGCCATCACGGGGCCAACCCCGGGCACCACCGGCATCTAACACATGGCCGGCATCAGGCGCACGGGGTCCGCCCCCCAACAGTCTCTCAGGAGCTCCCCAGGGGCAGGGGGGGACGACACCAGTACGTCCGTCCGGGAGCAAGGTGTGGATCTCGACAGAGAAACAGGAAAATATGCCTGTAAAAGTAAGCTAGACAGAACCATAGAAAATAATAAAAAGAGAAGAAAAAAAAAAAAAAAAAGGGGTATAGAAAAGACAGCAAAAAGAGAAAAAATAAGAGGAAAAAGGAGGGGAAGGGAGAGAGATAAAGGAGGGGGGGGGGCGGGGGACCGTGCGGCCCATCAGCACCATAACTACAGAGCATCAAAGCAGCAGATCACGGTACTCTGCCGAAAATGTAAATTCGTGCCAGTAGAACCAGCGTTTCGTAAATTTCTCTCTGGTTCCCCTCTCCGTCGCCATCAGATCTTCCATTTCATTAATGGATTTGACTTTATTAAGCCACATGGCCACGGTCGGGGGCTGGGTCTGCTTCCAAAGGGGGGGGATGCAACTTTCATTCTGATGAGCTTAACGTTGCACCCATGTAGAAGTGTTATGGTGGGTCACATCATTCATTTATTCATGTAAAACCTTTGTCCCAAAAGAAAAAAAAACTGTTGCTGTAGCTGATTATGAAGTGTGAGCTGGAGTTTGGCTTCAATTTGTTAGTGTAATTAAATCTGCTAATACATTTACCACTCCCCTACCCCCAGACTGACAATGCTGCTGTCATCGGGTGAAAGGAGAGAGGAAAAAGCCAAAGAAAAGAAATCTAATGTGGCCACCACATCTAATGAGTGGTAAAATGCAATATAATACATTTTTGTTTTGGGGTTTAATATTACTTAGAAAAGTTTGAATTTTATTCAAACATCCAAACAGAAAATGTTCAGTCTAAACCAGCTTTTAAACAGAACATTTGGCTCCTTCCTACCTACAATGTAAAAATTTGACTGCTTTTTCAAGTGCATATTAGCATGTTCTACTAATTATGTGGCGGCCCTGATTAATCCCTCCAAAAATACTAAATAAGAAATGTGCTTATTTCCAAGCTTTCAGCTGCCCATTGGGCAGAGCACTGGAAGATGGAGATAATTCCATTTCACGCTGGTCCTGTTCAAAGCCGTACATCATGCAGAGTTTATGAAAGGATTCACTACAGGCACAGGTGCCCAAGCAAGAGACACACTTCACATGAAAGGGATAGAAACTTCTATTGCACTTACAAGTAAAACATTTCTGTCTGCCTTGCTATATATCATTGCTATAAAAGAATATTCTTCAGATATGCTATGTTACCAAAAGTATTGGGACTCCTGCCTTTACACATACATAACCTTAAATTGCATCCCAGTCTTAGTCCGTAGAGGTTCAATATTAGGTTGACCCACCCTTTTCAACTATAACAGCAACTCTTCTAGGAAGGCTGTCTACAAGGCTTAGGAGTTGAACGAGAAGCCCTGATTTACAGTCTCCTCTCTAATTCATCCCAAAGGTGCTCTTTCGGGTTGAGGTGCAGGCCAGTAAAGTTCCTCCACCCCAAACTCGCTCATCCATGACTTTATGGACCTTTTTTTGTGCTTTGGTGCGCAGTCATGTTGGAACAGGAAGGGGCCATCCCCAAGCTGTTCCCACAAAGCTAGGAGCATGAAACTGTCCAAAATGTCTTGGTATGCTTATGCCTTAGGAGTTCCCTTCACTGGAACTAAAGGGCCAAGCCCAACCCCCGAAAAACAACCCCCCACCATAATCCTCCCTCCCTCCCAAAATAATTTGGACCAGTGCACAAAGCAAGGTCCATAAAGACATGGATGAGCGAGTTTGGGTGGAGGAACTTGACTGGCCTGCACAGAGTCCTGACCTCAACCCGATAGAACACCTTTGGGATGAATTAGAGCGGATACTGAGAGCCAGGCCTTCTTGTCCACATCAGTGCCCCTCGCAAATGCGCTTCTGGAAGAATGGGCAAACATTCCCATAGACACATTCCTAAACCTTGTGAACAGCCCTCCCAGAAGATTTGAAGCTGGTATAGCTGAAAAGGGTGGGCCAACTCACTACGGACTAAGACTGGGATGGCATTAAAGATCATGTGCGTGTAAAGGCAGGTGTCCCAATACTTTTGGTAATATAGTGTAGGTATGACTGGAAAGTAACAGAAAATTTAAGGAATCATGCACACACAAAGTTATGTGCATGCTTTCTGTTCTGTCCCTGCTAAACATTTTCCTGTGTGTAGCTTGACATGCAGCTAAACCCTCCTATTCTTCAATAGGCCAAAAGTGAGTACACCCCTCACATTTTTGTAAAAATGTTATTATATCTTTTCATGTGACAACACTGAAAAAATTACACTTTGCTACAATGTAAAGTAGTGAGTGTACAGCTTGTATAACAGTGTAAAGTTGCTGTCCCCTCAAAATAACTCAACACATAGCCAATAATGTCTAAACCGCTGGCAACAAAAGTGAGTGCACCCCTATGTCAAAATGTCCAAATTGGGCTCAATTAGCCATTTTCCCTCCCTAGTGTCATGTGACTTGTTAATGTTACAAGGTCTCAGGTGTTATTGGGAGCAGGTGTGTTAAATTTGGTGTTATCACTCTTACTTTCACATATTGGTCACTAGAAGTTAAACATGGCACCTCATGGCAAAGAACTCTCTAAAGATCTGAAAAAAAAAAAAGAATTGTTGCTCTACATAAAGATGGCCTAGGCTATAGGAAGCTTGCCAAGACCCTGAAATTGAGCTGCAGCACAGGGGCCAAGTCCATACAGCAGTTAAACAAGACAGGTTCCACTCAGAACAGGCCTTGCCATGGTCAACCAAAGAAGTTGAGTGCACAGCGTCATATCCAGAGGTTGTCTTTGGTAAATAGACTTATGAGTGCTGCCAGCATTGCTGCAGAGGTTGAAGGGGTGGGGGGTCAGCCTGTCAGTGCTCAGACCATACGCCGCACACTGCATCAAATTGGTCTGCATGGCTGTCATCCCAGAAGGAAGCCTCTACTAGAGATGATGCACAAGAAAGCCCGCAGACAGTTTGCTGAAGACAAGCAGACTAAGGACATGGATTACTGGAACCATGTCCTGTGGTCTGATGAGACCAAGATAAACGTATTTGGTTCAGATGGTGTCAAGCGTGTGTGGTGGCAACCAGGTGAGGAGTACAAAGACAAGTGTGCCTTGCCTACAGTCAAGCATGGTGGTGGGAGTGTCATGGTCTGGGGCCACATGAGTGCTGCCGGCACTGGGAAGCTACAGTTCATTGAGGGAACCATGAATGCCAACATGTACTGTGACATACTAAAGCAGAGCATGATCCCCTCGCTTCAGAGACTGGGCCGCAAGGCGGTATTCCAACATGATAACAACCCCAAACACACATCCAAGACGACCACTGCCTAACTAATGAAGTTGAGGGTAAAGGTGATGGACTGGCCAAGCATGTCTCCAGACCTAAACCTTATTGAGCATCTGTGGGGTATCCTCAAAAAGAAGGTGGAAGAGCGTAAGGTATCTAACATCCACCAGCCCCGTGATGTCAACATAGAGGAGTGGAAGAGGACTCCAGTGGCAACCCGTGAAGCTCTGGTGAACTCCATGCCCAAGAGGGTTAAGGCAGTGCTGAAAAATAACAATGGCCGCACAAAATATTGACACTTTGGACCCAATTAGGACATGATCACTTAGGGGTGTACTCACTTTTGTTGCCAGCAGTTTAGACATTAATGGCTGTGTTGAGTTTTTTTGAAGGAAAGCAAATTACGCTGTTATACAAGCTGTACGCTCACTACTTTACATTGTAGCAAAGTGTCATTTCTTCAGTGTTGTCACATGAAAAGGTATAATACATTTTTTACAAAAATGTGAGTGGTGTACTCACTTTTGTGAGATACTGTATAATCAGTATATTAAATATACAGAAATGCAATAAATAAGCTAGGCAGTAGATGACGATAAGTAATTCTCACCAACGATGCTGCATTTAGGAGATGCAAGCGGATGCAATTTTTAGTCTAACATGTGCTCTGTCTCTAAAATGGAGTCTGAGTTCCCAGGATGGACCTGTTTCTCTTCCTTAGACTGAAGAATGATGGGAACTTTTGTTAAAGGTGAACAGTTTCTAGTTTATGCAAAAACAGTAAATTTACCACTCTTGTGGTCAAATCTGATATTGCAGGCAAAACAGCCTAATTACTATCCTTCTGCAGGAAGAGCCCTTTCTATCCACTACCTGCACTTGAAAAAAATCGCAGCTAGAATATGGTTGGCTGGTATGAGCAACTCTGACTTGTTATCAGCTCTTTTATACATGGGGACCAAATTGGATAAACATGTAACGGGTGCTTAGCTGAATCTTAAAAATCGTATCTCAATTGATTTATATTTTTTTCTCTGTTAAAGTCTGATTCTATCTATTTTCCTGATACATTTCTGACAGGTTTTATTTTTCTCTTTGAACCCATTGGGAAAATGTTCTCTTACATCCTGTCATTGTGATGGCTGTACACAAAATAGAAGGGAGGAGTAAGGGTGCTACTGGGACAGGAAGACAGCACAATAAAAACATTGTCACAAGTTCGGCTCTCTTCTAGATATATTGTTGTTTATATTTGTATCCCTATTGGAGAGGCTTCTCTACACTTCCTGTCCTGCCAGGAAAAGAGGGCATATATACTAAATGGGAGGCTAGTAGTAACAAGAACCTGATGGGGCCTCTACTCCTTCCCCTTTATATCGAAAATAAAATAAAAAGCTTTTAAAGGTCAAATCTTAGTGGATGCTGGACACCCCTCCAACGTTTTCAATTCAGGTGAACCAAGCCAGCTACATAAGTTAAAATTTCATGAGTTTGGTTTGGAGAAACTTAAGTGGTCCGGACAGAGGTCTTACATTAAAAGTGCCTTTGGGATGAACTGGAGCTTTGTCTTCTCATCCATTCTCAGTACTTGACCTCATAAATGCTCTTTTTTTTCTCTAAACGAGCACAAATTCCCACAGACATACTTCAAAATCTTGAGTAAAAACTGATTAGAATAGTAGAGGCTGGTTGATTGCAATGGAGGGACTGGGGCAACTTCTTATTAATGCCCCTAGGTCTTAGAATGGGATGTCAAACAAGATCATATAGGTGTGATGCACAGATGTTATAACTTTTGGCTATATAGTGTAGCTGTACATGTAAGTTTATAAATAGAAGCTACAAGTCCATAAGGTCCCCAGGCTTGTGTGCCTCTCCAGGAACCCCAATAAGGCTTCTATCAACCCCCAAAGGGGGGGGGGTGACCTCACCAGCAGAGTAACCAGCTACATTTTGTCAGTATTCCCTCAGTGATCGACCCAGGGGCTTAAAGGCAGCCCCTTTTATGTTGGTTGACCTGTAGTGGATGGTAACCTGCCTCAAAAAATGGTGGGAAAAGCCTTACAACCAATTAATCCCTAGCTCTAGGGTCAACCTGAGGACACAGGCAACACACAACCTTTGTAGCATTTGGCATCTGGCTGGCTCAACTAACATGAGGAAATGAGCACAGTCAAGGGAATCAAGTGCTTACACAGGCAGACACATTAACTGCTTGTGGGCACCTGCCAAAATGCTTTACTACTCTTTTGACAATGCCACTTCTTTGGGTCTGCCAACCTATGGAGATAAAAACACTTGTAAATGGCTGATTTCTTATTTTAAAACATGTTGAGAAAATAGGTTATTTTACTACAGAAGTAAAGCACAAGAATCATCATTTGAAGCAGATCTAACGTTGAAAAACAAAACTTGCTAGAGTAGGAGGTTGATCTTTTTCACAGAGGAGGTTTTGCATGTCTCATCTGAAAAATACAATATTCGACCCTTCCTCCTAGCAGTTTTATTTTGTCTACCTTGTCTGTGGAAAAGGTGCAATGCAGTATACACTCCCAGCCCATTCCTTGCATATCTACAAGGCCAACAGTGCACGCACAGGAGTTACATCATTGGTGGCCATCAAATTGCTGAAAAGAGAAAATGCTGGACCCTAAAAAATTTCTGGAGAAAATGATGATGAAAACGATGAAGGGGGCAAGAGTGAGTGTGAACATGTCAGTGATGGAGGAGAGCAGACTAGGTGGAAAGTCTTTCATATTGAGCAAATATGCTGTGCGTACTTACACATCATGGCAAGAGTCCCTCACAGCTGGTGGTTTAGTTCTACTTTAAAATGATTGTAAAGATTATTTTTTAATTAAAAAGAAAAAAACATACTGTATTTTCTGGCGTATGACTACTTTTGAACCTCAAACAAATCCCCCAAAAATGGGGGGTCGTCTTATACGCCGAGTATAATATCTACAAGGTAACCTAAGTATAAGTATTACCGGTAGATGTAATCTCTCAAGACGCTGGCTGTGTGGGAATCCTGTACCAGTATACCGTATGTACTGTAGCTTCGGCTACATACAGTGTACCGCGCTGAGCCAATCAGGGAGAGCGATGTATTCTATTATTGAATGCAAAGCCTGCTCGGATTGGCGGAGTAACATCAGCCCGCCTCTCTGACTCTGCCAATTCGAGCAGGCTTTGCATTTGATAATAGAATACATCGCTCACTGTGATTGGCTCAGTGCGGTATACTGTATGTAGCCGAAGCTACGGTACATACAGTATACCGGTACAGGATTCCCACACAGCCAGCGTCTTGAGATTACATCTACTGGTAATACTTATACTTAGGGTACCTTGGAGATATTATGAGAGATTACATGTATTACAGTACTTGGGGTACCTTGGAGAGCTATGAGAAATCTGATGTTTTTCAATGGTGTTGCCTTGCTTCGGAAGGGGGGTAGTCTTATACGGTGAGTATAGCCCACAACCTATGCTTTAACTTGAAAATTAGGGGGGTTGTCTTATACGCCGGAAAATACGGTACATGTTACACTTACCTGCTCTCTGCAATGGTTTTGCACAGAGCTGCCCAGGCCCTCCTCTTCCCAGGTCCCACACCGGGGCGCTTGGCTCCTCCCCCCCACCAAGTGCCCCCATACAATCTCCCTCCTTCACCATCCCCTGCACCACCTCTTGGAGCCACAACATCCAGCCATGGACCACTGTGTTCCTGCAGACCACTTAACAGATGAGCTCTTTTATACTGTTTTAAATGTGAGCAGTTTTCCTGCCTTACCCTTTTAATTAAACTGATAACACTTAGAGGCGCTCTGCTTTTTGTTTTTATTTCCACTTTCAGAGCTGAATTCTCTCTGCAGCTGAGCTGGCCCTGAGTGTCATCTATTTTAGCCATCAACTACACCAGACTAATGACTATACATGAACTGCATACCCCTTGATGCTATATAGGTATGTGTGATGCGCCAACTCCTATCCTGCTTGTTCAAGTGCCCCCATAGCAAGCCAGTTGCTATGTGGGCACTCATGCATGCTCGCTCCTGAGCCCCACTCTATGATTGACAGCAGCAGGAGACAACGGCTTCCACTGCTGTCTCTGAGCCAATGATGAGGCAGAGAGCCTTGAGAGCCCCATCTCTCATGCACATCACTGGATGAACATCAGGTTCATGTAATTAAATAGGGGAGGATGGGGGAGGGGGAGCTGCAAGCAGAAGTTTTTTTTTTTTTTTTTTACCTTTCTGCATATAATGCACTAAGGTAAAAAAACCTTTTGCATTTACAACCACTTTAAATCCACTGGGGATTTTCTCACCATTACTATAAAAAATATTGAAAATTGCAGTTCAATAGATATAACTCAAGTAGTGAAATAGTATATTTGTTTATACAGATCTCCACACCAGAACAAAGGGATAACCCATACTCAAATGAGGCAAAGTTGGGGTCAATTGTACAGTTTTGGTTTTAGAGTATTTTGAATGGGTAATAATAAGCTGATTCCTGTGTCATGTAAAGGTCATTTACACCTGTGTAACTCTTTGAAGAGAAATCCACAGTGGATCGCTATTCACAGAGCAGCACACATGGCTGACAGACATTCAGGAGGTGATATTGCGACCATCTGAATGCCTGTTTTTTTTTTTTTTTGTTTTTTTTCTGACAGACAAACTAGCCATTGAAAAGGAATACCATAGCACAACTGCAAGCCTAGCATTTGGCTCAAGGTGGTGGAGTGGCCCCATTCACTTGAATATTTGATGTGACTGCCTGCCAAATGTGACAGGGGGATAACTTTTGCTGTGCTACCAAGAAAAGCATCATAGCCGCAGCATGTATACAATCCCAATAGGCTGCCTTTGCAGCTTAATTGCAGCTTAAATGATTGTAAACTCTCACCTTGTAAAAAAAATCCATTCAGTTTAAAATAGAAAAGAAAGGCGAAACATTTTTGTATAGATTAAAAAAAAAAGCTTTATAAACACATTTTTACCGCTTTTTTAAATAAATTATCACATTCTCTTTGTTCTCAGCTGCAAAAGAGCTGGAGGAGGAGTAGCAGCATCACACTGATCTTCCCAGTGGAAGGCTGCGGTGGATGTGTCAGGACAAGACTGATCATTGAAGCAGGCACGTGGGAGTCACAGCTGCGGCGAGGTTCTCTCAATGAACAGCAGGGCTGCTCCTGATGATGTTGATCTGACAAAACGCGTAGGGTGGAGCATCTAGCGTCATCACTTCACTTTTGGTTTGCGTCCATGGAGCGCATCACGTCCTGGACTTCCTGGTTTACACACTTATTAATAATTCTAATCATGTGAGTACAACTTTATATGTATATTTCAATAAATGTTATAAGTGGATTTACACTATGGGGCTCGTTTTCTATTATTCCCACATGTGAGTGAGGCTGATGGGCAGATTAGTTGAGGAGGAACTAAAGACAAGCCCCGGAACTGCACTGTTTATACAGCCCAAGTGTGCTGTGAATGCTGGTTACCCCATAATAGGGGAACGTTTTCTGGTGAGTGTGGACAAAGGGGGAGCAAGAGTGGAGACACCGACACACCGCATGAATTGTGACCCTATGCAGCACTAGTTATGGACTTATGATTTTAGCACTTGTTACTTTTCTCTCCACTTTTGGACATAGCATTCGTCACTGTATTATTGCTTCGTATTCAATCCCACTTAAGTGATTGCACAGTTATATGATTTTTTTTGCATTGTAGCATTCGAGTATATTTATTCTTATTTTTTCACATATATGATTTTCCACATATTCAGACATAGCACTTGTCATTTTATTACTGGTACGGATACACTTATTATGTGTTTGAATTGATATATGCTTTTTTTTTTTGTACTGCATTGCGTACCTTTTCACATTAATTAATTTTTTCACTTATGTTATATACACTATATTACCCAACGTATTGGAACTCCTACCTTTACACACACATGAACTTAATGGCATCCCAGTCTGAGTCCGTAGGGTTCAATATTGAGTTGGCCCACCCTTTGCAACTATAACAGCTTCAACTCTTCTGGGAAGGCTGCCCACAAGATTTAGGAGTGTGCCTTTAGAAATGTTTGACCATTCTTTAAGGGGTATATTTGTGAGGTCAGGCACTGATGTTGGACAAGAAGGGCAGTTTCCGCTCTAATTCATCCCAAAATGAGTACCCAGTTTTGAGGGCTTCAAAATTTGAGAGCCTGGTAAACGAGTCTTATCTAGTGATGAATCTAAAGTCATGTTGGAGTTCCCCCCATTAGGAGCGTGTCCTCAAAGAGGTGGGACTGTTGCTGGAGTAAGTTTGGAATCCTCCTCTTTTTATCCTCAATCTTCCAATGTTGCGGGGGTTAATATAGCCCCTGTACCTATCATAGGCACTCATGAAGAGTTCTGACTATGCCTACGCTTTCCGCCACTCTCCTTCCTCCATCAATAATAAGCAATCTATGAATAAAGGAGGTGACATTCATTGGTATGGTCATCCTCCATTCGAAGAGCACTTTGACAGGCCTATGACAGGTCCAGCGGGAGTATTAACCACTGAAAGATTACTCTTGCAGGGGTATGGGGGGGGGGGGGCAAACGATTGAAGATTTCAAATAAGTGAGCACCAACAGCACAAGGGACACTTCTCATTAAATGTAAATACCACCCCTTATGCTGATTTAAAAAAAAAAACTTTGGCTTTAAATATGACATGGCACAGCTGGCGTTAACTGTGCTGCCTCCTGATTTTTTAGTTACGTGAAATATGGCCACAACAGAATATATAGTACAATTTGCAATATTCGACAGCAACCAATCAGATATTCTCTTCAGGCTGCAAAGAAATGATGAAAGAGGGATTACCGAATGCTGTGAGGCATTACATTTTTTTTTTTTCTTGGCGTTATTATATACCTTTCCATATTGCTTAGATAGGATTGGGTGTTAATTAATAAGTCACAAACAGATAAAGTAAGCTGCACACTCATCCTTCGCATGCCAATATAAGTTAAAGACAAGATTTTTTCCACTGACTACATTCGCAGTTTCACAATAACAAAAGAGAGCCTGCAGAGCGTGTGCATACACATATCAGCTTAATGAACAATCACAAAAGCTTCATTGAAATTAGCAAATACGTATAATTACTATCTCTGTCCTTGAGCAATTAACATTTGTGGAGCAAAAACATATTTTCCTCAGAAATGGAAATGAATATAATGGATTCATAATTCAGCTATGCCTTTTGCACAATGGCCTTTTACCAAGAATGTAATCAAATTTTGCTATTCCTGGCAGCTTTTCACCACTTAGTAAAATTCACTATTCCATAACAATGTATAATAGTCTGTAGAATACTTCAATTCAGAAAGTCACTTTAACAATTAGTAAATTCACCAAGGGCGATTCGTTGAATTCAAAGATGTTTATCAAGCACAAAGACAATCAGAAACCCACCGTATCTTCATAAAAAATTGCTTTGCAAATTGTTTTGTTCTGAATTTTGGGATTTGTATCTAATGATCTAAAAAAGCACTCATCTCTATCATGAAATAAATGTTGGGACATCCACTACTGTATTCTCAGCCATATATGGGAAATAAAACGTCCATAGCGTAATGATTTTAATAAAATACTAGTAGTACACTTACATTTAATCTGTATAGGCCAAGCAGTAAAAACAAATAGTCAAGAAATCTGGGGCGCTGATGCTCTCCATGTACCTGAAACCGGAAGTGATGCAATGACACTGTGGCATTGACCTACGCGTTTCATCACTCAGACATCACCAGGAGCATCCTGGAGTTTCTGACTATTTGTTTTTACTGCTTGGCTTATACGGATTAAAAGCAAGTGTACTATTAGTCTTTCATTAAAATCTACACTGCGGAATTACGCTTTGAATGTTTTATTCCCCATATATGTCTGAGACAGCGGGGGTAACTGGAGTATAAGAATACAGCGTGGTCCTGTGAATGCTGAATACCCCCAGAGTTTTTCAGTGAGTACGGACATAGTGGGGAAAAAAAGTCAATCTGGCCTGAGCCTGTTGCTGTGCCATACTCACACAGGTACTCGCTGACAGCTCTCTGTGGCATGTTCAGCCACTGCAGCATTGCAAAAGTCGGGTTACACCTGGTGGGCATGCCACAAATGAGGTAGTTTACAGGCAGGTGGAATTCCCACTGAATTTCAGTCAACTAAGCACTGGTTGTGTATGACCGCCTGAAATGGCTTCAGACTCTTCTGGCCTGCTTTAGCAGATCTTCCAACCCTGGGTACTTATTTAAGAAATGTTGCACCATCAAATTGAGGACATGTGTCAGGCACATGTGTAAATTTTCCCTGTCTAAGGGCAGACAGGAGGTTTGTGCCATTATCACACACCACCATTCCTGGCTCCAGCTGGCTTGGCATGAACCATCTCTGTGCCTGCCCCTGCAGAGCTGCAAGAATCTCTGCTTCGGTGTGGTTCCTGTCCCCTAGACACGCCAACTGAAGCACTACATTGCACCTTTTAGCCTGACTCGTTGATTAGAGCCTTGAATGCTTAGGGGGTACTTGTAGTTTGTAGGACTATTCAGCAGAGGAGGGCATGGAGGAGGAGTAGGAGGGGGTAGAGCTGACAAATCTTCCATCATCACTACTAGCTGTATGGAGACATAGCAGCAGAACAAGCTGCAGCACTGGGCCCTGTCCTGCATCCTTCCGAATTGCAAGCAGAATTATTCAGTGTGCTGTGAATAAAATATAGGGTCCCTAACCATGCCTGCTGGACCACGTGTCAGAAGTAATGTGGACTTTACGGCTGATTGCCTTGCCCAACGCTGCCACAACATTGCCTTCCACGTGATGGTTCAGAGCTGGAATGGCCTTACATGAAAAGAAATAGTGACTGGGAACCTGTCATTGTAGTGCAAGCTCACAGAAGGGGGCAGAATACACCAGATGGAAAGGCAAAGGTTGTAAAGCCAGCAGCTTTGACAAGCTTGCATTTAGACACTGGGCATGTGGGTGGCAGTAACTGTATGTATTTATTACTGCAGCAGATGGGGCAAAGAAATCTGCTGGCTATAGACTACAGCTGATGGTGTGCTACTGGCAGATGTGCTGCAAGGACCTGGGACACCCTGCGTTATACCATCATCCCTGTCAGTAAAGGCTGCTGAGAGGTCATGAGGTATAGCGGGGGTAGACTGAGGTGCATAAGAAAAAGGAACAGAATTGCATCCCCTTTGGATGGCTTTCAGGTGCTCTTGCCAACGGGCTGAGTGGTGGGAGGTTAAATGCCTTGTCAAGTATGTGGTACCCAAATGGCTGGTGTTTTTGCCACGCTTGATGTGCTTGAGACAAAGTTTGCAAATTCAATCAATGGAATGGTGTTTGTTGCACTTTAACCTCAGTACTCACTACACAGACACACTTCACTGACACACTACAATATACTGCAGTGAAACTGCATTGATGCACTGCCATATACTGCATAAATGTGCAGCAACGCCCTGAAATATACTGCGTTGAGCGCGCAGTAACACACTGAAATATACTGCGTTAAATGTGCAGTAATGCACAGAAATATACTGCGTTCAACATGCCCTTACACACTATAATATACTGTGTTAAACATGCACCAATGCACAGAAATATAATGCGTTAAACGCGCATTAATGCACTGAAATATACTGCGTTAAACGGCACAAAAGGCACTGAAATATACTGCATTAAACGGCATGTAACACACTAAAATAGTATATTTATTTTAATTTATTTATATAATGCGTTAAATGTGCAGTAACACACACACAGAAGTGTACTGTGTTAACATGCATTAACGCACTGATATATACTTAGTTAAACGTGCACTAACACACTGAAATATACTGCGTTAAAAGGCATGTAATGCACTGAAATATACTAAATTAATTGAGCAGTAACACAGAGAAATATACTGTGTTAACATGCAGTAAGGCATTGAAATATACTGCGTTAAATGTCTACTAACGCACAGAAATATACTGTGTTAAACGTGCAATAACGCACATAAATATACTGCATTAAATGTGCAGTAACGCACTGAAATGTATTGCATTAAACGTGCAGTAACCCACAGAATTAAAACTGCGTTAAAGGTGCTCTAATGCACAGAAATATACTGTGTTAAATGACACATAACGCACTGGAATATACTGCGTTAAATGTGCACTTACGCACAGAAATATGCTGCAATAAATGTGCACTAATGCACAGAAATATACTGTATTAAACGTACAGTAATTCACAGACATATACTGTGTTAAACATGCTCTAACACACTGAAATGTACTGCGTTAAATGGCACGTAACACACAGAAATATAAACATGCATTAACACACTGTAATATACTGCATTAAAGGTGCAGTAACGCACTGAAATATACTTTGTTAAATGTGCACTGAACTATACTGCGTTAAGGGAAAAGTAATGCACTGAAATATACTGTGTTAAACAGGAAGTAACGCACAGAAATATAATGCGTTAAATTCAAAAGTAATGCACTGAAATTTACTGCGTTAAAAATGCAGTAACACACAGAAATATACTGTGTTAAATGTGCACTAAAGCAATGAAATATACTGCATTAAATGTGTACTAGCACACAGAAATATACTGTGTTAAATGTGCAGTAACTCACAGAAATATACTGTGTTTAACGTGCACTAATGCACAGAAATATACTGTTTTAAATGACATATAACGCACTGAAATATACTGCGTTAAATGTGCACTAACGCACAGAAATATACTGCATTAAACGTGCACTAAGGCACAGAAATATACTGCGTTAAACATACAGTAACGTACTGATATATACTGCGTTAAACCTGCACTAACACACATATATATATATAGCTTTAAACATGCAGTAACACACAGAAATATACTGTGTTAAACGTGCACTAACAGAGTGAACTATACTGCAGTAAACCTGCCCTGACAAAATAAACTGACATTAAAGATGAATGGTCATTACACTCACACTGACCGAACTATCACTAGATTTGTAGATTACTAGAGTACTCACTACACAGACACACTCCACTGACACGCTATATTATACTGCAGTAAAACTGCACTGGTGCACTGCAATATACTGCTTAAATGTGCAGTAACACACTGAAATATACCACATTAAATGTGCAGTAACACACTGAAATATACTAAGTTAAACATGCCCTAACACACAGAAATATACTGTGTTAAACATGCAGTAACACACAGAAATATACTGTGTTAAATGTGCAGTAACGCACTGAAATATACTGCGTTAAGCGGCACGTAACGCACTAAAATATACCCTGTTAAACATGCACCAACGCACTGAAATATACTGCGTTAAACAGCACATAAGGCACTGAAATATACAGCATTAAACATGCAGTAACACACTGAAATATACTTCGGTAAACATGCACTAACACACTGAACTAAACTGCGTTAAACGGCACATAACGCACTGAAATATGCTGCACTAATCAGCATGTAACACACTAAAATATAATGCATTTAACGTGCAGTAACGCACAGAAATATACTGTGTTAAACATGCACTAACACACTGAAAAATACTGTGTTAAACATGCATTAACACATTGAAATATACTGCATTAAACGTGCAGTAACGCACTGAAATATACTGTGTTAAATGCGCAGTAATGCACAGAAATCAACTGTGTTAATCGTGCACTAATGCACAGAAATATACTGTGGTAAACGTGCACTAATGAACAGATATGTACAGCTTTAAGCGTGCAGTAACGCACAGAAATATACTGTGTTAACCATGCAGTAGTGCACTGAAATACACTGCATTAAATGTGCACTAATGCACTGAAATATACTGCGTTAAACATGTACTGACGGAGTGAACTATACTGCAGTAAACCTGCCCTGACAAAACAAACTGACACTAATGTAAAGATGAATGGTCACTACACTCACACTGACTGAACTATAACTAGATTCATAGATTACTCACTACACAGACACACTCAATTGACACACTACAATATACTGCAATAAAACTGCACTGACGAACTGCAATATACTGCGTTAAATGGAAAAGTAATGCACTGAAGTATACTGTGTTAAATGTGCAGTAACGCACTGAAATATACAGCGTTAAGTGGCACGTAAAGCACTGAAATATACTGTTAAATGTGCACTAATGCACTGAAATATAATGCATTAAATGCACCCTAACGCACTGAAATTTACTGCATTAAATGGCACGTAACGCACTAAAATCTACTGTGTTATACGTTGTGAGGGATTAGCTTTGCGGCGGGCGTGGATGACCCCTTGGGGGGTGCGTTTTCACAAGAAGATAGCCGATAAGTGCTTGCAAACAACAGTTTGGTTTATTAATGCATTTTCTTCACCAGACTGCAAGCGTCAAAAACAGCAAAATAAAATAAAAGACAAAATAAATCCTTACCTCTGTGGGCGGCTACCTTCTCACACTGGAACCTACCTAAGAGTCTGTCCCCAACCTACTGTTGGGCAGACTTTCTTATCCTACAGCGGATACTCAACAGTCCATGTTTTATCTCTTCACACAGCACATGTTCATTTAACAGGTCCCTTTACTCTTCACAATGAGAATGTCTCTTTGCTTGTCCCTTCACATGGCAAACAATCCTTTATTTCTTCCACATAGCAATAGTTTGTTTTCTCACCTTTGAGAAGTCTTCACAACTGGTTACCCTCCTTAGCGCACATCACTTCATGGGGTCTTCTCCCATGCTCACACAGCTTGTCGGGAGGCACATGTCTGACTGTCCTCCTTCTCCCAGCCCACACGACTTCAGGAGACAACTTCCGGAGGCAGCAGTCCTTCTCCCAGGCTTCCTCAGCGTCGGGAGGCACACATCCGTCTGTCCTCCTCTCCCAGCCCACACGGCGACAGGAGGCAGCAATCAATAGGACTTCCTTTAGACAAATTATAGAGGCCTTCATTTCCTCATTCTGAACAGCTGAAGTCTGTTCCACTTCCTGCTGGCTAGCTCTGTAGCCAACACCCTATAGTAATTAGTGAACTTTCTAAAACAGGTGGAAATGTATCTCCTGCCTGTGACTACATTCCCAGATTTACCTGACTTCCTGTCACAACGTGTATTAACGCACTGAAATATACTGCGTTAAACGTGTACTAACGCATAGAAATATACTGTGTCAAACATGCACTAACACACAGAAATATACTGTTTTAAAAGGCACATAACTCACAGAAAAATATTGTGTTAAACATGCAGTAACACCATGAAATATACTGAATTAAACTTGCACTAACGCACAGATATATGCAGCGTTAAACGCGCAGTAACACACAAATATATAACATGGTAAATGTGCAGTAATGCACTTAAATATACTGCATTAAATTTTCACTAACACACTGAAATATGCTGCATTAAACGTGCACTAATGCGTTGAAATATACTGCGTTAAAAGTGCACTAATGGAGTGAACTATACTGCAGTAAACCTGCCCTGACAAAATAAATTTACACTAATGTAAAAATGAATGGTCACTACACTCACATTGACTGAACTATCACTAGATTCCTAGAATACTAGAGTACTCACTACACAGACACACTCCACTGACATACTACAATATACTGAAGTAAAACTGTGCTGACGCACTGCAATATACTGCATTATATGTGCAGTAACGCACTGGAATATACTTCGTTAAACGTGAACTAATGCACTGAACTTTACTGCTTTAAACGGCACGTAGTGCACTGAAATATACTGCGTTAAACCGTGTGTAATGCACTAAAATATACTGCGGTAAATGTGCAGTAACGCACATAAATATACTGTGTTAAACGTGCACTAACGCACTGAAATGTACTGCATTAAATGTGTACTAATGCACAGAAATATACTGCGCTAAACGTGCAGTAATGCACTGAAATACAATTAAAAAAGGTTGCAGCGCTGTGTAAACAAACCAACATATCAATATAAATGCAAAAGATTATACAATCTCTCAAATCACAATGAAATGTCAAATGAATAGAATTCAAGTAAAAAGAAAATCCCAGTGGAAAAGTTCCCAGTGCAAGATGTGATCTCAGGTGTCACCCATGTTGTCTTTCCGTCACCAAATAGGTAAAATGAAAACTCACCACCAGGAATATATGCTCAGTGGCGTAGCGTGGGGGGTGCAGGGGGGGGGGGCCACTGGCACCGGGCACAACATTTAGGGGGGCGCATCCCACGCCCGCAATCGGCGGGATCAAAGTGTCCCTTTATTCTGAAGTTGCCCGCCCTCCAGCACTCCACCTCTTGGCTCAGTGACCGCCGCTTTGTGCAAGACGAGCGGCGGACCGCTGAAGGTGTTATGCGGCCAGGGGGCGGGGCTGGTCATGGATGAAGATGCCAGTCCGTGGCTCGGTGCATGTGCAGCACCGCTTCCGGAGTCTCCCCCTGCTGTCCGGGCCGGCCACCGACATGCTGTCTCTCCCCTCCTCGAGTCGCCAGTGTATTGGCAGAGAACAAGGTAAGTGATGTCTTGCCTGCCCCCAGGGTCCAGGGAAGTGTGGGGGGGGTGTCAGTGTAGGGGGGGTCAGCATAGGTGTCAGTGTAGGGGAAGTGGACACGGGAGGGGGGGTCAGTGAAGGGGTTGTCAGTGTAGGTGTCAGTGTATGGGGGGGGTCAGTGTAGAGGAGGGTGTGTCAGTGTAGGGGGGTCAGCATAGGGGTCAGTGTAGTTGTCAGTGTATGTGGGGGCCAGTGTAGGGGGGTCAGTATAGGTGTCAGTGTAGGTGGGTCAGTATAGGTGTCAGTGTATGGGGGGGGTCAGTGTAGGGGGGTCAGTATAGGTGGGTCAGTATAGGTGTCAGTGTATGGGGAAGTGGACATGGGAGGGGGGGGTCAGTGAAGGGGTTGTCAGTGTAGGTGTCAGTGTATGGGGGGGTCAGTGTAGAGGAGGGTGTGTCAGTGTAGGGGGGTCAGCATAGGGGTCAGTGTAGTTGTCAGTGTATGGGGGGGATCAGTGTAGGGGGGGTCAGTGTATGTGGAAATGTAGGGGGGTCAGTATAGGTGTCAGTGTATGTGGGGGCCAGTGTAGGGGGGTCAGTATAGGTGTCAGTGTAGGTGGGTCAGTATAGGTGTCAGTGTATGGGGGAGGTCAGTGTAGGGGGGTCAGTATAGGTGGGTCAGTATAGGTGTCAGTGTATGGGGGGGGTCAGTATAGCTATTAGTGTAGGGGTCAGTGTATGTGGAAATGTAGGGGGAGTTAGTGTAGGGGTCAGTGTATGGGGGGGTCAGTGTATGTGGGAATGTAAGGGGGTCAGTATAGGTGTCAGTGTAGCTGTCAGTGTATGGGGGGGGGGGTCAGTGTAGGGGGTGTCAGTATAGGTGTTAGTGTAGGGGTCAGTGTATGGGGGGGTCAGTGTAGGGGGGTCAGTGTAGGTGTCAGTGTAGGGGGTGTTAGTGTATGGGGGGTCAGTGTATAGAAATGTAAGGGGGAGTTAGTGTAGGGGTCAGTGTATGGGGGGTCAGTGTATGTGTCAGTGTAGTGGGGGTAAGTGAAGGGGGGTCAGTGTAGCTGTCAGTGTATGGGGGGGGGTAGGTCTGTGTAGTGGTCTAGTAGGTTTGTGTAGGGGGCGCAAATTACTTGCCTTGCCCCGGGTGCTGACAACCCACGCTACGCCACTGTATATGCTGTCTAAGTTTTAGGACAGCAATCACGTGTTGAAATATGAATGTGTTGCATCTCTGGAAATCTCTGAGCAACTAAACCGGTGGTACTCCCAAACATTTAGGATGAAGCCATCAATCAGTCAAGCTGGATAAATCATCAGGCATGAAAGAGAATAGATTGTCATAGTATAGTAATCTATTCAAAAATGGTAAAACAATAAAATTAAACAAGGTAAAATTAAAATAAAAACCTTGACTCACATGAGCCAAACACTAGTCAATGTACAAACTACTGGCCATAAGATGCAATATACAAGGTCCATAAAGTGCATAGTAATGTATATGACATACCACAATACACTTACTGCGGGTGCCGCCAAACTATAGATAGGATGGCAGCTGGACCTCAGGCATATATCCCAGCTCAACGGGCCATTTCGTGCCACGCGCATCATCAGGAGAATGATGGCTCGATCCTAAATGTGTGGGAGTACCACCGGTTTTGTCGCTCCATTCAGAGATTTCCCTAGAGACAATGCATTCATATTTCAACACGTGATTGCTGTCCTATAACTTAGACAGCATATATTTCTGATGAGTTCGGATTTTAACTATTTGGTGACGGAAAGACAACATGGTGACACCTGAGATCACATTGTGCACTGGGATTTTTGCATTTTATATCTTTTTCTTTTCCACTTGGATTTTTTTTTTTCACTTTAATTATATTCATTGGAAATGTTATTGTGATTTGAGAGATCATATCATATTTTGCATTTATGTTGATATTTTGGTTTGTTTACACTGAGAGCCTGAGCCAGCTGCTCCCACTCCCTCCACAGCCCAGCGCTCCAGTGAGTGCTGGAGGGGCAGAGCAGAGAGCTGATGACTGAAAACCCCCGGCTTTCTGCAGCCTAAGGACAGAGAGCTGAGCATACAGCTGTGTTTGATCACTCAGTTCTCAGTCTTAGAGATAGTGGAGGGCAGATGCAGCACCGGCTGAAACCAATGCTTCTCTTTTAAGACTGGCTAGTGTTACTCTTGACCACAGATTTTTTACCTAAATCTCTAGGCTTTAGGTCATGTGACCTTCATTGAGTGGAGCCTTCATCTCTTTTATTATTTATGTTTTAATTAGCCACCTCATCAAGACTTTTAGCTTTATGATAACACTTAAATAGCTGTTCAAACAGATCTTCACCTTCTAGGCAACCTTCCATCCTCCTCCTGCCTTCCTCTCCTTAAATAGTGCTGTTTATTTTTATGTTTTCTTTTTCCTCTATATGCATGTCATGTGTCCCAGGAGGCATTGTCTGTCTGTTCATTAACCTCCCTGGTGGTATTCCCGAGTGTGGCTCGGGGTTAACTTTCAGTACCAAAAGCGGTAACCCCGAGCCACACTCGGGATTACCCCAGAATCTTACTCCCCTTCCCTGCGATCCCCCGCCATCCTCCCTGCCGTTCTTACACTCTCTCCCTGCTCTGTGCACGGACGATTTCTGGCACTTGCCTTCGGGTTCCCTTTCCTGCGAGTGTTGCAACGCAGGGGGGTGGAACCGGCGGCAAATTCAAAAGTGTAAATACACTAATGACATGATACAAAGGTGTGATCCTAATGGATTACACTGTATCATGCCATTTCAGCACAGGATTTCACCTGGTGACTTTTCCAGTGCCCTCCCTGTGCTTTTCCAGTGCTTTGTGCCTGGAAAATGGCGTCAAAAAAGCATTCTTTTTGCGCAAAAGCGCTTTTAAATGAACTGGAAAACAGCGACAGCGAAACTGAGTTACCTGAAGATCTGAGCGATAGCAATTCGTGGGAAAATTCATCATCAGGTACGGAAAGTGATGACAGCGATGATTCTGATGTCTCTTTCTGGCACATAGCTTGTGGAATTTGGGAAGTATATCAAATGATTCTTCAGAATTTCCAACGGAGCTATGTGCCAGAAAGAGACATCAGAATCGTCGCTGTCGTCACTTTCCGTACCTGATGACGAATTTTCCCACAAATCGCTATCGCTCAGTTCTTCAAGCAACTCAGTTTGGTTGTCGCTGTTTTCCAGTTCGTCTAAAAGTGCTTTTGCGCAAAAAGAAACCTTTTTGGACGGCATGGTCGTTCTCACTTTTCCAGGCACAAAGAACTGGAAAAGCACAGGCAGGGCACTGGAAAAGTTACCAGGTAAAATCCTGTGGTGAAATGGCATGATACAGTGTAATCCGTTAGGATCACAACTTTGTATCATGTCCTTTAGTCTATTTGCATTTTTGAAATTGCTGGCGGTTTCACTCCCCTGCATCGCAATGCTCGCAGGGAAGGGAACCGGAAGACAGGTGCCAGCATTGGCTGGGAGGATAGCGGGAGGATGGCGGGGGATCGCAGGGTAGGGTGAGTTTTTAAATATAAAACAACAGATTTCCATGCAGAAGAATGTACCGCTTTTAGCACAGAAATCTTTACATAATCAGACCGCCAGGGAGGTTAAAGGAGGAGGGGGTGGGCCTAGCCTTGTGTTATCAGCAGGTCCACCGGTTGAACCCAGCAAAGCCGGTGCTTATCGGTGACATCACAACAAAACATAGCGACGCAGGAACAAGCAGTGGCAGTGGCAAAACAGAAGAGAATATCAGTGAAAGTCTTTAGTAAAGTTAGTGCATTCTAAACTCCTGTAGGGGTTGCGGGACTTTACTGGCAATGTTAGGATCTATCCACATCCCTTACCTGCAGCTGGCTCAGTTTCTCAACCTGCCACTATGAGGCTGAGCCAGCCACTCCCTCCACAGCCCAGCGCTCAAATGACAGTTGCCATCACTGACAGTCACCTCTCTCTGCTCGCTGAAGACTCAGAAGTGAGCAATCAGTGGTTTTTAATTATTTGATTGTCCAGTTCTCGGTCTTTCAGGGACAGATGCACCATTGGACCAATAGCGCATCCACCTAGGTGAGTATAAATGTTTACTTTTTTAATTCTCATACTTCTCTTTAATAATAATATCTTCTTAAACTAAACTAAAACTTGAACTGTTTTTTTTTTTTTTTTTACACAAAGTTCTCCTTAAATGGCTGAACCAATAAGTTCTGCTGGGCAATAGTGTCATATAATATCCAGGCCAAATTTT
Source organism: Pelophylax lessonae (assembly GCF_965119305.1). NCBI lineage: Eukaryota > Metazoa > Chordata > Amphibia > Anura > Ranidae > Pelophylax > Pelophylax lessonae. The sequence continues at coordinate 493,253,793 of NC_138772.1, read as the reverse complement.
AGTCCTGGAGTAGACACGTCAGTGAACCTGAGCAGGTCTACACTAGTGTATCAGCTAGACCAGCCATTTTCAACCAGGGTGCCTTGAGGTTTCTTCAGGGGTACCTTGGCAAAATACCTAAAAATTGCCTCAAAAATGTATACAAGCCATCCGGTGGATGAAGTTTGCCTTTTAATTACATAACGCCACAGGTTTTTATTGTACAACATTTCAACCTTCCAGCCGCCAGTGTCCTAACAACCAGTGATGTCATCAGTGTTGATAAGAAGGGTGTGGATCGCCAGCACAGAATCCTTATTTGACCCTCCCCTGCCCCTCTCCATTAACACTGGAGTCACATTAGCTGAGTGATAGAAAGAAACTGAGGGAGAAGAGAAGCACTGGAATACTAGTTGGTACCAATGGGCAAAAGTGTATTTGCTTTGAAAGAACAAATAACCTCTAAAATTGGGTGTCCTACGTGTGTTGATGCTGCCGCATTATGTAAAACTATTAGAATCGTTTTTTACATTTTAGAATGGGGTGCCTTGACAAAAAAAAAATGTTGAGAAACATTGAGCTAGACTAATAAAAGAACAATGTACAGTTCCTTTAAAAGAAAATGTTTACTTCATAGTATATAATTAATTGCTACAAATTTGATATATATATAAACTAAAATCAAACAGCATTAATCAATAAAACATAGCCTCCTGATTTCATTATTTTAGGAAAAAGAAAATTATAACTGAATGGTAATCCACTCAACATGTGCTCCCTGGAGGATAATGAATTGCTGACATGAAATAAGAAATAATTTAAAACGTCATTAGTGTCCTTGGTTGCTAGGACTATGTACAATAAAATTGTCCTACAAATTTGGAGTCAAAGCATTTTTTATATACCTATAATATACTGTATTTTAAACAAGGTTTTAGAATTGTATGTTCTATTTGTTGTAATTCAAAAGTATATAAAAATAATGCAACTATAAGATGTGTTTATTTGGACAAAATACAGCACAACATTCTTTTTCCCATCAATATATATTTTAGAAACTAAATAATCTTTTAAGATTGTATTAAAGTGCCAGATATTGGATATGGCAGCACAGGCTATAGTTTAAAGCTAAACTCCAACCAAACACCTAGATACACCAGATACATAAATGTGTGCTGCAGAAACATTCCCACATTTGATACTTGCGGTTATACACTTTTGGATTTCCCCCTTTCATAATCATGAAATAAAACAAACAATAACATTAGCCAGAAAAGAAACTCAAGATAGCAAAATTGTATTGCATCTTGGTACAATCTTAGCCAATGGAAAAAATACCTGTAGCCAATTTTATGCTCCATTACGGGGGGGGGGGGGGGGGTTAGTGTAGTACCCCCTATTACATTGGTGGTCAGTGTAGTACTTCCCCTGTTACATTAATGGTCAACATAGTTCCTCTGTTACATTGGTGGCTATTGTAGTAGCCCCACCTCATTTTGCATTAGGGTTTATTGCAATGCCTCCATAACCTTGGCAGTCATTGTAGAATACCCTTTTACATTATTGGTCAGTGTAATGCCCTTATGACATTTGTAGTCAGTGTAGAATCCCCCAGTTACTTGGTGGTCAGTGTAATACCCCCTGTTACATTGTGGGTCAGAGTAATTCCGCATAACTTTGATGTTCAGTGTAGTGTTTCTTTTACATTTGGGGTCATAGTAATGCCATCATAACATTGTTTGTCAGTGTAGAGCTCCTTTACAATTGTGGCCAGAGTAATGCTGCTTTAAAATTGGAAATCAGTGTAGTGCTTCTTTATACTGGTGATCAGTGCAATGCCCCTATAAAACTGGTAGTCAGTGCAATGCCCCTATAACATTGGTGGTCAGTGCAATGCCTTTGGTGGTCAGTGTAATGCCCCTTAACATTAGTGGTCAGTGTAGTGCTCCTCTACTTTGGTGGACAGTGTAGTGTCAGAACTTACATAGGTGGTCAGTGTAGGGTGCCAAGATACAGTACATTGATAGTCAGAGTAGTGATGGGATCGTACTCAGAACATCTTAACCCTATAAATAATCACTCTTGACTCAAACCTGTGGATTGAATAGGCAGTGGCCCTTTATTATAGGCAAAAAAAATAATTTATTTATTATATCATCACCAAAATAAGGTGTAATTAATTAATTAATTAATCCATTAAGCAACACTCATAACATAAGCATTAGCCATTTTACATAAGCATATAGCTCAGCTATTGAAGCTCAAACTACCAATTTTTATTAAACTTAAAGTGATACTAAACCCAGGACCCTGCATTCACTATATCTGGTCTCCCCCAGTACACAGAACATGGAAATGCAATTATTTTAGTAAATATAAATGGATAAATACCTTTTCTCATCAGCAGTATATAGTAGCTGTAACACTGAGCGCTCCGGTCCCTGCTTCTGGACCGGAGCGCTCGCAGCGTTCGTTCCAGATCCACTCACCTGTGCCCGCTCCGGCTCCCTCCTCCACTCCCCGCTCACATGGTTCCCGGAGCGCGCGCCCCTGCACCATAGGGCGCGCGTGCGCAGGTCGTTTGAAATTTAAGGGGCCTGTGCACCAGTAATTGGTGCCTGGTCCAAACCTCCCTTCCTGTTTCCTGTGACCTGTGACCTGTTTCCTGTGACCTGTTTCCTGTGACCTGTTTCCTGTTTCCTATATAAGTGACCTGCCCCTTCCAGCCATTGCCGGATCTTTGTTGCCTTGTTGCCTTAGTGAAAGCGTTATTTGTGTAATCCTTTGCCTGTTGCCGAACCCTTTGCTAACGACTATCGCCTCTGAACCTGTGCTGCCTGCCCTGACCTTTGCTACGTCTGACTACGCCTCTGCCTGTCCCTTTTGTACTACACCTATATCAGCAGTCGGTGAGGTTGAGCCGCTACCAGAGGACACGACCTGGTAGTTACCGCCGCAGCAAGCCCATCCCGCCTTGCGGCGGGCTCTGTTGAAAACCAGTAACTACTTAGAACCGATCCTCCGGTACGGTCCACGCCAATCCCTCACTGACACAGCGGATCCACTCCCTGCACCGCTCCTGCTACCAGTCCGGACCCTGACAGTAAGATCCGGCACTGGATCCCGTTGATGTGCCTCTGCCTAGTATAGCGGACCTTACTACAGTTGTGGCCCAGCAGTCGCAGCAGATCGCTCAGCAAGGTCAACAGCTGGCACAGTTGACCGCCATGCTGCAGCAGCTTCTTCCAGCACAGCAGCAGCCGCCTCCACCGCCTGCATCTGCTTCACCACCGCAGCCTGTGGCCGCCGCCACTTCTAGAGTCCGTCTGTCCATGCCGGCCAAGTACGACGGTGATCCCAAGTTGTGCCGCGGATTCTTATCCCAATGCTCCCTTCACCTGGAGATGTCGGCTGACCAGTTCCCCTCGGAGCGAGCCAAGGTGGCATTTGTCGTTAGCCTGCTTTCGGGGAAGGCCCTGGCCTGGGCTACACCACTTTGGGACCGCAACGATCCTGCCACTGCCAGTGTCCAGAGTTTCTTTGTGGAATTCTGGAGTGTTTTTGAGGAGCCAGCCCGGGCTGCCTCAGCAGAGACTGCGTTATTGAACTTGTCCCAGGGGAGTTCCTCTGTCGGAGACTATGCTATCCGTTTCCGCACCCTGGCTTCGGAACTCTCCTGGAATAACGAGGCGCTCTGTGCTACCTTTAAGAAAGGCTTGTCCAGCGCCATAAAGGACGTCCTGGCCGCACGAGAAGTCCCTACCAACCTGAGTGACCTCATCCATTTGGCCACCAGGATTGACCTGCGTTTTGCTGAGCGACGAGAGGAACTGCTACAGGAAGAGGGAAGTGCTCGTCCCAGACGCTTTCCTCGTCTGGCGCCTATCTTCCAGCCTCCACCGCAACCCTCTTCTGGGCCTCCCGCCGAGGAAGCCATGCTGGTGGATCGGTCTCGCCTGACCACGCAAGAAAGGAACCGCCGTAGAGATGAGAACCTCTGTTTGTACTGTGCCAGTACTGAGCACTTTCTAAAGGACTGTCCTCTCCATCCACCGCGTCAGGGAAATGCTCGCACCTAGTCAACGTGGGAGAGGCGTTGCTAGGTGTGAATACCTCCTCTCCACGCATTACGGTACCCGTGCGGATTTCCGTGTCCGCCAAGATCTCCTTTGCTGCCTCTGCCTTTCTGGATTCCGGTTCAGCCGGTAACTTCATCGACGCCTCGCTGGTGAACAAGTTCCACATCCCTGTGGTTCGTTTACTGAAGCCCATCTTCATCTCCACAGTTAATGGAGAGAGACTCGACGGTATGGTGCAGTTCCGTACAGAACCCCTCCAGATGGACATCGGAGTCCTGCATTCTGAGCGATTGGAGTTTTTTGTGTTACCCCATTGCACCTCAGAACTCCTCTTGGGTCTGCCCTGGCTCCAGCGCCATTGTCCCGTTCTGGATTGGACCTCCGGAGAGGTTCGAAGCTGGGGTTTGGCTTGTTTCGGCAGATGTCTCAAGTCGGTACGAGTCAAGTCTGCACCTGTTATTTCTCCTCCTCCCGGACTGCCTGAACCATATGCGGATTTTCCAGACGTTTTTTGCAAGAAACAGGCAGAGGTGTTGCCTCCACATAGGCCATATGACTGCCCCATTGACTTGCAACCTGGCACTACGCCGCCTAGGGGAAGAATCTATCCTCTCTCCCCTCCAGAGACTCTAGCCATGTCAGAGTATATCCAGGAGAACCTGCAGAGAGGGTTTATCAGGAAATCCTCTTCTCCTGCCGGAGCAGGATTCTTCTTTGTTGCGTAGAAGGACGGTACCCTTAGGCCTTGCATAGACTTTCGGGGTCTCAACAGCATTACTGTAAAGAACCGTTACCCTCTTCCCCTGATTACGGAACTCTTTGACCGGTTACAAGGCGCCAAGTACTTCACCAAGTTGGATCTCAGAGGGGCCTATAACCTTATTCGCATCCGAGAGGGTGACGAGTGGAAGACGGCTTTTAACACCCGAGACGGGCATTTTGAGTACTTAGTCATGCCTTTCGGGCTCTGTAACGCTCCAGCGGTCTTCCAGGAGTTCGTTAACGACATTTTCCGAGACCTGCTCTATACCTGTGTCGTGGTCTATTTGGATGACATCCTCATCTTCTCTACTAACTTGGATCAACACCGTGCTCATGTCCGCTTAGTACTCTCCCGTCTCAGAAAGAACCGTCTCTACGCTAAATTTGAAAAGTGTTTGTTCGACCGTACCAGCCTTCCCTTCCTGGGCTACATCATTTCTGCCAAGGGACTACAAATGGATCCTGCCAAACTGTCTGCCATCCTGGACTGGCCTCGTCCCTCTGGCCTTAAGGCCATCCAGCGATTCCTCGGATTCGCAAACTATTATAGACAGTTCATCCCGCATTACTCCACCCTTGTGGCACCAATTGTAGCCCTAACCAAGAAGGGGGCTAACCCGAAATCTTGGCCGCCCCAGGCCGAGAAGGCCTTCAGCGCTCTTAAGTCTGCCTTTGCCACTGCCCCAGTTCTGTCCAGACCGGATCCTACTAAGCCGTTCTACCTGGAAGTAGACGCTTCCTCTGTTGGTGCTGGTGCTTTGCTCATGCAAAAGACTACGAGAGGCAAGTCGGTTACTTGCAGGTTTTTCTCTAAGACTTTCTCTCCCGCTGAAAGAAATTATTCTATTGGGGATAGAGAATTACTCGCCATCAAGCTGGCCTTGGAAGAGTGGCGGCATTTACTGGAAGGATCGGTACATCCCGTGAACATCTACACGGATCATAAAAATTTATCTTACCTCCAGTCTGCTCAGAGACTAAATCCCCGCCAAGCTCGCTGGTCTCTATTTTTTGCCAGATTTAACTTCCGGATCCACTTTCGTCCAGCGAGCAAGAACCTCAGGGCCGATGCCCTCTCTCGTTCATCTGATGTCACAGGAGAGGAAGTCAAGCCACAGCACATTGTGCCCCGGAATGTCTGGTCACCGTGGCACCTATAGACTTGCGTAACCTCCCTCCCGGAAAGACCTATGTTTCTCCCCGTCTTCGCCTAAAGGTTCTTAAGTGGGGACATTCTTCTCTTCTCGCAGGACATCCTGGCGTCCGAAAGACTCTACAACTTATCTCCAGGAGATATTGGTGGCCATCCTTGGAGAAGGACATCTCTGAATTTGTACAGTCCTGCTCTGTATGTGCCAGAGACAAAACCCCTCGCCAAAGACCCGCCGGCTTTCTCCAGCCACTTCCCATACCAGAGACTCCTTGGTCCAATATCGCGATGGACTTTGTTACGGACCTACCACCATCTTACGGGAAAACGATAATTTGGGTCGTCGTAGATCGCTTCTCGAAGATGGCGCACTTCATCCCGTTGCCAGCCTTACCATCCGCACCTCAGTTGGCCAAGCATTTCCTCCGACACATCTTCCGGTTACACGGCCTGCCTTCACATATTGTCTCCGATAGAGGAGTCCAGTTTGTGTCCAAGCTCTGGAGGGCTCTCTGTGGATGGCTTAAAATCAAGCTGGATTTCTCTTCTTCATACCACCCCCAAACCAACGGACAAGTAGAGCGGGTCAATCAAATCTTGGGCGACTACCTTCGCCACTTCGTTTCCTCCCTTCAAGACGGTTGGGTCGACCTCCTCCCGTGGGCGGAGTTTTCCTATAACCACAAAGACTCTTCCGCCACCAACAAGTCTCCCTTCTTCGTGGTTTACGGTCGTCATCCTCTGCCTCCTCTGCCGTTATCCTCCTCCTCCGGTGTACCTGCAGTGGATGACCTGGTGCAAGACTTTTCTGCCATCTGGCGTGAGACGCGCCTGTCCCTCTTACAGGCCTCATCCCGCATGAAAATCCAAGCGGACAAGAAACGTCGGTCTCCTCCTGTCCTGGTTCCTGGGGACAGAGTTTGGCTCTCCTCCAAGTACGTCCGCTTCAGGGTTCCTAGTTACAAGCTTGGTCCTCGTTATTTGGGACCCTACAAGGTCAAGAAGAGGATCAATCCTGTGTGTTACCAACTCCATCTCCCTCCCTCCCTTAAAATTCCCAACTGTTTTCATGTCTCCCTCCTCAAGCCTGCGGTCTTTAATCGCTTTTCCCCCAAGAATCTTCCTCCCACGCCTGTATCCGGTACATCGGATGTCTTCTCCGTTCAGGAGATATTGGCCTCTAAATTGGTCAGGGGGAGAAGATATTTTTTGGTGGACTGGGAGGGCTGCGGTCCTGAAGAGAGATCCTGGGAGCCAGAGGAGAATATCTTGGACCGTAACCTCATCCTCAGGTTTCTGGGTACCAAAAAGAGGGGGAGACCAAAGGGGGGGGTACTGTAACACTGAGCGCTCCGGTCCCTGCTTCTGGACCGGATTGCGCTCGCAGCGTTCGTTCCAGATCCACTCACCTGTGCCCGCTCCGGCTCCCTCCTCCGCTCCCCGCTCACATGGTCCCGGAGCGCGCGCCCCTGCACCATAGGGCGCGCGTGCGCAGGTCGTTTGAAATTTAAGGGGCCTGTGCACCAGAAATTGGTGCCTGGTCCAAACCTCCCTTCCTGTTTCCTGTGACCTGTTTCCTGTTTCCTGTTTCCTGTGACCTGTGACCTGTTTCCTGTTTCCTGTGACCTGTTTCCTGTGACCTGTTTCCTGTGACCTGTTTCCTGTTTCCTATATAAGTGACCTGCCCCTTCCAGCCATTGCCGGATCTTTGTTGCCTTGTTGCCTTAGTGAAAGCGTTATTTGTGTAATCCTTTGCCTGTTGCCGAACCCTTTGCTAACGACTATCGCCTCTGAACCTGTGCTGCCTGCCCTGACCTTTGCTACGTCTGACTACGCCTCTGCCTGTCCCTTTTGTACTACGCCTATATCAGCAGTCGGTGAGGTTGAGCCGCTACCAGAGGACACGACCTGGTAGTTACCGCCGCAGCAAGCCCATCCCGCCTTGCAGCGGGCTCTGGTGAAAACCAGCAACTACTTAGAACCGATCCTCCGGTATGGTCCACGCCAATCCCTCACTGACACAGCGGATCAACTCCCTGCACCGCTCCTGCTACCAGTCCGGACCCTGACAGTAGCCTTGTGACTTGTATTAGTTCCTAGTAAAGCTTGTATGAGCAGTTTTCATTCTCCCTTGATCCTCTGTCTGGACAGTGCTGATTGGCCCTGTGCTGATCACATGCACTCCCCCAAGAAAAAAATAAATAAAAGCTCTCTAGCAATACTCATCAAACTGAGCATATGCAGCCCGTCCCCTGGCTCTGTAAATAATCAAGTTATTTTTTTGGAGACAGTGAAAGAAAAGGAAGATGAGAGAGACAGGATCAAACAGCCTTTATACACAATGCAAAGGATTAACCCCTTAGGTTCCACAGGAAGTATAATAAGCATGCTTTATTGCATATACACACCGATACACTGATTTTACTGTTGTGTATTTAGTAACACTTTAACATCCCCTTTCAGAGTAAAGGGCAAACCTCATAAAAAGGACCACAAGAGGGGTGGGATGTGCTATCTTTAGGTTCTCCTCGTCGTCTGCCTATCTAATGATGCATCCTCTCTCTTTTTATAGGTGACAGCTCGTGTCAGAGGACCGTTTTTGGACAACTGTCAATTCATCAACTAATCACCAGTAAGTATTTATTTTAATTTTTTTTTTAAAAAGCTTCCAGCAGTTTCCATTGTCTGCTACAATCCCATAGGTGCTGAGGTGGGGACATCTTAGGCCCCACCCTTCACCTTTCGTATAACATATAAAATCTATATTTTGTATTTGACATGCATTTGTGAAGCATTTTTAAATAATCTGGAATCCAGGGTTTTATTTTGCACTGGACCTTATGCAGTGATATATTCTTTGTACATGACATTTGCAACAGAATTAATGGAAAGTATGCTTCCAGGTACATGGAATGTGTGTATATGCATTGTGTATTATGTTAAACCCAATAAAAAAAATATAAAATATTGTTTCTTACCAGTCCTTAGATGTAGTGGTTGCATTAGTTTTCCCTGATCAGGCTTTTATTTCTTTATTTTAACCTAGTGATCTCATCAGTAACACGTTTTCTGTCCAACTGTATGCATGGAGAAGCAGCATTATCACCATAGGACATGACTTCCATGACTTCAGAAGTGACATCTCTTAAGTAACATCACTGTGTTTGTGGGCTTCCGCCAGTATAGGGCTTCCTTCCGTCTTGAACATAGATATCAGATCTTCCAGCGCCCCCCCCTATACAAAGCTAGCCGACAACTTAGCTTGTTCTGGAACCTTCTCCTTTTCTGCTAACCGGACCTTGGATCCCGGTGGAGGTTTGGATGTCCCAGACTGCAGAAGCATCCCAATGCTTGCCACCAATGTAACGGAATCGCGACCCACACTGTGTTTGTGGGCTTCGGTCAGTCTACGGCTTCCTTCAGTCTTGAACAAAGATATCAACTATTCCAGCCGCCCCCATACAAAGGTAGCTGACAACTTAGCTTGTTCTGGAACCTTCTCCTTTATTGAACAACTCACACAGTTTATATACAGCATGGACATCCCTATCAGATTACCACACACAGGTCAGGGGTTGCCTGATTACATTATCAGATGATATTGTATACAGAAATAGAATTAACCTGAACTAGTTATCTAGCCATCTGGACAGAAACAACATGTGAGTTCATTAACAATTAACAATGGGACAAACAGGCTTAACGGAATCCACATCACACCTCAATACACAGACAATGGGAAGAGACCACCAGTGACAGACTGTCTGTCTCTGACATTGAAGAACATGTAACAGAGGCAAATGTGATTAGCTCTTTCGATCAACATGTTTAGAATCAAACAGGCCAGGAATAGTACTCACATTTACATGGCTGACAAATATAACTGTTTTACTTGAAGCAATCGAAACCATATTTTCAGTGTCCATTAACCCTCCTCTTGTGTTAGGGTCAAAACTGACCCGTTTTCAGGTTTTGAATGTCTATAAGTATCACATAAATTTGTTTATTGCATCAAGATTTTTTTACTTTGTCAGGAACCTCTATTTAAACAATGTAATAGAAAAATAATCCTTTTCACTAAATTATAAAATACTGTGGTGAAAATTAAGACGTTCATGGTGTTAGGGTCAATTCTGACCCAGTTATAATATAGGATTTTAGGACACTAATAAGTTCCAAAACTGAAATCATAAACACTCTCTCTGCTTAGTAACAGTGACAGCCAATCCCCTCTCAACCCTGTGAGCTGTAGTTAGGGAGGGGCCTATCTCTTTTCCTGCTTGTCTGCTTCTCTAAATAAAGTGAAGAAACATAGGACAAATTCATTTCAGAGTTGCTGACTTTATTTTACCATTTTTTAAATTTGACAATGAGAGGTATGCTATCAAAAGAAAGGTCTAGGGGTCACACCAAAAATATTAAAACCAATCTTTTCAAGGATAAAGAAGCCTAACAAGGTAACCAAGAGGTAAGAAACAAATTTGATGATAAATAATTATTCAGAGGGTATTTTATGGCTGATTTAAAACACGGGTCAAAACTGACCCTAACATCATGGATAGTAACGGAATTCTAACATAAGAGGAGGGTTAAGTACCTGTCTTTTACTCCCAGTGATGGTAAGTCCCATCACACTACCCTTCTAGAATAGCCAAGTAACATACCTATAATAAGAGGAGTAGGAAGCTGAACATTATCTAATATTAGCTGCTACTAAACAACATGTTTCCAATGGCATTTAGTAGCAGGCCCTGCTATTTCCTTGGTTCCTCTTATCTCATGTACTGTTAGTAGAGTTAATTTTTTGCACTGATTAGTTTATCTTTTGACACCATGATATTTAGAAAACTGCAGTTTTTCTTCTGTACCATTATCCAGAAACAGGAGAGAGTTCATCAGCTCACTGTCATTAAAATATGTATGTTTTCACCCTTGTGAGCTAAATACTCAATAGAGACTGTTTGTTATTTCAAAGCTGATATATGCTAATATCCCAACTCGGAGCAAAGCATTTGACATTTAGTTTTCACTCTCTTTCCACTTTACTGTGACTAATTAATATGTTAATGAGGGTTACTGTGCTTCACGTAAGCCATCCAGTCTAAAGGAATAAAATAGAGCTGTGATGTGGGGAAGGGGGTTGGAATTTAAATAGAAATATGTGTCTCTTTTAAAAGTAAATGAAAAGACTTGCAAGATGACATCAATGGAGCATTTTAACAATTTGAAAGTTTTCTGTTCTCATATCGCATAAACAACACTGCAGAGTACATAATAATAAAATATTTTCAAAGCAGATTTTCAGCTCTCAGCATATTTTTCAAGTAAAGAATGATTAGAATTTTTGCTGTGGTTTTATTGCTGTGTCCACTACAGGAAATTCTCCAAAGTTCCTATGTGGTCAATGGGACAGGAAGGGACACAAAACGGGGGACACCAATAAAAACCCTCATGAGCTCTGTTTAGTTTAAAAAATATGTAAACAGGTTTTGTCTGGAGTTCTGTATTAGAGAAATAGTCAACTTCATCTTTAAGATGTGTAGCGCTACCCTCTAAAGGGCCGCTGGATTTTGTTTTCCCCCTTCGCCTGCACACTTGGGCAACATGCATTTTCAGCAAGCACAATAATCCAGTCCATGAGCTTGGTTTTGATAATTTATTAGGGGAATAGAACTTGGATGGGGTTAGGGTGATATGGGAATGAACTGTATTTACTGATGAATCCTGAGGACAGCTTGAACTGCTCCCAACTTTCAGAGTAGATCCTAGACTGTACTCCCTCACAGAATAATCCCTAAGGAATAATCACAAGTTCTTAATGGATCCTTAAAGTACAAGGCCCAAACAGAATGCAGTTTTTTCTTCCTTTATGTAAAGATGCCAGCACACCCGGCATCATTAGGGCTTTCCCCAGCAGGGATGAAGGTAAGCTGTACACTGTCCCCTCTGAATGCTAGCAAGATCTTGCACCCGGCTGCTTTCTACCTTTTTGGCTTTGGGGGGTGAATAGGTAGAGGTTACTCACTCAATCCTTTTAAATCCTGCTGCATGGTAGTGACTTCTGTCCAGGCCTCCTGCTGTACAGGTCCCACTTGCTTGCCAGGGTGTCTCCTGTATGAGAATGAGGGGGGTGAGGGTCCCTCCCGGATTCTTCTCTCTCCTCCCAGCACACCATCCAATGCTATTGAACACCTTCTGCCTGGAGACAAAGGGGTCCCCAGCACAGGGGTCCCCTTCAGGCCTCTGGATCCTGAATTCTCTCACCCCACATGTCCAGGATCTACAATATTTAAAGGCCATTTCCCCATCTTCTTTGCCATACCTGCTCAGGGATTGGCAGAAATCCCTTTAATATTCAGTCTCTTATCTCCATTCTCCCCACCCACTAAGTTATGAAACTTACTAGAAGCTTCTAGAAACCTTGGAGAGGCAACAGAGACTCATCCTGCAGAACCTGCCAGCTAAATTACACTGAACTTCCCTCGACCCCAACTGAACTGACTTTACAGACTAAAGTGAAGTCCAACTAAAGTTGCCTAACTATCCCAACTATGTATGTAAGGGGGTGCTACAGAAGCTTGCAGGAAATCTTAGATGTCCTAAACCAATGTTTTTCAGTCAAGGAACACTTTCAAATTCTGCACCCCATTCTAAAATGTAAAAAAATGAACTTAATAATTTTACATATTGCAACACCATCCACAAATGTAGGACACCAAACATCAGAGGTGATTTATTCTTACAAAGCAAATACACCTTTGCACATTGGTACCGGCTAGTATTTCAGTGTTTCTCTTCTCCCTCAGTTTCTCTCCCTCATTAAAGCGTTGTTATCCCAACACGCCCCCGCTGCACGGTGATTCAATGGGAAGCTCAGTGCATTGCTGCTTCTCCTCCCACAGCTCTAATGCAGCTGAGAGCAGAGGGAATGTGATCACTTATAAAAAAGGAAGCAAAGGGTATTTATAAGATTTTTTTTATATTTATAAACATATGTTTTGCCTTTAATTTTTATTTTAAACTGAATGGGTAGTTTTAGGTGAGGGTTTACAACTACTTTAAGCTAATGGGACTCCAGTGCTGACGGAGAAGGGGAGAAGAGAGGCAAAGAAGGAGCATGCAATTTGCTCCTTATCAACCAATGAGGTCATTGGTTGTTAGGACGCCGGCAGCTGGCTGCATTGCTGGCTTTGTGTAACAAAAGGCAGGTGGGATATACTTGCTGGCTTGTGGACAATTGTTGGGCAATTTAAGGCAATGTTTAGGCATTTTTCCAGGAAACCCCTGAAGAACCTAGAAAGCACCCTGGTTAAAAAAAGGCTGACTAATCAACGTCTTCTACATTTTACCAGGTGGTGTTCAACCATCTCCATCTTTGCCAAATCCTGTAAACATACCCTACATAAAGTAGACCAAATGTTTTCATCCAGCATTCCTCAAGAGGCTGCAAGAGGTTCCTTAAGCAAGGGGCAATTTACGCCCCCAATATAAGTTCCTACTGACACCAATAATCTTTTTAAGCTATCTATATTAGGAAGATTCTTCCACAAAACCAAAATTGTAAGGAGCATTCTTCCCACTGACCATCATGTTTAGTGAGCTGTAGATATAGAGAATTAGTAGTAGGGGTTTACAGAGATGGGAACGTTATTTCAAGGGTTCCTTTATGTTAATAAAGTTGAAAAGCACTGGATTAGACTGAATGAAGTGCATTTTTTAAATAGCAACTGATAGAGCCTGTATTTAATATTTTATACCAGATGCCGTCATCACTTGTTTGCTAAGGTTGGTGATTATTTGCTAACCTTTACATTGCATCCTCTCTAATGACTATGCAGTAAGTCGTCTATAACAAACACTTTTGAACAGCACTGATAATAGAAACCAACACATAAGCTCCTACTCTATACATGACGTTCTTGGTAATCATAAAAGGTGTGAAAAAATATTATGAAATAAAATAATCACTATTGTGCATAAGTTTTAGGCAGGTGTGAAAAAATGAAATTCAAAGAACTTCAGTGCAATCAATTTAGGAGAGAGTATAGTACTATCACCATATAACAGAAATGTGACTAGTGATAAATCCACTCAAAAAAACTGATAATAAATCACTTCAACCCCAAATGTCTGTGTTATCAATATGAAACAATAGATTAGTGTCAAAACTACTGTTCACACCTCTTGTGTTCCTACAATTATACATACTACATAAATATATTCCAAACAGTGCCATGCAGTACCGAAAACGTGTAAAAAAAAAATGATATCATGTACTGAAACTAATATTCCAAAAACCACATCATGGTGCAAAATGTAGATAAATGAAACTAAGAGTAAAGCAATTAGAAAAAGTCTCAGGTGTCAGTGTGATTTTATAACCACATACTAAATGTTCCTGATATTGTGTTTATTCAATGACAGTAATGTCAGATATTTCCAACTCCTTGCTGTGTTTCTATTCCTTCAATTTTATTATTTCACCACATGTATGTTTACCAGTATACTTTGTATAATTAGACTTTGACCCAATATCAGATCTCGTGAGCTGCTCCTTAAAGTGGGATCTCCTGTGCCATGGTTGTCATGCCTTTTCTCCACTTCGCTGGAGTTCTCAATCCACCTCTATATTCAGTAATCACACGATGAATGTGTAAGATTTGTTCAAAAAATAATAGAATATACTGTATAGTGCCCTTTGAATATAAAAATGTATTTTTTATTAAAAAACGATATGATACATAACTTATTTTGTGTGCTAACACTGGTGCACATCAGAATACAAACATAGTATATTGAAAACCTCCAACAAAATGGCTGACTGCACTCTTCTGAGTTCGCAGTGACATCATCGGCTGCTTCCAACACGTTGCGTCATTAGATCACGTGATTTCATGCCCTGTTCAGAATGAAGGCTGCATCAAATTCCTCTGTGTCTTCATGCATTCCCAGACAGACTTAATGATCTTAACATCAGGGCTCTGTGTGGGCCAAGCCATCACTTTCAGGACTCCTTGTTCTTCTTTACACTGAAGATGGTTTTGAATGACATTGGCCATATGTTTGGGGTCATTGTCCTGTGCAGAATACATTTGGGGCCAATAACATGCCTCCCTGATTGTATGGCATGATAGATAAGTATCAGCCTGTATTTCTCAGCATTTAGGACACTATTGATCCTGGTCAAATCTCCAATTCCATTTGCAGAAATGCAGCAAGGGACCTCCACCATGCTTCACTGTTGCCTGCAGACACTCATTATTGTATCATTTACCAGTCCTTCTGCCTCCTGCTACAGCCAAATAATTAAAAATTTGACTCATCTGTCCAGAGGACCTGCTGCCATTTTCTGCACCCCAGTTCCTACGTTTTTGTACATAGTTGAGTCTCTTAGCCTTGTTTCCACATCCTGTGCATTAAAACATAGGAACTGGGATGCAGAAAAATGGCAACAGGAGCCCTGGACTAATGAGGCAAAATCTGCAATATTTGGCTGTAGCAGAAAGCAGTTTGTTTACGAAGGGCTGGAGAGCGGTACAAAAATGAGTGTCTGCTGACAACAGTGAAGCATGGTTGAGGTTACTGGATGTCCATGAAGACTCATTAGATGCATGACGTCTAGGCCAGTAACTAGCAAGCAGCTGAAGAAATGTTAAAAAAAGTTTAAAATAAGTAAAGATATATTATACCTTCCTATCTATTTACTAATGCTAGCAGCATATGGATGTTGACGTCGATTTTCATTTTTATGTTGATTGAGAGAGTTTGGGTTCTGCTTTAAGAATCTTATGAATACATTTAAGGAGCCCATTCAGATCTGTGATCATTTTGTTAATGTGACATTGTACACCACAACATACCTCAATAACATGCACCTAGCCAGCCCACCCCTAAGGCACACCAATGTACCTTGCTAGTGCACCACAGCTTGCAGATGGTTTACAGATATTAGTAACCCTACGCTGTAAAAAAATGGTACATGCTCATTAAAATGTGCATTGTACTGCATTGGCAGCCCATTCACAAATAAATGGCTGGCTGAACTCTAAGCATGTTAACTTGTAATTCTGAAATACT
Source organism: Pelophylax lessonae (assembly GCF_965119305.1). NCBI lineage: Eukaryota > Metazoa > Chordata > Amphibia > Anura > Ranidae > Pelophylax > Pelophylax lessonae. The sequence continues at coordinate 493,237,746 of NC_138772.1, read as the reverse complement.
GCATGTTATCATGTATGCAGTAATGTGTTATTATGTATTATTTCTGATGAATCATGTACATTGTGACAGCCTTATGTGGCAAATATCTAATCTCAATAGTAGCCAAGAAAAAGAGATGGAGTAATTGCTGTGGGACACTAAGGGTTCCAAATAGTGGATAATCTACATAATTATTACAAAAACATGGCAGAGTAAAATATGTTAAATATAATTAAAAGGCAAACACTGCAAAAATGATTGGTGAATGGGTCAGATGTGGTTCCCTCTTTGCTTGCAAGGTGGTGAGTATAGCCTAATTACGGTGACCCTGGTTTTTTTTTAGCTTCCCTAGCCTGCAGGCAGCCATACATAACAGGAATCAATAGACATCTTGCTCATTGGGTATACTGAGTCCCTGGAGTTTTGAACACTCTGTAAAGGCCAGTACACGTGATCAAATAATCATACGTAAAAATAGTGCTTTCGAATCAATCGTACCATAATCTGATCGTTGGTACACAGCTTTTGAGAGCCGATCACGACAGTTTATACCATATTATCCAATCAGACAAGCAAAAAAATTTCTCTCGTACAATACAAGATCGTACGATTTTCATTTAATCATTACAGTTGTCCTTCCAAAATACAATACTAATGCACTAAAACACATTACATCACTTCTGAATTTCTATTCTCTTGTACGAGAATTTCCATCACTTTAGTAAACTCTTTATTTTCGATATGAGACTAGCATACAAAAAAATGGACGATCATTTGTCCGATAATCTCATTGTTTGTAAAAGGCATATGGCTAAAAGTTCATGAACACCTGACCATCACAGCTATATAAACATTTTGAAAATTTATTCCAAAAAATATGCATTAATAGAGAGTTGTACCCTCCTTTCCCCTTTGCAGTTACAATAGAATCTACTCTTCTAGGAAGTCTCCATGATATTTTTTAATGTGTCTGTGGGAATTTGTGTCCATTCAGGCAATAAACCATTTGTGAGGTCAGGTTCTGATTTTAGACAGGAAGGCCTGGTTCACAATCCGTGTTCTAATTCACCACAAAGGTGATTATTAGGAATTAAGCCAGGGCTCTGCACTTGACACTTGAGTTCCATCACACCAAACTCCACTAATCATGTCTTTATGGGCCTAGCTTGGTATACTGGGGTATAGTTACGCTGGTACAGAAGAAGGTCTTCCCAAATTGTTGTTGTGCGACCTGGCTTACAATCTGTGTTATAATTCATCCCAATGTACTTGAGAAGGATTGAAATCCAGGCTCTATGCAGGCACACTAAGTTCCTCATCACCAAAATATTAAAACCATGTCTTTATGGACCTAGCTTGGTGTACAGGAGCCCAGTCATGGCGAAACAGAAAAAAGCTTTCCCCAAACTGTTGCCACAATTAAAAGTCCACATTTGTCTAAAATGTAATTTTTGCTTTTGCATTAACAATACACTTTAATCCGTCCTTGGAGACATAGAAACGTGATCCCATTTGGAGGAATGGCAAGAAAACTTCTAGCCATATAGTGTATGTAAATAGCAATTTTACCCACTGAAGTCAAACTTGCTTGCCCTTATCCCATAACTGGAAGTTCTGCAAAGTATCAAACCATACATACTGGCACCTCTATTTGTACCTGCTGCAGTTAAAGTGATTACAGGTTCACTTTATTGTAGCTACAGTGGAGCTAATAAAACGTTATCTAAAAATATACAAAATGTTGACTTTGTGACTTCTCCACAGTTGCAATGTATCCTGAACAGAGTTACCATTCAGTGAATGTTAAGGAGATTTTTTTTTCACTTTTAGTGCAGTAGCTGAAATAATTTTATACTTTAAAGCCGCAGACCAGTTTTACTAGCCCTTAATAATATTTTTAGATTGGCAAATAAGGCGCAGTATTCTTCTTCCACTTTTTGAAGAGTCTTTTATTGTATCTGCTTAACACAATTGATTTTAAGATACACTTAACACATCACAGAGAAAGCTCTTCATTTTCAGCCTCTCTGAAGCCTGGAGACAGAAATACGATTTTCCAGGAACAGTGCCTCGTCTAGGAACCCATAACTAATGGATCTTACAAATAAACTTGTTATATAATACAAGGGAGAAATAGATAGCTTTATTAGGTAAATATATAATAAAAATGTATGCACTGGTTTATCAGCTTTGATATTAATGTCCAGTAGGCAGAAGCGGCTCTAGGCCTTGTGAGGTCTCAAGCAAAACCTAGACATGAGGCCCCACTCACGCCCATAATCGGAAAAATGATTCAAGCAATAAAAATTAACAGCATAAATTGCATATAGTAAGAGCCTTAAACCCTATGAACTATTAATTTACAGTTTCTAGAATTTTCTCTAACCAATTATGCTTTGATCAAATATAATTTAACATAGGGTATGTATATATATATATATATATATATATACACACTGTATTTATCGGTGTATAACACGCACTGGCATATAACACGCACCTCAATTTTAGGAAAAAAGCTTATAATTTTAAATAAACAGCATTGAACTCAGAACTATTTTTTTTTAAGGAGGCGGGACTTCCTATGACAGTAGCCGCTCGTCCTTCCTTCTGCTCCGCCCGGCCCGCCCCCCTTCTCTTCCTCTCAGCGCTGCCCGGCTTTTTTTTTTTTTTTTTACTATATCGGCGTATATAGGCAAAGCGCACTGGCGCTTTGCCCTCCATTTTTAGGAGGATAAAGTGTGTGTTATACGCCGATAAATACGGTGTGTATATATATATATATATATATATACACACACACACACACACACAACTCACACACAGAGTATATTACAAGCACCAGACATTTATAAAAAAATGTGCAGCTACTACTAGCATTGTGTTTAAGTTATAACAAAAGTCAAATTTCTCTCATTACCATTAGGTCAGGTAAATATAACCCAGCCGACACAGAGTTCCCACTTACATCAGAGTCTGCAGGATTCCCCCTTAAAGTGCAACTTTCATGTAAAGGAGAATGCTGCTGATCATGATGTAAGGGGGAATGCTTCAGACTTTGGTGTAAAGGGGAACTCTGATGTAAGGGTGCTCTGGTGACCAGAGATCACCTTATATTATATCAGAGCGCACAGGATTCCCTTTTGCATCAGAGTTCCCACTTACATCAGGGTCTGCAATATTGCCCTTTACATCAGAGTTCCCCTTTACATCAGAGTCCATAGAGTTCCAACTTGCATTTAAAAGAGGAACTCTGATGTGGGGGGAACTCTGGTGACCACAGACCACCTTCTGCAGAGTGACTGCACTAAGGTAAGGGGGGTTACTGATATAAGGAGAAAACTTTATATCAGTGCCCCTTACCTTACTGTATTCACTCCCCTTTACATCAGTGACTCCCCTCAGACTGACCTTGCAGCGCTGTCACTGACCTCCTCTCAGGGGCATCGTGCAGGTCTCAGTCAGAGAGTCCTCTCCAACTCCAACTTGATGGCTCTGGTATAATTCTTCCTCCTGTGATACCAGCCCCGGCAGCTCTACCACTCTTGATTCCTCTGTAGGCCCCCCTCAAAGACTGCAAATATGATACAAGAGATGATCCGAGACTGTGCAGACAGGATACAGGAGATAGTCAGAGACTGAAGACATGATACAGGAGATCGTCAGAGCCTGCAGAAATGATACAAGAGTTGGTCTGAGACTACAGACATAATACAAGAGATGGTCAGATACTACAAACATGATACAAGAGATGGTCAGAGACTGTGCAGACATGATACAGGAGAAGGTCATAGACTGCAGACATGATACAGGAGATGGTCAGAGATTGTGCGGACATGATACAAGAGATGGTCAGAAACTGCAGACATGATACAGTCAGTAATTTATTCACTGCACCGGAGCAGTGGATTATGGGGCGCTGGTGATGTCAGAGCCCTATAAACAAGCTGTCAAACTCAGATAGAGAATTGTTAGGCAGAGAGAGTCTTAGATTACTCAGCTGCCTCGGTGGCGTAGCTGGTAGAATCCCTGGCCAGCGGGTGATTAATAGTCACTTACATTTAAGCCTTTAAAATGAGGACTTGTGATTTTTCATGTTCGTGTTCGTATGGTTGCTAGAACATTTCCCCTGTTCAAGATGTTCTGGTGTGAACCGAACAGGGGGGTGTTCGGCTCATCACTACTTGCAACCATCAGTGGTTCTAAAGCCCAAACATTTTTTACCCTAATGTATTCCCTGCTCTAAGGAAAAAAATGTTTACGTAGTATCATCGCCCCCCACTTCCACACACACATTTACTTATCTGAGCTCTCACTGTATCCGGCACTGTGCCCATTTGTAGCGATTCTCTCCACTCTCATAGGCTTTTCTGAGGCAGCAGGAGCCATTGGTTCTTACAGCTGTCAGTCAAATCATGTGATGAGGAACTGGGGGGCGGGGATGTATGAATAATATGCAATGATACTGCCATTGAGGTTCTTGTTCAGGTTATTCCTGTTACTGGAATGAAAATAGAAGGGACATTTTCTAAAGGGTACCTCTGCCTATTAGCCTAGAACAGTGGTTGCCAACCTTTCGGACCTTATGGACCACTAAACTCCCAATATCGAAAACTGTGGATCACTAACATGAATTTTACATGCCTTATACACACAATGCACAAGCTCTCTGCCCTCCTTCCCCTGGATCACACTGCTGCCTTATACACACAATGCTCCGGCTCTCTGCCCCCCCACACACACACACTCTGCATCACATTGCTACCTTACACAGACTCATCATTGGATCTCACCTCCTTATCCAGCCAGTTGCCACGAGCTCCATGTTCCCTCCCACAGTCTGATCAGAGCTGCCATTAAGAGTCTCCTCCTTATTCACCTCCCACTCTCTGCACTACTCCTGGGACTACCTGTGTATTCACAGGAGCTGGAACTACAGAGGAGGCATCGGGCATCAATCTGCACTGACAGTCAATTCTGCATTGAGAACAACACTGGACACAACTTGGGCAGTATACATCCGCCACAATATTGATTTGCGGCAAAACCCCTTTGGACCACCAAATTTTTCTTATGAACCACTGGTTGGCAACCACTGGCCTAGAAAATGGCCATTACTATTTTTGAACTTTCACCTCCTATTGACTTTGATGAAGCTTGGATTCAGCAACCAAATTTCAGTAATGTTTGCTGAACCAGTGTCAAACCAAACCCAAACCCAGGTCATGCATAGTATGCATGTATACATCGTTAAATTTATTTTTTAATGCAAGCACTAAGCACATGAATTTCATTCTATATCAGCCTCCTATAGTCCAATTACAGTAGAATGCAGACTGGCAGAGGGAGAAGCAGAACAAGGAGCCATTTAATTGTTCTGCAGCACTCATATACTAACAAGTAAAATGCTGATAGGAGAAAAGTGCAGAGTGACAGAAAGATGAACTCCTCAGTCTGCTGCTTTTCCTTTCATTGTCCAATCATAGGCTGGGGAAGAACAAGACCTGTAAATGTTACTTCAAGTAGAACTATAGGCAAAACCTTTTTTTTATAATTTTGGATAGAGCAAGGGAAGGTTATAACCTCTGTCAAATTTTTTTTTTGCCATTTGTGTCCCATTGTGGAGATTTCCCTTCACTTCCTGTCCCATAGCCAAACAGGAAGTGAGAGGAAATCCCTGCAAGTTAAGGGAATTCTTTGGGGATCCAAAGGTCACCAGAAATAGTGTCCCAATTAGAAGATTTACCCTTTATTACTTTTCTGGGGACATCCCAAAGTTTGGGTTTTTCCTTTACTTTCACTTTCAATGATAATGGTAAACAGGACAAATAGAGAGGGTGAATCTCCCCAACTGACAGGTGTTCTAATCCCTCTCCACTCCAAATCTAAAACTAAAGAGCTTTGCCTTTAGTAAAACTTTAAAGTATAAATCCAGGCAAAACCTAACCAATGATAAACCCGTTCTCTGCTGCATTCTAAACCTAATCAATCTAACCCTGTAAAGCAAAAATCGTTATACTTACCTATTTTGCAGCCAATCTGGTCCAGTCCCAACATCAGCTGTCAGTGGTGGCTTCGCTGTGGAGCCGGGTGCAGAAGAGGCAGCCGACAACCGAAGCCCTTTAGTAACCTTATGGATGAGGTCACTTCCCAGCCATTTCACAGCCGTTGTTGGTCCTCTCCTGAGACCAGCTTCCTCCTCTGCAGACTGGATCGGATAGGCTGCAGAATAGGTCAGTACAGCGATTTTTACTTTACAGGGTTAGAGAGATTAGGTTTAGAATGTGGCAGAGAGCAGGTTTAGTGTTAGTTAGGTTTTACCTGGACTTATCCTTTAAAGTAGAAGACCACCCTAACACTAAAATCCCTGCATCTACAGGCATGCACGATCTAACACTAACCTATTTAGCCCTGTATAGAAGAAATCCGTACACACACCATTTTTGAAGTCGATCCGGCCCGATCCTACGCTGAGCTGTCAGCGGCGGCTTCACGTGTAGGCGGGTGCAGAGGACACAACCGACAACGGAAGCCCCATAGTAAGTCTATGGGTGACGTCACATTCAATTCATTTCACAGCCGTTGTTGGCTGTCTCCTCTGCAGAGCTTTTGCCGCTGGAGACCGGATCAGATTGGCTTAAAAAAGGTATGTATGCTGATTTCTTCTTTATAGGGTTAGATAGGTTAGTGTTAGATTGTGCATGCCTGTAAATGCAGGGATTTTAGTGTTAGGGTGGACTACTACTTTAACCATCTCCGGAATACCCATTGTGTATTTATGTCGGTACTTTGATGTTAAATACCAGGGTTATGGCAGCAGCTAGCTGCCATAACCCAGGTATTTTTCTACACAGATGGCAATCCGGAATCTGATAAAAATGGTCCCGGTGGCGGATTTGCCAAAGGATCACTTTTATGAGCAGCGGGAGAGGTGCTCACCCCCCTCCCACGCCGTTTACTGTTCGTTTTCTCAGCTTACCATAGCCATCGGAAGCAGGGACAGCAATCCGATTCTGTGCATGGATGGGCAGGAAGTTGAGGGAAAGATGGCCCCCCACTCAACTCTATGCTCCTGGAGGACTGGAGCGACGTCAAATGTCACTTCCGCCTATTGGCCTTAAAGAGGCAATTTTTAAATGTGCCCCATCTCTCCAAGCTCGCGTACAGAAGCGAAGGCGTACGTAAGGAGCGCCCACATATGTAAACAGTGTTCAAGCCACACATGTGAGGTATCGCCGCGATCATTAGAGCAAGAGCAATAATTCTAGCCCTAGATCTCCTCTGTAACTTTAACCAGGTAACCTTTAAAAATGTTTAAAGCATTGCCTATGGAGACATGACATGTTAGGTATCAATTTACTCTGTGAAACGTCATCTTTCTTTCGCATTAAACAAAAAAATTGGGCTAACTTTACTGTGTTTGTAAGACCGCAGCACAAATACCGTGTGACATGAAGTAGCAAATATCTAATCTCAATAGTAGCCAAGAAAAAGAGATGGAGTAATTGCTGTAGGACACTGAGGGCTCCAAATAGTGGCTAATCTACATATTTATTACAAAAACATGGCTGAGTAAAATATGTTAAATATAATTAAAAGGCAAACACTGCAATAATGATTGGTGAATGGGTCAGATGTGGTTCCTCCTTTGCTTGCAAGGTGGTAAGTATAGCCTAATTACGGTGACCCTGGTTTTTTTTTAGCTTGCCTGGCCTAGAGGCAGCCATACATAGCAGGAATCAATAGACATCTTGCTCATTGGGTATACTGAGTCCCTGGAGTTTTGAACAATCTGTAAAGGCCCGTACACGTGATCAGAAAATCATATGCAAAAATAGTGCTTTCGAAGCGATCGTACGATAATCTTTTCGTTAGTACACAGCGTTTGAGAGCCGATCACGACAGTTTATCCAATATTATCCAATCAGACAATTGGGTTTGACACCTCCAACCCGCTTGACATTATAGGTGCTGACATGGTAGTTCAGAGAACAGGAAATATGAAGATAAAGAACCAGAATGAGATTCTGAGTCTTAAAGTCCCAAAAACACGGAGCAACTGAAGACTCAGAATCCTATATCTCAGAAATGTCAGGGATAAATAGATATATTAATATCTAACTAAAAAAGTAAATAAATATGACTGTAGTAATAATAATGCAATTCTGCTTATGAATGTGTGAGAGTTACAAATCAGACATCTAGCACTGTATTAACTATAGATAAGACGATCAGATCTGACTAAGCTGCATGAATGTAACAGAACATATATATATATACAGTGGGTACGGAAAGTATTCAGACCCCCTTAAATTTTTCACTCTTTGTTATATTGCAGCCATTTGCTAAAATCATTTAAGTTCATTCTTCTTCCTCATGAATGTACACATAGCACCCCATACTGACAGAAAGAGTGAAAAATTTAAGGGGGTCTGAATACTTTCCGTACCCACTGTATATATATATATATATATATATATATATATATATATATATATATATATATATATATATATTATATATATATATATATATATATATATATATATATATATATATATATAATATATACATATATATATATATATATATATATATATATATATATATCAATCTTAGATATAACCTTGAAGAGTGCACTCTATCACCTATAGGGGGGCCCCTTTGTCTCTGAATTAAGTTGTGAGTCTCTTCTTGAGCAAGGCCTTGCTAATCTTCGCCGGCAGCAGGAGCTCAAATCATTCTATGAATGATATTTGTAATCCAAAGGGAAAAAGAGGTACTTGTATCCAGGATCTGACTAAATAATATCAGTATAACTTGCTGTATATATAATTTCAGCCTTCCGGTTCACCACACACTAGGCAAAATCAGCAGTGTCTTATGGCTACCGCCCCGCTATGTTATAGTTCCCTTTGTAATTGTACTGCGTCACAGGCCCGTTCTCTGTGTCCATGAACTGCTGTGCTCACTACAATCAGGTATCTCTCACCCGATCCTCTGACTCCTCTCTCCGACAGTCCTCCGCATCAGACCGGTCACTCCTCCACAAACGTCCGCCACCTCTCCCAGGTGTCTCTGTACTAGGCCATGGCCTTGCTCGCTCTACTCCCCGCAGCAGGTCTCCAGCTCTTTCCACCTCACACGCGGTCCCCGAGGCAAGAGAGCCCATTATTTATAGACTCTCCCATTATTTATAGACTCTCCCATAATCCCCCGTGGAACCCACAGCTCTCTGGAAGTATAGTTCTATCTGGCCCACTTAACACAGTCTTCATCCTCCTCTGGACTACATATCCCACAATCCATCGCGCCACTCTTCAGGAGAACCTCAAAATCCGCAGTAAACTTAAAGGAACAGTATATCAGCCATAACTACGCTGGTAGCAGTTTCCTCACTTGCTACATCTATATATAATGTTTGGAGGTTCTAAATAATTTTCTAGCAAAAAATACTTGTAAACAACAAATGTCAGAAATAGGCTTGGTTCTTAAGTGGTTAACTGCAGCAGAGAAAATCAGGTCCCCTGCCCTGTAAGAAATGTGCTGTGTTGGGGTGTGTAAATCTCAGGACTGGATGAACAGTTACAGAAATAAGCACCCTTTGTAAAACTGTCCCCTACTATGTATTTCATCTTTGTATGTTGCTGTTTGCCTGGAGTCCGTCGTTAAAACAAAGAATTAGTAATTACATTTTCTAAAGATTTCTGTCTTGACTGACATTTTCTTTTCGCAGGAAAACACAGATTCAAAATTACCCTTACAATGCCCCGCTGTGTTTTGATTATTAACAGATTGGAAGTCACTGTTTTTCTAGTGTAATGTACAGTAATCAAAGTAAATTGGGAGCATTAGTTTCCCTGTAAATAAAGTGAGCCAGCATGCAGTACATCAGTCAGATACAAAATAGCAGGGTGAGGTACAATTATTAATTATCAAGCTTAAACCATCATGTAGATCGATAAAGAGAAGTATCCAGGGAGCAGCACATGGCAAGCATGTTATATAAACGGCAGTGATTTGCCTAAGAGCAATAATGTGTACAACAAGCAAAGTATACAACCCACAGGGGCACTTGTGGCAGATATATGTCACTGGTCATTACTCTTTTCATATACAGTACTTTTATTCACCTTGAAACAACTATGAATCTGCAATGGGGTATTTAGCAGGGTAGATGAACATTAACCACTTAAGCCCCGGAAGATTTTACCCCCTTCCTGACCAGGGGGTATTTTGCGATTCGGCACTGCGTGATTTTAACGGACAATTGAGCGGTCGTGCAACGCTGTACCTAAACGAATTTGACGTCCTTTTTTTCCCACAAACAGAGCTTTCTTTTGGTGGTATTTGATCACCTGTGCGATTTTTTGATCACGCGCTATAAACAAAAAAAGAGCGTCAATTTTGCAAAAATAACAATATTTTTCACATTTTTTATATGAAATTCCCCCCAAAAAAAAAGTAAAAATCAAAATTTTTTAAAATTTTCAGCCAATTTGTTTTATGCTACATATGTTTGGTAAAAAAAATCGCAAAAAGCGTATTTTGATTGGTTTGCGCAAAAGTTATCGCGTTTACTAACAAAGGGAAAGATTTTTGTCATTTTTGTTGTTTTTTTTTTTAACGCGTAATGGCGGCGATCTGCGATTTTTTTTGCGGTACTGCGACATTGGGGCGGACAGATCGGACCCTTGACTGACATTTGTGACACTTTTGGGGTTACCAGTGACATTTCTACAGTAATCAGTGCTATACATATGCACTGTTACTGTAAAAATACACTGGTTGTGAAGGGGTTAACTTTATTTGGGAGGGAGGGGCTGTGTGTATCCCTAGGGGCGTGCTTTCTACTGTGATTGGCTGTGGCTTGAGCTGTAAGGACACTGATCAACGGATCTACATACTAGATCCGTTTGATCAGTGTCTTTACAGCGAGGAGAATGACAGGTGGCTTGTTTACACAAGCTGCCTGACATTCTCCCTCTCCCCCGCCGATCGCAGAGTGACCGGCGGACATCGGGTCCGCTGGTCACACGAGCGGGGGGGTCCGTGACCACGCGGGAGCGGGAGCGCACCTCTGGGGGCGCGCGCTCGCTCCCTAGACCCTCACAAGCTAGTGACGTAGCCCTACGTCACTTTGCCTGTGAGGGGCTGACTGCCGACGTAGATCGGCGTTAGGCAGTCGGCAAGTGGTTAAACACAATGATCATAGCTGTTATGTATTTGAAATTTTTACTATTATTGCACTCTCCTCCGTATAACCTTCCTTCTATCAGACAGAGTTGTATAAAGTACTCGAAACCCATACTTGAGTAAAAGTACAAGTGCTCGGTCAAAAAGTGACTTGAGTAGAAGTGGAAGTGCTCGATCAAAAAGTGACTTGAGTAGAAGTACTAAAGTATTCAACATTTTTTGTACTTAATTATTGCAAGTAGTTTTTTTTTTTAATTTTGCTACTCAAGTACTGAAAGTAAAAGAACCAGTAGTTTTGAAAAAAAAATTGCTACTCAAGTACTGAAAGTAAAAGTACAAGTACTGTGGTATGTAGTTATTAAAGAAAGAAGTCAAAAGTTTGAACATCATATTGTTTTTTATTATTTCAAATGCAGCTTTTATTTATACATACAGTAGCATTTATTTTCATATGCACTGATAATACACATGTTTTGAGCTTCATGAAACCTGCCATCTACTGTTCTGGCAGTGGTAATTTTTATAATAGTAACGAGTAACTATGCAGCACAAAAAAAAAATATCGGAGTAGAAGTATTGAAATCATTGAAAAAATGTAGTGAAGTAAAAGTGGAAGTAGGAGAAAAGAATTCTACTCTAGGAAAGTACAGATACCGCCTTTCGGTACTTAAAGCGGAGTTCCACCCTGGATTTTTTTTTTTTTTTTTTAATACCCCCGGGACAGTCAGGGCTAGTGCATTCCACAATGGCTAGCCTCTGATCTGTCCCGGGTTGCACTTACCTGTTAGGACAAATACTTACCTTGCAAACGTCTTGTCCAGCGCTGCCATCTCAGATGTGGGCAGCTTGAAGCCAGCGCGTCCTCTTCGGCGTCTTCTTCCGCCTTCTTTGGTCCCACGATGCTCTGCGCCGGCCCCGACGTCACTTCCGGGTCGCGCGCGTCATCCCTCCACAGCTTCTGGGCATGCCCAGAAGCTGTTTAGAAGGGGATGGTGCGCGCGACCCGGAACTGACGTCGGGGCCGGTGCAGGCGCAATGATTCCTGGGAGCTATGACGTCCAGCTCCCAGGAATCATTGCAGAGCCAGGAAGTGACGACGGGCCGCGGCCGAGGAAGGAGGAAGAAGGAAGTAAGGTAAGTATATTTTCTTCGCTACAAGGTAAGTAAAAAAAAAAAAAATATGCGATTATCCATTTCTTTTTCAGGTGACCCGGAGCGAGAAGATGGAGGTAAGTATAAAAATAGGGTGGAACTCCACTTTAAGTACAGTAGTGAAGTAGTTCTACTTAGTTACTATACATCTCTGCTATCAGAGGGGGCATTCCTAATTTTAAACCATATTTTGTGTATCCCTTGTTCCTACTGAAATGTTTATATTGCTTTTAAGAGGAAATTGTCTGGACAAAAATATAAAACATAAAATTAAAAATTTTGTGAAGACTGGGACATTTTGCCAAAATTTTGCTATTTTAGCTAATCACTTTAAAGTCAATGGGAAAGGCAAAATTCAGGGTTTTTTGTTGTTTTTTTTTTTTATCCACTTCTGGATCGGAAGATTTTCTCCCTTAACCACTTGCCTACTGTGCACTTAAACACCCTTCACATCCAGGCCAATTTTCAGCTTTCAGCGCTCTCACACTTTGAATGACAATTGCGCGGTCATGCTACACTGTACCCATATGAAATTTTTATCATTTTTTTCACACAAACAGAGCTTTCTTTTGGTGGTATTTAATCATCTCTGGGTTTTTTATTTTTTACAAAAAAAAAGAAAAAAGACAGAAAATTTTGAAAAAAAAAAAAAAAAGTTTTTCTTATTTTCTGCGAGTAAATTTTGAAAATAAAATTTTCTCCCTCACTGATGTGCGCTGATGAGGCGGCACTGATGGGTACTGATAGGCTGCACTTATGGGCACTGATAGGCTGCACTTATGGGCACTGATGAGGTGGCACTTATGGGCACTGATGAGGAGGTACTAATATGCCGCACTGATGAGCACTGATAGGCGGCATTGATAGGCGACACTGATAGGCGGCATTGATAGGCGGCACTGATAGGCGGCACTGATAGGCGGCACTGCTGGGCACTGAGAGGTGGTACTGCTGGGCACTGAGAGGTGGCACTGACGGGCGGCACTGATGGGCACTGATAGGCGGCACTGATGGGCACTGGCGGATGGCACTGATGGACACTGACGGGTGGCACTGATGAGCACTGATGGGCGGCACTGATGAGCACTGATGGGCAGCACCATCAGTGCCCACACTCAGTGCCCATAGTGCTGCCAGTCAGTGCTCATCAGTGCCTAGATGAGCAGGCACTGATGGGCACTGACTGGCAGCACTATGGGCACTGATTGTGGGCATTGATGGGGGCACTGATGGCGGGCAATGTGGGCACTGATGGGGGGGCAATGTGTGTGGTTTTTTTTACCTTCAGTAATCAGGGCACTGGTGATCAGTGCCCTGATTACATTTGTCTGTGTCCCCAGCGGCTGTCGGCTCCCCCTCCTTCCTCACACTGCAGTGTCTGTGTAAGGAAGGAGCGCCGGCGATGAGAGATGATCTCATATGTTTACATATGAGATCATCTCTCATTGGACGGCTTGATCACGTGGTGAATGGCCGCTGTGATTGGCCATTCACCACGATCTGTGATCGGGAGTGCGCGGGAGTGCGGGGGGGGGGGGGGGCGTGTCACTGGAGGCCGTTTAAAAACGGCCTCCCGAAAATTCGAGTCCGCGCTGCAGCCGTATATAGGCTGTAGCGTGGATGGGAGGGGGTTAATGACCAGGCCATATCTTGCAATTCGGCACTGCATTACTTTAACGGACAATTGCGCAGTAGTGCAACGCTGTACCCAAATAAAATTGATGCCCTTTCTTTCCCACAAATGGATCTTTCTTTTGTTGGTATTTGATCACCTCTGCGATTTTAATTTTTTGCGCTATAAACAAAAAAAAGCAACAATTCTGAAAAAAAAAAACCCTATATTTTTCACTTTCTGCTATATAACATTCTCAAAACAAAAAATTAAAAATCAAAATTTTTTAACATTTTAGGTCAATTTGTTTTCTGCTACATATTTTTGGTAAAAAAATCGCAATAAGCATATTTTGATTGGTTTGCGCAAAAGTTATCGCGTCTACTAACTTTATGTAATTTTTATTGTTTTTTTTTTTTACTAGTAATGGCGGCGATCTGTGATTTTTAGCGGGACTGCTGACAGATCGGACCCCTAACTGACATTTTTGACACTTTTGGGGGGACCAGTGACATTACTACAGTAATCAGTGCTAAAAATATGCACTGTTACTGTAATAATGACACTGACAGGGAAAAGGTTAACATTGTGGGTGATCAAGGGGTTAAATGTGAACCTAGGGGAGTGATTCTAACTGTGGGGGGGGGGGGGGCGTGGCTAGCAAAATGATCATAGAGACCTGTGATCCTATATAGACGGATCACAGGAGCTCTATGATCATTCCAGAGAGAAGAACGGTCAGCTACGTTTACAACAGATGACCCTTCTTCTCTCTCAGTGGGGAGCGATCACGGGTGTCAGGCGGCAATCAGAGCCCCCTGCCCCGTGCATCCGAGTCCCTGCTGACGAGTGGGGGCAGGAGCTCGTGACCGGTGGCGCGCGCTCTCCCCCTAGCCGCAGCGCGCGACCAACGTAGGTCTATTTATGCCCGAGTGGCTGTCAGTTGTATAACATATACCATTATTCATTTAAAGGGTGTTCGACATCAAATGTATTCTATCTATTGTTTAATATGTTGTACTTTGACTACTTGTTCTTTAATATAATGCAACTTTGTACTTCTTCCTTGATGCTGTTCGGTTGTTAGTCACTGCACATGCACTGTTCCATGCTATTTCCCGCCCCCCCTGCAGGGGTCACCTTTACCCTACACCTCCAACGGATGTGGGGTCTCTGGGCTGGCCGAGACAGCGGGACAATGTTCCTGCCCACATCCGGCCTGGTGGCTGTGCATAGCTGCCATTGTGGCTGATTATTGCACAGCACGGCGCATGCTCCGTTCTTCGGACTGCGCCATTAGGGACCTGGCTCGGCGTGATGACTTCACATCCACCCGGATGTGCGTCATCCCGCCGAGTTGAGGGGAGGCATTTATAGCAAGACACCGGCATCAGCATTACGGATGCCGCTGTTTCCGCCATCAGTTCGACACAGAGGTAGGTACTGGGGAGCCTGGATGCCGCATTTTGAACACCATTTTAGGTTAAATTCCTGACCATGTCCTTTTTTCAGGTTACGTAGTGCTGGTGACGATAGGGGGATATTGTGTCCTCTTCCCCCCCTCCCTTTCCCTCTTCCGCTTTTTGGGAGAAAAAGCTGCCTTACGGATCTAATTTTTAGATCAAGGTTCCAGGCACCCTAAGATCGAGTCTGAACTTCAAGCGCTTTTTGTCCGGCCTGATAAATTATATATCCTCCAAGGCATGGTAAGCCTAGCCCCATAATCCCTGTTGTTAACTATGAGGGTCTGGCTGCCTTTTACCAATATCAATCTAGTACCTCTTTGCTTCATAGTGAGCCACACCATTTATGTCACGCTGATCAGTTACAGCTCTGCAAGCATTTTGGCAGTAATACTGACCTTCATTGTTTATATACAGGTATTACTTTTTTGTAGGGGTAAAGAAATCTTTCTCTTTCCCCTTTTTTGTTGTTTAAATTTTCAAATCTTAGTATTCCTATCAAACTATTTATTACTACCTATTGCATGCCTATATCCCCTCCACATCCGTTGGTGAGGCGTTTATTGGGTGGTGGCCTATCCCTGCATGGGGCGGACTGAGCATGAGACACTGGTGTGCATGTGTCTGAAGTGACTCCCTAAGCATTAACTGTTTTTGCTGTATTTTAATGTATACTTTTTGTTACACAGGATTCTCAAGGCAAAACAATATATCTTGTACCAAACCCCTGAAGAAGCGGATCTAATCGTCCGCGAAACATGTTGGGTTGATGCCAGGTGCTCAATTGACCACCGGTTATTGTTCTATATGTTTATCCTAAATTGCCTGTACACTTGCCTGTATGTCTACATATGATATAGTGATGTATGTTCTGTACTTTGATTGTATGTCTCAGTTACATGTTTTATTGTGATTTTAAATATGTTAAATAAACTTATATTTTATATACATTAGTTGCATACTTTTCAGATCTACTGTACCGTTAAAATCCCACCAGCCCTCCTTCCCTCTTTTTTTCCCCCCCTCTCTTCCCCTCTCTTCCCACCCGTTCTTTTTCCCCTTTCCTTTTTCTTTTTCTTTTCCCCTCTTTCTTGCCCCCCTTTTTTCCATTTTCCCCTTCTTTCCTTCTCTTTCTCCCCCTCTTTTCTCCGTCCCCCATCCCTCATTCACGTTCCCTCCCTTCCCTTCCGCCCTTCCTTCCCTTTTTCCCTTCCTCTCCCCCCCCCCCCTCCTCTTTCTTCTCCCCCCCCTTTTTTTCTTTTATTCCTTACTCCAGGTCTCCTCTTTTTCTTTTTTTTTCCCCTTTTTTCTTTTCACCTGTCCTTCTTTTCCCACACTTGTTCCTTTTTATGTCTTCCCCCTCCCTTCATTGTGAAACATAGTCTCAGTGTTGTGATCTTACACCCAGATCCCACACAGACTATTTTTCCTTTAAATAGTATCATTTGGGATGTTGGTACGTTTTTATCGATCTATAACAAACACCAACCTTTAATAGATACCATGTGATTGATGTGGTCAATCACAGCAGATCACATGACAGTTGTACACAATGTAAGGCTTTGTTACATGCCTTTCATTGTGTACTATTGTGATGAGCTATGTGATTGCTCACAGTCATCACATGGTACAGACAGGGTCAATCACAGCTCTTCTGTACCATGTGATTAACTGTAGCCAATCACCGTTAATCACAATATTAAACACTGAATGAGTCGTTTTCATTCAGAAGAAATGGTCACTTATAAATGTACATTCAGTGTCCACCATCAAGTGGATGTAGGAGGAGTCCCCTGTAGTGCATTTGCACATTTTTCCCAGCAAGGAGTATTATCTCCAAGGGTTAGAAAGGTTGGATTCATCTCTTTTTCATGGATAGTGTAGGACCCACTGATAATGGGGTACTTTGACGCAGTAGTGGGCTTGAGCACGATATGGCCATATGGTGGGACCAAACCCCCATTTTTATTTATGGACTCTCTTCAGATTTGGTAGTAATTTCTTTTGCATTTGCGCGCTATTCTTTTTTAATATACATGTCTTTTGGTTCATAGCTGCAGCAGCTTTGGAAATACATGGGTATGCTCCCCCAAATTTTTTGCCTGTTTATTATGTATTCGGTCTGACCAGACTATCGAGGTTGAGCAGCCCTCCCCACCCCCCACATACACCTGTACTCAATCAGTGTCCACCATCAAGTGGATGTAGGAGGAGTCCCCTGTAGTGCATTTGCACATTTTTCCCAGCAAGGAGTATTATCTCCAAGGGTTAGAAAGGTTGGATTCATCTCTTTTTCATGGATAGTGTAGGACCCACTGATAATGGGGTACTTTGACGCAGTAGTGGGCTTGAGCACGATATGGCCATATGGTGGGACCAAACCCCCATTTTTATTTATGGACTCTCTTCAGATTTGGTAGTAATTTCTTTTGCATTTGCGCGCTATTCTTTTTTAATATACATGTCTTTTGGTTCATAGCTGCAGCAGCTTTGGAAATACATGGGTATGCTCCCCCAAATTTTTTGCCTGTTTATTATGTATTCGGTCTGACCAGACTATCGAGGTTGAGCAGCCCTCCCCACCCCCCACATACACCTGTACTCAATCAGTGTCCACCATCAAGTGGATGTAGGAGGAGTCCCCTGTAGTGCATTTGCACATTTTTCCCAGCAAGGAGTATTATCTCCAAGGGTTAGAAAGGT
Organism: Pelophylax lessonae; assembly: GCF_965119305.1. Lineage (NCBI taxonomy): Eukaryota > Metazoa > Chordata > Amphibia > Anura > Ranidae > Pelophylax > Pelophylax lessonae. The sequence continues at coordinate 493,219,641 of NC_138772.1, read as the reverse complement.
TGGATTCATCTCTTTTTCATGGATAGTGTAGGACCCACTGATAATGGGGTACTTTGACGCAGTAGTGGGCTTGAGCACGATATGGCCATATGGTGGGACCAAACCCCCATTTTTATTTATGGACTCTCTTCAGATTTGGTAGTAATTTCTTTTGCATTTGCGCGCTATTCTTTTTTAATATATAAATGTACATTGCACAGTTATAAGCAATAATAGTAAGTAAAAAGTGTAAAAAAAAATTCCTCATCACTGTCCCAGAGTAGTACAGTGTTACTGTGGTAACACACTGTATTGCCCTGGCCACTGTATGTAAAAAAAACTAATTGCAAAAAAAAAAAAGAAGAGGAAATGGAATAAAAAGTAACAAATATTTTAAAATTTAAAAATATATATTTTTTTAAAATACTGTCACCAGTCCGTGTCCCTGATCACTGTTATACCAGTTGTATGATGACGCTGTACTGCACTGCTAACAGTATGTAAAAATGTGTTAAAAATTGTGGGGGAAAAAAACATTTTTTTTTTTTAAATTTCCTCATTTTCTAAAATAACAACTTCAAAAAATTGCAATGCCTCTTACTAAATACCTTGGACTGTCTACTTTCCAAAATAGGGTAATTAGGGGGATATTTGTACTGTCGTTTTCAGGCCTCAAGAAATGAGATAGGCTGTCAGTTCATCAGGATTGACCGATTTTTAGATATATACCATCATTTGTGGACTTTCCTACAGACTAAATAATATACACTGATTTGGGTTATTTTCCCCAAAGAAATGTAGCAGAATACCATTTGACCTACATTTATTTGCAAAACCACCGAAAAAAAGTTTGTAAAAAAATTACAAAAATTCACATGAGTAAAGTGTTGCATGACTGCACAATTGTCATTCAAACTGTACTGAAGCTGAAAATTGGCCTGGGCAGGAAGGGGGTAAAAGTGTTCGGTATTTAGGCGGGTAAACAGTTACTAAACCCAGGACTCTGCATTCACTATATCTGGTCTTCCACAGTACACAGAACATGAAAATGTGATTATTTTAGTAAATATAAACTGCTAAATAGCTTTTTTCATCAGCAGTATACAGCTATATAGCAGTCTTGTGACTTTTATCAGTTTTTGGTTAAAGCTTGTAGGAGGAGTTTTTATTCTACTCTGACTGTCCTATGAGGCTGCTGGACCCTTGACCACCCAGTCTGGACAGTGCTGATTGGCCCTGTGCTGATCACATGCACCATCACAAGAAAAAAAAAAAAACTCTCTAGAAATACACACCAAACTGAGCATGTGTCTCCAAAGGCTCTGTCTTATCAGGGATTGGAGACAGTGGAAGAAGGGAAGGATCAGAGGAGGATCAGAGGAGACAGGATCAAACAGCCTTTTTACACAATGTGATAAATTAACCCCTTAGGTTCCACAGTGAGTATAACATGCATGCTTTACTGCATATACAGACTGATGTTACTGTTGTGGGTTTGGTAACACTTTAAGAACACATTTAAAGGGGGTGCAATGCATGTATAGCGTATCACAAAGAACAAGACTTAATTAGGGGACAAGACAAGTTAGAGAAGATGCAGTACAAATGTCTAATGTGCATTGAAGCTATTCAGAGGAGGCTATATTACCATTGCAAAAGCACAACACAGGATTTAGTCTTTGTGCATTTGGTTTTTCCCCCAATGACACATGTACATACACTTTCAGCGGGTGAATGGCTATGTGAATTCTTTTTAAATTAACAAAATACACAAAATTATGGGTCTTATATTGTAAGTTCCATGAAGGAAAAAGAAAGGTTTGAAGTAGATCTGCTTGGTTTATGGGTTGCTACCTGTGTTGCCCCTGTTTCTATATCACTGTTATGCGTTATCATGAAGACAGGAGAGCCTTCGATACAGCAAAGTAATTGGTATTTCATTGAAGATGAACATTACTGAAACAAGGAATACCCTGGAGACAAAACATTACACATTTCCCTGTGAAGTGTAAAAATATCAGCCAGCGAGCTTGTTACACCGTATATTACACGTTCTACAGGAATTCACTGTTTTATTACTGCACCACCTAAATTATAGCAACATATCTATGTGTGATTTGTGATTTGGTGCTGAGGATAGTGGCAAATTGTCAGTTTATCCGAAAAATTATATTCATCATATGCAAAAGCAATAAAATAAAAAGAATAGTCCCTGTAGATACACCATATTGTTAAGAGTATTGGGACATCTGCCTTTACACTCACATGAACTTTAATGGCATCCCAGTCTTAGTCCGTAGGGTTCAATATTGAGTTTGCCCACCGTTTGCAGCTATAACAGATTCAACTCTCCTGGGAAGGCTGTCCACAAGGTTTGTCTATGGGAAGGTCAGACACTGATGTGGACAAGAAGGCCTGGCTAGCAGTCTGCGCTCTTATTCGTTCCAAAGGTGTTCTATCGGGTTGAGGTCAGAACGCTGTGCAGGTCAGTCAAGTTCCTCCACCCCAAACTCACTCATCCATGTCTTTATGGACCTTGCTTGTCCACTGGAGCGCAGTCATGTTGGAACAGGAAGGGTCCAAAATGTCTTGGTATTCTGACGCCTCTGACTGAAGAGTTCTCTTCACTGGAACTAAGGGGCCAAGCCCAACCCCTGAAAAACAACCCCACACCATAACCCCCCTCCACCAAATGATTTGGATTTTGGGTTTACAAATATTTGTATAGCAAATATAAAAAATTACTTGAAGGGCAATTATATGAAATACACCAATTGTTTAACCTCTTGTCTGCCAGGCCTGTACGTCGGGGGGAGGGGGTTTACACAAGATTCAAGTGCCTGCAGCCACAGGGATTGTGTGTAAAACTGACAGGCAGACCCCTGACAGGCGCCACACCACCCCTCACATTTTTGTAAATATTTTATTCTTTCTTTTCATGTGACAACAAAAAGAAATGACACTTTGCTACAATGTAAAGTAGTGAGTGTACATCTTGTATAACAGTGTAAATATGCTGTCCCCTCAAAATAACTCAACACAGAGCCAATAATATCTAAACCGCTGGCAACAAAAATGAGGACACCCCCTAGGTGAAAATGTCCAAATTGGGCCCAATTAGCCATTTTCCCTCCCTGGTATCATGTGACTTGTTAGTGTTACAAGGTCTCGGGTGTGAATGGGGAGCAGGTGTGTTAAATTTGGTGTTATCGCTCTCACTCTCTCATACTGGTCACTGGAAGTTAAACATGGCACCTCATGGTAAAGAACTCTCTGAGGATCTGAAAAAAAATTGTTGCTCTACATAATGGCCTAGGCTATAAGAAGATTGCCAAGACCCTGAAACTGAGCTGCAGCACGGTGGCCAAGACCATACAGCGGTTTAACAGGATAGATTGTACTCGGAACAGGCCTCACCATGGTCCACCAAATAAGTTGAGTGCACGTGCTCAGCGTCATATCCAGAGGTTGTCTTTGGGAAATAGATGTATAAGTACTGCCAGCATTGCTGCAAAGGTTGAAGTGGTGGGGTCAGCCTGTCAGTGCTCAGACCATACGCTGCACACTGCATTAAATTGGTCTGCATTGCTGTCCTCCCAGAAGGAGGCCTCTTCTAAAGATGATGCACAAGAAAGCCTGCAAACAGATTGCTGAAGACAAGCAGACTAACGACATGGATTACTGAATCCGTGTCCTGTGGTTTGATGAGACCAAGATAAACTTATTTGGTTCAGATGGTGTCAAGTGTGTGTGGCGGCAACCAGGTGAGGAGTACAAAGACAAGTGTGTCTTGCCTACAGTCAAGCATGGTGGTGGGAGTGTCATGGTTTGGGACTGCATGAGTGCTGCTGGCACTAGGGAGTTACAGTTCATTGAGGGAACCATAAATGCCAACATTTACTGTGACATACTGAAGCAGAGCATGATCCCCTCCCTTCAGAGACTGGGCCGCAGTGCAGTATTCCAACATAATGAACCCAAACACACCTCAAAAATGTCTTGCTAAAGAAGCTGAAGGTAAAGGTGATGGACTGGCTAAGCATGTCTCCAGACCCAAACCCAATTAAGCATCTGTGGGGCATCCTCAAACAGTAGGTTGAGGAGCGGAAGGTCTCTAACATCCACCAGCTCCATGATATCTTCTTGGAGGAGTGGAAGGAGTCCAGTGGCAACCTGTGAAGCTCTGGTGAACTCCATGCCCAAGAGGGTTAAGGCAGTGCTCAAAAATAATGGTGGCCTCACAAAATATTGACACATTGGGCCCAATTTGGACATTACACTTAGGGCTGTATTAAATTTTGTTGCCAGCGGTTTGGACATTAATGGCTGTGTGTTGAGTTTGTTTGAGGGGACAGCAAATTTACACTGTTATACAAGCTGTACTCACTACTTTACATTGTAGCAAAGTGTCATTTCTTCAGTGTTGTCACATGAAAAGAAAGAATAAAATATTTACAAAAATGTGAGGGGTGTACTCACTTTTTTGAGATACTGCACATCTGCTCTCCTCCGCTTCTTCCTGTGACCTGAAAAGGGACATGTATGACATCACTTCCGGGTCAGCCTCTGAGTGTCCCCTGCTAGCATAGACGGGACGGGGTGTATTGCAATGAGATGTGCATTTGATTTGCAAAAAAATAAAGTTACACCCAAGCACATAAAATCTCCCCCAATAAAATATTTTGAGACCCCCCACCCCCACATATACACAGGTATGAACGCGAACGCACGTGTTGAGGGGCTTTTGGAGCATTGCCTATACAAAATATAAGGTACTGAAGTATGTCGCCATTTCATGGGCGCACACAAATGTAAGGTTTGACATGTTGGGGATCTATTTACTCGGTGCAGCCTTGACTTTCATATTTTACTAAAAATGTGGGTAGTTTATTACGTTTGTTGGCCCTAAAATTCACTTTAGTTTTTTTTTTTTACATAAATTTTGCATTTTCTAGACCTTTGCGTTAATATCAAGTGATAAAAAAACTGTCATTGAAACTACCACTATTTTATTCTCTAGGGTGTTTGCTTTCGAAAAATATATAATGTTTGGTAGGTTTTATGTAATCTTCTGGCCTAACATTATTTTTTAAACATGTAAAAATGCAAAAGCTACTCTGGCAGTGAAAGGGTTAACAAAAGTGGAGTTGTCCTTTAAAGAATTGCAGTTTTTTTTTTTTAAATAACCATGTCACACTTACTTGCTCTGCGCAGTGGTTTTGCACAGAGAAGCCCCAATCCTCCTCTTCTGGGGTCCCCTGCTGGTGCTTCTGGCCCCTCCCTCCTGCTGAGTGCCCACATAGTAAGCAGCTTCACTCCCAAGCTGCTGCTCTGTGTGTCTATTCACACACAGAGCATGGATCAGCCTCGTCCCGCTCTCTCCTCATTGGCTCACTGGCTGTGATTGACATTAGTGGGAGCCAATAGCTCCTGCTGCTGTGTGTCAGCCAATAAGGGAAGAAGAGACCAGGGAGAGCTGCTGCTCTTGTGCACATTGCTAAATCGAGGTAGGGCTCAGGTAAGTATTAGGGGTGACTGCTACACACAGAAGGTTTTTTAACTTCATGCATTGAATGCATGAAGGTTAAAGAACTTTGAGCCTCTACAACCACTTTAAGTTTTGACATCTTCCCTCTAAATATTTTTAATGGAATAACTAAAATAATGTTGGAAAAACAGAATGGGTTAGAATGGGTTTATAATCTCTTCCTATGAAACACTGTGCAATGTCATATCTGTGTTGCAATGTCAAAAAAAGAAAACAATACGGGATATTGTTACCTACTAAAGCTGATGTATAAGCTTGCTTAATTCCCCTATAAACTTCACCATTTATTTCAGCTAATTGTAGACAAGGTCAGATCTACCATGATGGCCATAGAAGGTTTTAGAGTTACTGCTTCATTTCAGAGATTACAATAATCGATCTACACAGCGGTAGAAATCAGATTATGCCAATTATGACTGTTCGGGGGAAGGATTCTGCTCTTGAACCAATGTTATATTCAGTGATAATGAATGAGAAGAAAGAAGTGCCGATGTATATGCAACAATAAGTCCTTAAAGTGATTGTAAAGCTTTCATTTTTTTTTTTAATTAAAATAATAAACATGTTATACTTACCTGCTCTGTGCAGTTGGTTTTGCATAGAGTGGCCCGAATCCTCCTCTTCTTGGGTCCCTCTTCAGCACTCCTGACTCCTCCCTCCGGTCGGGTGCCCCCACAGCAAGCAGCTTGCCATGGGAGCACCCGAGCTGAGTCGCTGTTCTGTATGTCCATGCACACAAGGAGCTGCAGTGCGGCCCCACCCTCCGTCCCCTGATTAGCTCACCACCTGTGATTGACAGCAGCGGGAGCCAATCAGGGAAGGCTCTTGTGGACATCGCTGAATCGAAAGGGGGCTCGGGTAAGTATTGGGGGGGCTGGAGGGTTGCTGCACACATAAGGTTTTTACCTTCTTGCATAGTTTGCATAAAGGTAGAAAACCTTGTGCCTTTATGACCACTTTAAGAAAGTCCATAGATAGATTTTCTTTTTTCTTCAAAGCCAGGGATTGAGTCCTGCAGGAACGCATGGGAAGGGCGTTCCTGTACTTTTTCTACAGCAGGAACACAATTCCCATTAGCAGCCGTGTCCTAGAGCCCCCCCAACAGGATCCCAGCACCCCCCTCCTGCTCTAGAATGGCGGGTCGGTAAGCCCAGATTGCGGGTTCTCGACCCTCCATCCCCAAGCATCAGTGTGAAGAACAGATACAGCACTAGAGGAAGCAGAGCCAATGCTTCCTGTAAAATGCTGGCTACTGTCACTGGCGGAGTGATATCAAATGTACTCCGCCTCCACCTGTGAGAGGAGCGATACAGGAAGCATTGGCTCTGCTCTCTACTGCAGCCCATGCTTCCTGTCACACTGAATGAATGGTGGGTCGGGAACCAGCCAGCAGTACCAGCCAGCAGTACCCACCAACAGTACCCGCCAGCAGTACCAGCCATCAGAACCCACCAGCAGTACCAGCCATCAGTACCCACCAACAGTAGCCACCAACATTACCAGCCAGCAGTACCAGCCAGCAGTACCCACAAACTGTAGCCGCCAGCAGTAACCACCAGCAGGACCAACCAACAGTAACCACCAGCAGTACCATGCAGAAGTACCCATCAACAGTTCCTGTAAAGCGTCAACTTCTTTCACTGGTGGGGTGATATCAAATGCACTCCGCCTCTGCCTGTGAGAGGAGCGATAGAGGAAGCATTAGCTCTGCTCTCTACTACAGCCGCAGGCTTCCTGTCATACTGAATGAATGTTGGGTTGGGAACCAGCCAGAAGTACCCACCAGCAGTACCCACCAACAGTACCTGCTACCAGTACCAGCCAGCAGTACCAGCCACAAGAAACGACCAGCAGTACCACCATCAGTACCCGCCAGCAGTACCAACCAGCAGTACCCACCAGAAGTAACCACCAGAAATTCCAGCCATCAGTACCCACCAGCAGTATCCAGAGGCAGTACCCACCAGCAGTACCAGACAGCAGTACCAGCCAGCAGTACCCAACAGCAGTACCCTCCAGTAATACCAGCCAGCAGTACCCACCAGCAGTACCAGCCAGCAGTACCAACCAGCAATACCCACCAGCAGTACCAGCCCTGGGGGACAGAAAGGCAGCAGCCACCAGCCATACCTGCCTGGGGGACAGCAGCAGCCAGCGATACCTGAAGGAATCCTGAGGAAGAAGTGAAGATTGAGGTAATTTGAGGTGCAGGTAAACTGCAGTGCATCCGTGTGAAAGCAGCCTTAGGTCCTTTCACACGATCAGTTTGGTCGGGTCCTCCTGTCTGTTTTTCATGTCGACCCACTCAGACCCTCCATATACCTCTATAGAGTGGCAGATGTGTCAGTTTACATCCGCCTATCTTCAATTTGATTCACTTAAACAAAAAAAGAAGGGGATCCGTCCCCTTCTGTCTGGGCGGATTGGATCGGAGGGCCCATAGAGTAGAGCGGGCTGTGTCCGTGTCTGCTCTGCATATGCTGAATAGACAAGGACCTGTCATCTGTCCACTCCGCTCATTGTGGCCTGCAACTGGTTACCAAATAACTAAAGTGGCCCTCGCTCCACAAAAGATATATATATATACACACACACACACACTTTTTTACTTTTGAGGTGGGAGGAATGGGTGAGTTCCCACACTTTTCTTTCAAGGACTTGACTCCTGCGCTAAGCAATTGTGTTCTGACAGCAGTTAGACTTCTTCTTTGTCAGAATACACTGATCAGTGTTTCAGGTTATAGCCTGCAGCAATGATGGAGCAGAGAAAATCCACCAACTTGACTTCTGTACACCCTCCCTGTCAATACATGGATCAAAATTCAGTCGGTTCAGCAGGGATGTATGGCTGGCTTTAGTCAGAGCAGTTACAATGTTCTCTGTTTCTCTATTATCCCAAGCCTCTTTATGAAATTCTTGAAGGAATATTATTTTTATGACATCCCCTTCCACTAAAAGTATCACTCTACACTACCGAAGACCACATAGAACCTCTGTGTGACACCTTCTACTGCTGTCTCGGGCCCCCTAGGCAAGGCTTCTTATTAATGCTGTACCCTGGCCCCTGGAGCTGACCATTCTTTAAACACCACTTCCCTCCAAGCACCTGTAGTAATAAAGCGGAGCACCTTGCTGCACCGAATTGTGGGTGTAACTTGTGTTAGCAGTGGGAAGAGCTTAAAGGGACATAATTAAATTAAATATGAGGCTGCTCACTGTATTTATAGCATATAACACCCCTGTGTATACTGTATGTGGATGAATGGATGCATACATCATATCCTAGTGCCCTGCTGGGGTTAGAAGCGAAATATCACTGGTTGTACATTTAGGTATGTTGTTATACATGTGGTTTGAGACTTCTTAAGATACATAAACACTCATCGGCTGCTTTATTAGGTACACCTTACTAGTGCAGGGTTGGATCCCTTTTTGCCTTCAGAACTGCCTTAATTCCTCGTGGCATAGATTCAACAAGGTGTTGGAAATGTTTTGGTCCATATGGACATGATAGCATCACGCAATTGCTGCAGATTTGATGGCTGCACATCCATAATGCAAATCTCCTATTCCACCACATCCCAAAGGTGCTCTGTTAGACTGAGATCTGGTGTCTGTGGAGGCCATTGGTGTACAGTAACCTCATTGTCATGTTCAAGAAACCAGTGGTGAGATGATTTGAGCTTTGTGACATGGTGCATTATCCTGCTGGAAGGAGCCATCAGAAGATGGGTACAATGTAGTCATAAAAGGATGGACATGGTCGGCAACAATACTCAGGTAGGCACATAGTGTTTAAACAATCCTCAATTGGTACAAAAGGGCCCAAAGTGTGGCAAGAAAATATCCCCCACACCATTACACCACCAGCCTGAACCGTTGATACAAGACAGGATAGATCCATGCTTTCATGTTGTTTATGCCAAATTCTGACCCCACCATCTCAATGTTGCAGCTGAAATCAAAACTCATCAGACCAAGCAACATGTTTCCAATCCTCTATTGTTTCCAAGCCTGTGCAGACTGTAGCCTCAGTTTCCTGTTCTTAGCTGACAGGAGTGGCACCCGGTGTGCTCTTCTGCTGCTGTAGCCCATCTGCTTCAAGGTTTGATGTGTTGTGCATTAAGGGATGGTATTCTGCATACCTTGGTTATAACGAGTGGTTATTTGAGTTACTTTTGCCTTTGTGTCATCTCAAACCAGTCTGTCCATTCTCCTCTGACCTCTGACATCAACAAGGCATTTTCATCCACACAACTGCCGCTCACTGGATATCTTTTCATTTTCGGATCATTTTCTTTAACCCTAGAGATGGTTGTGTGTAAAAATCCCAGTAGATCAGCAATTTTTGAAATACTCAGACCAGACCAGTTCGTCTGGCACCAACAACCATGCCAGTTTCAAAGTCACCTAAATCCCATTTCCTCCCCATTCTGATGCTCGGTTTGAACTTCAGCAAATCGCCTTCACCACTTCTAGATGCCTAAATGCATTGAGTTGCTGCCATGTGATTGGCTGATTAGCAATTTGTGTTACCAAGCAATTAAACAAGTGTACCTAATAAAGTGGGCGGTGAGTATATACTGTATATTCTACTTACTTGTCTTTTAGCTCCCCAGGCCCCTAGACACAATCCCCTGTACTCATGATACTGTTTTTCAAGGGTCTTCAGTGTCTCTACCCCCTCAGTCAGCTCTCATGGACCTCTGGGCTCCTTCCTTCCTGGTCCCCAGGCCGTCCACCTGTGACCATGTGCCACTGTTGCAGAGGAGGAGGCAGCCACCATCCTCCCTACTTACCAGCCAAAGATCCAGCAGCACACATGCTCCTGGCTTTTATACTCCCCCCCAGAATGCGCCAAGACAATCAGTCTGTGCCAATCACTGAGGCTGTATCAAAGCCTGTGTACCCATTGGTCAGATTTACTCCACTGTCCAATATGCCTCCCTATTGGACCAGTGTGAAATACTCCCTAGACCAGATGAATCACACATTGAGCACCATGAGCAGACCTAACTCAGAGATCCTGCTTCCTGGTAGACAGAAAGCAATATAGATTTGCCTGCTGCTCTTCTGATAGGCAGACAGAGCAAAAAACTATACACTCTCACTAGCACCTACCTAGGAGGGTGCTACATTTACTAAGCTCTGGGGAAAATGAGTGCAACTGCACTTGAGAAGTACACGGTCTATTTGCCTTTAGCAAATCCACCCTATTGTGTAATATAGGGAATGTAAAATAATTTGATACAATTATTTGCAGATATATTTGTGACTTCAGATTTGACTATATGGACAAGTCCATATTTTTATGCCTATCCTGAAGAAGTGACTACTTATTATTAAATGCGTTGATTTTAGGTGCTGTCAAAATTCATAGGATTGTCGCTTATTGTAACTTATGTCATATGAAGTTTCATTAATTACTTATTTTAATTACACTAATCTGTTTTTAATGTATATATACAATTAATTATGTTTTTATTGTTTATAAATGATTGTGTTTGTTGAAAATGTTCCCTAGAGGTACACTTAAAACTGCTCTCATACACGGATGGCTTTCTTCTGTTAAAGCACATATATGCCATAATCCTTTTACCCACAAAATATTTTTTCATTACTGTGCCACAAGTAAGAGTCTAAGGGCTTGTTTACACTTGCGTTGGTGTCTGTTAAGCGATCATTGCTTGTTTGGTGAAGTGTGGGTAAGTTTCCATGGTAACGGTGACTCCCACTAGAGATCATACTGGGGAAAATAGCCTCCTGGAGATTGTAGCAGCTTTTGAATGTTCCTTGTGATCTTTTTACACTGTGCCCTATGGATATTCTGCCATCTAATGCATTTTGCCACTCCCCACCTTGGTTGCTAGGGTGCTGGCACAGCAGTCAGCATCCTAGCAACCAATGCTGCTGTGCATCATAGGTTGCTAGGATGCTGGCAGCTGGACTGCAACTGAGTCATTGGTCGCTATGATACAGGCACAAGCACAGTAATCCTGCCCTGTATGTGCAGGGCAATGTTGCTGAGCTGCACTGAGCATGTCCTCCCTATGAAAACTCTGGTCTCTGTGCCACCGCAACCACCAGAGTACTGCCTATTGTGGTCATCTCAGTTTGCTTTGTTGGCATAATGCTGGTTAATGCAATTGTTTATGCAAAAGATAAAACTAGGAGAGATGCGTGAACAGAACATTATTGTTACAAAAATATCCATACATAAAAAAGGAATAGGAGAAATATGAGTTTAATGCTAAATGACAGAGTTTAGTAATTGCATAGAAACATCGTATGAGACAATGCGTACACAAATAGAAGAATGTTTACGTTGCCTTTCCAACAGACAAATTAAAATCAAAGCTAATTTGTGTTAATCTTTGCATTGTTAAACCTATTCTTGCCTATCCATGCGGAGTGACAAATGATTGTTTAATTAGGCTGAATATGTCATGTTACATGCAAGTATTATTAGTGCACTACACAGCCGGAGCAGGGTGCAAAAAACAACAGCGCTAATATGGAGCATACCATGGGATTCATTTAATTATATAGCATGACATAAAATAATAATCTGTGAACTATACAAACTAATCATATAGTAAAGGTCAGCAGATCAGTAGATAGGCTCATAAAAATTGTTCTCAACACCAGAGGGATCAGATCCAGTCCCAACATATTAACTAATATAATATGGAAAAAAAATAGCTCTTGTACTGAAAGTGATAAATATAACCTGGCCTAGGTAAGAAAGTTACAATCCAATGACAGTGCCAAACAAATGTCTGAGAGTATGAGCTTCGTGTTCGAGTCGAACCTAAGCTCGACTCGAACACTTCCTGTTTGCCTGTTTGCCGAATGGCGAACAAATGGGCTTCTTCACGGGAACTTCGAGTCCCCGCACCCATAATTAATTTAATAGGTTTTTTTTATATCCATAATTAATATTAATCATCCGCTGGCCAAGGAATCAAACCTACAGCCTCTCATTTGCAAGCCCATTATTCTAGCACCTACACCACCGAGCCAGCTGTTTAACCTAAGACTCTCTCTGTCTAACTAACTTCTATCTGAGCTTGACAGCTCTTTTATAGGGCTCTGACGTCACCAGAGCCCCATAGTCCACTGCTTAGGTGCAGTGAATAAATTACTGATGTCACGTCAGAAGGGGCAGGGATAAATAATAGATTTTAATTAAAATCCATAATTAATATTGATCACCCACTGGCCAGGGTAGTTGAACCCCCAGCCTCTCATTTGCTATCCCGTTATTCTACCAGCTATGCCACCGAGCCAGTGACGTCAGTAATTTATTCACTGCACCTGAGCAGTGGATTATGGGGCGCTGGTGATGTCAGAGCCCTATTAAAGAGCTGTCAAACTCAGATAGAAGTTAGTTAGGCAGAGAGAGTTTTAGGTTAATCAGCTGGCTCGGTGGCGGGGGTGTTCGGCTCATCACTATCCAAGAGTCCAAGGTAATTTAATGATGACATTGATTCATAGCAGAATACACCAATGCGTTTCAAGGGCCAAACACACTCCCTCTTCATCAGAGCTTGAGAATTTTTACTATGCCTAAATGGGCTCAGGTGAACAGATACTGTAGCAAATAGACCTGCAGTGTAATTTACTGCTTGGAACAGGTTCAGGGGGGCAGGATAAATGAATGCTAGATAAGGCCGCCAAGGAGGGCCTCTGTGAAAAAACTTCAGATGAAGGGTGAGTGTGTTTGGTCCCCTAAATGCATTAGATTTATTCTGCTTTGAGTTTATTTTATTATTACATTTCTTTAGACTCATTGACATTTGACACTCTTGTTGGAATGTATGCATATATATTCTCAACTCTGCGTCCTTTTCCTGTTCCTGGAGGTGGTCCCCACTTTGTGAAGTGCTGCCGAACTGGAGGCAGTGTGCCTAGTGACAATTTCAGTGACTCCAAAAATATCTGAATCCAGCTCCCCATTTGCTCTTGTGTTTGGATAGGAAAGTTGGCATTTCTCACTTTTGCTTGAAAATGATGCTGGTTGGCTTTCTATAGCTACTTTTCTTCATCTATCTATCTATCTATCTATCTATCTATCTATCTATCTATCTATCTATCTATCTATCTATCTATCTATCTATCTATCTATCTATCTATCTATCTATCTATCTATCTATCTATCTATCTATCTATCTATCTATCTATCTATCTCTATATATCTATCTATTATATTTTCATGCTAAGGAATGTTCTCTATAATAAATGCTTAATATTTAGAACTATACCTCGTGCTGTGTCACGTTACAATAAAATCAATAAAGTGTCAGGGAAGATTGAACTTTTGCTGTCATACACATTTTGTTGCTTGGGAACAGCAGTCAGGAATAGCAGCAATGATGCAGCTTCTCAGCGTCTGGGGACCATCCACAGTAGAAGGATTAGGGATTGACAGCCAGCTATCACACAGTCCAGTGAAGACAAGCTTCATGGATAAACTGGCTATTTTCAGTGTATATTTTTTTTAGTCTATGATGTCCAACACAGGAGCCAATATATAAGACATCAATAAAGGAAACAGAGATGTCCCCTGTAGCAGCCAACCAGAATTTGAGTTTGTCTTTATGTCTCTGCTCAGACCCCGTACACAGCTAGCTAAACTGCATTAGGCTGGATCAGCTTATTCTTATATCTAATGTATAGCTTAGAACAGGTTTTACAGCTTAAAAACATATTTAACCGTTTTGCTGCGGGAGTAGTCTTCGCATTTTTTGTACACATCAAATATTCCTTTAGGCCTGAAGATTAGCTAAAACCCCCAAACAATAAATATTTTCTGAAATCAAAGACCCTTAGAATAAAATGGCAACTGTTGCAATTTTTTATGTCACACAATATTACTGTAACAGTTTATCAAGTGCACATTTTAAGTCTTAAATACACTATTGCTATTTTTTGTCAATTTTTAAATGCAATATATTAGCCAATTTTTATATATATATTTTTTTAATAAAATACAAGATAAGGTTGTTCTGAGTAAACAGATACCACACATTTCAAACCTTAAAACTGTGCCTGTGAAAGGTTGGCAAACCCAAAATTCACCATGGGTGATGTTTTAAAAGCCTTTTTTTAGGTAATGAGTTTAGAGTTAACAGTGAACAATGGACCTAGAATTATTTCTCTCATTCTGGCGCGCGTTGAGTTGTGTAACGTGTAACACAATCAACATTTTTCTTACGTAGGTTCCCAGACATGTGATTTACATAAGTCGTATGTTCATGTACCTAGGGGAAGGCTCAAAAATATATATATATATATTTTTTTTTAAAGTGCTTAGGGGGACCTTTAATTGTGTACTCTTTTTCACTTAACTTTATTGATATCACATAAGGGACCAATAACCCCTTATGAGATAACATATGTGACAGGTTCTCTTTAACGAGATATAAGGGGTCTGAAAATAATGGAGTGCAGATCACGCTCTATTAGCTTCTTAACTGGCCGCAATAACCAAGAAAAGTGACAGCAAAAACTGGAAGTGACAAAATCCTTGTCATTTCCAGGTTCTTATTAGGTGATAGGGTTTGAATTTCTAGATCAGCCTTTCTCAGCCAGAGTTCTGTGGAATTATAGCCACATGCTGACGTGGCCTTTTTCTGACATTTGTTGCTTAAAGTTAAAATAAGAATTTTTTGCTAGACAATTACTTGGAACCCCCACACATTTGATCTTTTTTTGTTTTAGCAGAGTCTCTAGAGAATAAAATGGCATTTGTTGAAATGTTTTATGTCACACAGTTTTTGCGCAGCGGTTTCTTTACATTTTTTTTTTATTATTTTATTTATTTATTTTTTATACTGTCCCTTAAAAAAATAAAAATAAAATTCTGATCACTTTTATTGCTATCGCAAAGAATATGAACATTTATTACAATAACAATACAGCATGACAGGTCCTCCTTATGGAGAGATATGGGGACTAAAAGACCCCATCTCTCCTCTACCCTTAAAAGCAAAAGATCAAAAAAAATAAAAATTGTTATCTTTTGCTTCAATTAAAAAAAAACATGTTTACATGGCTCAAGAACCGGAAGTGACTTTGACGTTGCTCCAGTCCTCCAAGGGCATAGAGATGAGCAGTGGCAATCTAGCCATCACTCATTCCTATGCAAAAACGCTGCCAACATCGGATGGCTCCCGCAGCTACTGATCAGTAACATTAGCCCGCGAACCACCAGGAAGCGATGGAAGGGTGGGGGCACCTCTCCCGCTGCTTCTAAAAGTGATATCGCTGTAAATCCGCTACTGGCATCCCTTTTGTCGCAAAGAAGGTCGCCTATGTAAAAAAAAGATACTGAGGTTTTGGCTAGCTGCAGCCTTAACCTCAGCATTTAACGTCTAACTAAGGATGTATATTTACAGTTAGTCGGTTGGCAGGTGGCTAGAGTTCCTCCAGAAGTTGCTCAAGCAATGCCAATTTCTGCCTCTAAGATAAAGCGCATTTTCCCCATTGACCATCATACTAATGTATTGTGAATTTTAGATATATACTAAACAAAATTATAAACGCAACATTTGTTTTTTCCCCCATTTTTGGAATTCATCCGTGAAGAGAACACCTCTCCAAAGTGCCAGACGCCATGGAATGTGAGCATTTGCCCACTCAAGTCGGTTACGACGACAAACTGCAGTCAGGTTGAGACCCCGATGAGGAGGATGAGCATGCAGATGAGCTTCCCTGAGACGGTTTCTGACAGTTTGTGCCGAAATTCTTTGGTTATGCAAACTGATTGTTGCAGCAGCTGTCCGGGTGGCTGGTCTCAGATGATCTTGGAGGTGAAGATGGTGGATGTGGAGGTCCTGGACTGGTGTGGTTACACATGGTCTGTGGTTGTGGGGCTGGTTGGGTGTACTGCCAAATTCTCTGAAACACCTTTGGTGATGGCTTATGGTAGAGAAACAGCTCTGGTGGACATTCCTGCAGTCAGCATGCCAATTGCACGCTCCCTCAAAACTTGGGACATCTGTGGCATTGTACTGTGTGATAAAACTGCACATTTTAGAGTGGCCTTTTATTGTGGCCAGCCTAAGGCACACCTCTGCAATAATCATGCTGTCTAATCAGCACCTTGATATGCCTCCCCTGTGAGGTGGATG
Source organism: Pelophylax lessonae (assembly GCF_965119305.1). Taxonomy (NCBI): domain Eukaryota; kingdom Metazoa; phylum Chordata; class Amphibia; order Anura; family Ranidae; genus Pelophylax; species Pelophylax lessonae. The sequence goes on along the minus strand of NC_138772.1, from coordinate 493,202,979 downwards.
GATTATCTCGGCAAAGGAGAAGTGCTCGCTAACACAGATTTAGACAGATTTGTGAACAATATTTGAGAGAAATAGGCCTTTTGTGTACATAGAAAAAGTCTTAGCTCTTTGAGTTCAGCTCTTTAAAAATGGGGGCAGAAACAAAAGTGTTGCGTTTATAATTTTGTTCAGCGTAGTAATTATTAGCTGGGGTTCCCTGAGACCGGACATTTATTTCAAGCTTTTTTCTGTGCTAAAAAGATTGAGCAAGGTTGGTCTAGGTCAATAAACATGAAAACGCCCCTTTACTAAGGGGCCACATTTCTCTTCTTCTCTTGGCCATGTAAAGTCAAGGGATTACACACAATGAATGTTATGATGATCCTTTCTGCATACTGATGTATCACGTGAGCAGTGCCATTACTCAATCTCATCTTCTAGGGAACATCAATAATGTTGATGCACTTAAAAAATAAAAAAGGTGGATGTCAAGTAAGACATAAGCGTTTACAACATGAAAGGATTCTCAGATGTTACTCCATACTCATCTTTATAGTGAATGTGCTTCTCTGTTTATCCTTGATGCGTGTCCTCTTCAAAAATTCAATAATGCATATTTTGTTACAGTTTAGTATGAAAGGAGGATGTTGTATACAGCTGACAATGATGGAAAAAGGCTTCCAGTAATACTAAGAACAGAGCTGCTTTAACTCTTTTTTTGACAAGCGTAATGATTTTCTAACGCATAACGCATAGGAGCTTTTTCTTATTATGACCTTTTTGTTTTGTTTTTTTAAACAATACAAATTTAGTTACCTAAAGATATTGTTGCACATATCAGCTAAATTTATTGCACACATTCTTTCTCTATTTTTTTTAGGTTTTTAAATTTAAAAGTGAATTCAGAATTTCTATCACATGGTTTTAAAATGCTGCTAAACAGAGAACTATTAATTTTTATAATTCATATTTTTTGTTTTGTATTTTTAATCCTCTAAGTACCTTATTCCTTCAGATCTGTTGTGTGATCCCATGAACTTGTTTTGTTCTTTGGCATCTGCAGGGAAAGATCCATAGGAGGAGCTTCTATTACTCTACAGATGTATGCTCTCTACAGTGTGAGTTTGTGTCTGGCCAGCCCTTTAGTCACATGACTAAAAAAAAAAAAAAAAAAAAACAGTTTCAGAAGAGAAATTGAAATTAGATTATAAAAATCAAAAGCCTGTGTTACGGCTGCCTATAAATATTTATTGCACATCAAAGGTATATTTTTTTGTGCATTAATATGGTGTCGGTGAAGTTAGAGATGACTGACACTAACTTTCATTTTGTTCAGACGGCATCTGCATCTAAGGCTCTTTTTTTTTCTTTTTTTTTTACTTTACAGTTAATAGCAATTACATTAGTTATATTAACCACTTGACCTCTGGAAAATGTACCCCCCTTCATGACCAGGCCATTTTTTGCGATACGGCACCATGCTACTTTAACCACTTAAGCCCCGGAAGATTTTACCCCTCCCTGACCAGGGCCTATTTTGCGATTCGGCACTGCGTGACTTTAACGGACAATTGCGCGGTCGTGCGACGCTGTACGAATTTGACGTCCTTTTGTTCCCACAAACAGAGCTTTCTTTTGATGGTATTTGATCACCTGTGCGATTTTTGATCATGCGCTATAAACAAAAAAAGAGCGTAAATTTTGCAAAAATAACAATATTTTTAACCATTTTTTTATATGAAATTCCCCCAAAAAAATGTAAAAATCAAAATTTTTTAACATTTTCGGCCAATTTGTTTTATGCTACAGATGTTTGGTAAAAAAAAATTGCAAAAAGCGTATTTTGATTGGTTTGCGCAAAAATTATCGTGTTTACTAACAAAGGGAAAGATTTTTGTCATTTTTGTTGTTTTTTTTTTAACGCGTAATGGCGGCGATCTGTGATTTTTTTTTGCGGTACTGCGACATTGCGGCGGACAGATCGGACCCTTGACTGACATTTTTGACACTTTTGGGGTTACCAGTGACATTACTACAGTAATCAGTGCTATACATATGCACTGTTACTGTAAAATTACACTGGCAGTGAAGGGGTTAACTTTTTTTGAGAGGGAGGGGTTATGTGTGTCCCTAGGGGCGTGATTCTAACTGTGATTGGCTGTGGCTTGAGGTGTAGGAACAGTGATCAACGGTCCTACATAGTAGAACCGTATGATCACTATTCCTACACGGGAGAGTGACAGGCGGCTTGTTTACATTAGCCGCCTGCCTTTCTCCTGCTCTCACGAACGATCGCGAGTGGGGGGGTCCGCGACCACGCGGGAGCCGGAGCATGCCTCCAGCGGCGCGCGCTCGCTCCCTAGACCCTCACAGTCTAGCGACATAGTACTACGTCATTTACCTGTGAGGGGCTGACCGCCGCAGTAAATAGTCGTGCGGCGGTCGGCAAGCGGTTAACTGGCAATTGCGCGGTCATGCGACACTGTACCCAAATAACCCAAATAAAGTGTTTGTCCTTTTTTCCCCCACAAATAGAGCTTTCTCTTGGGGGGTATTTGATCACCTCTGCGGTTTTATTTTTTGCATTAAAAAACAAACAAAAAAAAAACTATATTTTTTTACTTTCTGCTATTACACATACCCAATAAAAAAAATGTAAAAAAATCAAATTTCTTTATCAATTTAAGCCAATATGTATTCTGCTACATGTTTTTGGTAAAAAAAAATCCCAATAGGCGTATATTGATTAGTTTGCGCAAAACTTGGAGTGTGCCTAGCCTGTGCTTTCTCACTGTGTGGCTCCTGTTCTTCTCCCCTCCCCCCTTCCCACCCTCTCCTTCTTCATTTCTCTGTTCATTCCCTCCCCAAATGTGGTTCAACTTACAGGTGCTAAATAGGGATGATCGAACGGTTCGGGTCCACCATCGGTTCGGCCCGAACATTGGGTGTTCGAGGTTCGGCCGAATTTAGAACTTTTTGCCCAAAAAGTTCGGAATTCGGCAACCAGAACCGCCCAAAATGCAATGCTTCAGGAAATGGGCTTTAAAAGCCCGTGATTGGACCAGAACCATTAGCAAAAGCCAATTGAGGGGGCAGGAGAATGCTAGGAATGTGATTGGAGTGACTAGGGGGTCCCTAGACCAATCATTAGTGAATACGCCCCCCAGTATATAAGATCGCCCCCGCCATATTCCTAGCATTGTTATACTGGACATGGAAGAGAGTGGAATGCTGTTCTGTTAATTTTACTTTAAAAGTGTCATTTAGCTATTTTTAGTGTGAGGAAAGGGATATCTAGTGTAGTTAGAGTGCTCCTTTACACTTTAGTTAGCTTCAAAAATTTAGTTTCTGTAGGGAAAGTGTTAAGTGTCAGGGGACCGTAGTGTAGTATAGGGTTAACTGGCAGTGACTGCTATGGCAGGGTGACAAAACCCTTCCATAGCAGGGTGACCGCTATAGAGAAATGATCATTTCTCTGAATAGCTTCGGAACTGGAATATGGCTTCTCACCAGCCAAGCATTTTTTATGCTGCAGGGGCTGCCACTGCCAATGCTTTTTTGAGGACATGTTTGATGTCAGACATGACATCTGAACATGTGTATAGGGGGTATATATAGACATATATGTCTGAATATATACCCCTAGACATATATAGGTGTGATAGTAGCAGAAATAAATGCTTGCGCTAATGAAATAATTTACAGTAATATATTTCTGCCACTATCACACCTATATATGGCTAGGGGTATATATTCAGACATATATGTCTATATATACCCCCTATACACATGTTCAGATGTTTTGCCTGCCTCAAAAGAACCCCAAAAATAGAACCCCAAAAATGTCAAAAAAAACGCTAGCGTCAAAAAAAAAATGCCCAGGTGTGTTTTTGCTGGCATTTTTTGGGGGGTTTTGAAGGCAGGCAAAACATCTGAACTTGTGCACAGTACCACTATACACAAGTTCAGATGTTTTTCCTGACTGCAAAGATCCCAAAAAATGCATTCTATTAAACCGGCAAGGTGTTACAGGAGCGAAGCAAACCCCCTGTCAGAAAGTTTTCTAATACAAACAATCTTTTTTTTTTCTGGTTCTGGACATGCTACAGAGCTGAAACTTCACATGTACACTTTTTAGACCCCCCAGATCTGAAATCCAAAGTAAAAATAAAAAAATCTCTCTTTTTTTTTTTTTTTTTTTTTTAATTTATCAATAATTGGCTTTTTTTATCAAAAATGACAATTTTTAAGAACTTTTTTGTGTGATTAATAGTTAATGGGGCATGACCCAGAACCCTAGGCACTTTTTAGGGGCATTTATTGGGTTTTAGGGCTTCAAAATGGTTTTTTGATTACCGAAGTTCGGGTCCCATTGATTTCAATGGGGTTCTGAAATCCGAACCGAACTTTTGGAAAATTCGGGTGTTCTGGTCGAACCGAACTTTTCAAAAGTTCGATCATCCTTAGTGCTAAATACAGATCCATCCAACTAGGATTCTAGTATGTAGGCATTAATGTCTGGACCGTATACTGCTTGTACTCATTCATGACCATGTCTCTTGGTTCATAGCTGCACCAGCTTTAGAAATGCATGGGTATGCTCCCCCAAATGTTTTGCTTGTTTATTATGTATTCGGTCTGACCAGATTACCGAGGTTGAGCACCCCACCCCACCCCCCACACACACACCTGTACTCTATCAGTGTCCACTATCAAGTGGATATAGGAGGAGTCCCCTGTAGTGCATTTGCACATCTCTCCCAGCAAGGAGTATTATCTCCAAGGGTTAGAAAGGCTGGATTCATCTCTTTTTCATGGATAGTGCAGGACCCACTGATAATGGGGTACTTTGACGTAGTGGTGGGCTTGAGCACTATATGGCCATATGGTGGGACCAAATCCCCATTTTTATTTATGGATTGTCTTCAAATTTGGTAGTAATTTCTTTTGCATATGTGCGCTATTCTTTTTTAATATACATGTCTCTTGGTTCATAGCTGCACCAGCTTAAGAAATACATGGGTATGCTCCCCCAAATTTTTTGCTCATTCATGACCATTGCCTGTAGCCCTGCTAATGCCTATTCAAAAATTGTAAAATGTTGTTTATCGATTTCATGCTTTCATATGTACCGCTGTTTAGTTTTTAATAAAGTTTATCTAAAAAAAAAAAAAAAAAAACAGTGGGTTGGTGGTCGAGTATTTCTTGTGCATTCTTTACTACATAGATTAGACAGTGCAGATCACAGGAAGAATGCACAGAGCTAATCAGAGTGGCTCTGTGCCTTGTGAACGCTCTGATGGTCAGTCACAGTTATCAAAAATGTAAACACTGCTAGAAATAAAGATGTATACAGACCTGTTAGCAATGGCATTGTGGTTCAATTTCTATTTTTGTTACATTATACTGTAAGTCAAGGAGACAGTAAGGTGCCTTACAGGTCCAATGCTATTTTTCCACTTTCCTCAACTATAAAGTAGTGTAAACCAGGGGAGTTAAACTAAATTTCATCACGGCCGCATCAGCAGCATGGTTGCCCTCAAAGGGCCAGGTGTATCTGGGGTGCAACAAATTCCATGAAGACATGGATGTGCAAGTCTGGGGTGGAGAAACTTTAACTGGCCTGCCCGAAGTCCTGACCTCAACCTGATAGAACACCTTTGGGATGAATTACAGTGGAGACTGCAAGCCAGGCCTTCTCATTCAACATCAGTGCCTGACTTCACAAATGTGCTTCTGGAGAATGGTCAAACATTCCATTAGACACATTTCTAAATTTTGTGGACAGCCTTTCCAGAAGAGTTGAAGCTGTTAAAGCTGCAAAGTAGGGATCGACTGATTATCGGCAAAGCCAATATATCGGGGGTCGATCTGCACTTTCCCCGATATATCAGAATCGGCCCCAGAGGTTACCGATATTGCCAATATTCCAGGAAAGTGCTGTACCAGAGTGATGCCTGCAGCTAGAGGCATCACCCCGGTACCGGCGTCCATAGCCGACGGTCGGCTGTCTTGTTATAACAACCAATGTGGCTGAGAAGCCGCTCAACTGTCATTACAGGGAGCGGGAGGGGACGCCCCCCCCTCCCGCCGCCTTTTGCGGCTTGCTCCGGGTCTCTCATCTTACTGGGAGACCCGGGCATCCTACCTCCATGGTTGGCGAAGAGAAGACCCGATCAAAGCCGCATTCGGCTCTGATGGGGTCTCCATGTAAAAACCAAGAAGTGATGTTATGGCATCGCTTCCGGGTATTCTGCGCCAGATTAAAAAAAATGACAGCATTTAAAATAGCCAAACTTGGCTGTTTTGAACGCTTTTAAGTGCAGAGGAGTGGACCCAAAGATCCCTCCACAACAGTACCTGTGACAAATAAAAAAAAATAATTATTTTTTTTCAAATGTCCGAAAATATCGGGCAATATCAGCCGCTACCCATATCCGATGACCAAAATATCGGTATCGGCACTAAAAAAATGATATTGGTCGATCACTAATGCAAAGGGTGGGCCAACTCAATATTGAACCCTACGGACTAAGACATTTTGCCAGGAGCATTTACATTTTAGGTTTTAGGCTTGGATCAAAATGATGTTGTGCATCCCAGGAGTCTTCATGAACAATTTTTTTACACAGTTTTAAAAAAGAAAAAAACGTTGATCATTTTAATTACTATTACAAGAAATGTAAACGCAATAGAAATAGGCATGACAGGACCTCTTTATTGTGAGATCTCGGGTCAAAAAGACCTCAAACCTCACAACTACACTAAAAAAGAAAAAAAAATTGCTGGAAAAAAAAATCGACCCTTTAAACCGATTGCTAGACAACGACGTTTGAAGTCGCTCCGGTCCTCCAAGACCATAGAGTCGAGTGGGGGCCATTTTGCCCTCACTCGACTTCCTGTCTCAAAGGATCCGGGACCGGATCGTTTTCCCCGCTTCCGGCAGGTCCGGTAAGCGTTAAAAATGTCCAGGACGTGGTGGGAGGGGGGGGGCACCTCCTCCGCCACACCGTAAGGGCGGTCCTGTGGCGAATCCGCTGCTGGGACCACCCTTATCTGAAAGCCAACCGCCCGCTATTTAAAAAAATACCGGGGTAGCAGATAACCCCAGTATTTAGCATCAAAGGGCCAACGTAAATAGTCGTTGGGTGGTCGGTAAGTTGTTAAATAGCGTTTTCAGTTTGTAGTTCTCAGATACAGTTTAGTCCTGCTTCAAATTAGTGCTCAAATAGCACCATTTTTTTTTTATATCCTGCCTAAGAAAGATATTTATATTAACGGTACATAAAAAAGTTGTATGGTAATTATACAGTATATGTTATATGCATGTTTAACAAAAGTGCATTTACCCGTTAAGATCTGGCTGCAAATAAAAAGAGAGAGTAAAGTTTAAAAAGTTTTCCATCAATGCTAAAAGCATTTTTTATGTAAAGATATGACAGTAAGCTGTCATTTGGTGTTTGTATCCAAGGGAACTGGATTCCTTTCCATCCACCCCTACCAGCAAATATCAGCTCCTCTTCTCTTTGAACCGAACATGCCTAAAGTTCTGAAAGATGACCTTTAGCTTCTTCTTCGCCATTTCATTTGTTGCAGACGTGGCACATATGCTGCCTAAAACTAAAACAAACAGTAGATTGCACTGTCATTATCTTGTAAGAGTCTCATTAGGATATCTATTATATTTACTGATTTATACTACGCTCATATTTTCTCCATAGCGCTTAGTGGAGAACATTGAGTGATTTCTTTCTGAACAATTTCTATCTCTAGATAGAGTATTTAGCAAACGTATTAAGGCAGATGTGAAGAAATGTTATAAAATAAGAATGGTTTCAAAATTTTACAGTGGGTATAGAAAATAATCATTCGCCCCCCTTTAAAAAAAATTACATTTTGTTGCTTTGCACCCTAAAATTAAGACAGCCACAGTTTTTGTTTCATTCAGCTATATTTACTTAGTGCAACTTAAAACATCCAAGTGAAAAATATAACACCAACATGTAAGAAAAAATAAATAAAAAAAAATCAAAAACAGACACTGAGTTGGAAAAAGGATCACCCTCTTGTGTCAGTATTTTGTTGAACCACCTTTTGCTTTAATTACAGCCTTTAGTCTGTTGGATGTCTCTACTAACTTTGCACATCTAGGCTTTGCAATATTTGTCCACTCTTCTTTGCAGAACTGCTTAAGTTCAGTTAAATTTGATGGTGATCGTTTGTAGACTGCAGTCCTCAAGTAATTCCACAGATTTTCAATGGGGTTTAAGTCTGGGCCCTGACTAGGCCATGCAAGGATATTCACCTTCAACCACTGTGTGGTCACATTTGCTGAGTGCTTTGGGTCATTATCATGTTGGAAGGTAAACCTTCTTCCCATGGACAACTTTCTAAAAGAGGGCAGCAGATTTTCCTCAAGAATTTGATGGTATTTTGCCCCATCCATATTCGTTTTATTTTGACAAGTACTCCAGTCCCTGCTGCAGAGAAAAACCCCTATAACAGGATATTACCACCTCCATTTACTGTAGGAATGGTGTTATTTGGATGGTGAGCTTTATTGGATTTCTGACAGACATTTTGTTTGGTGTTGATGTCAAATAATGGAGTTTTAGACTTATCTGACCATAACACCTTTTTCCCTGTGGCCTCAGAATCTTCAAGGGGAGTTTTGGCAAAGCTCATATGTGACTGCATGTGGCCTTTCTTGAGGAGTGGCTTTTTTCTTGCAACCCTCCCGTACAAGCTCCATTTGTGGAGAATTTCTAATATTGTTGTCACATGCACACAATGACCACTCTTTTGTCATAAATTCCGGCAACTGCTTCAGAGTTGCTGTAGGCCTCTTGGTAGCCTCTCTGGCCAGTTTCCTCCTGGCTCTCTCATCCAGTTTGGAGTGACGCCCTGATCCAGGGAGGGTCTTGTTGTACCAAATAACTTCCAATTCTTAATAATAGACTTCACTGTGCTTCTATGCATAGACAAAGCCTTTGGAATTGTTTGTATCCATCTCCTGACTTGTGCCCATCCACAACTTTATCATGGGATCTTTTGACAGAGCCTTGCCACCCATAGTTGATTGTTTGCTTCAATTGCACTACCAAGGACTGAAATGCTCCAGGAAAACTCTTTTAATGCTGAGCTAATCAATATGACCACAGCTGATCACAGTTGAAAATCAAATGGCTTTGTGTGCCATTGAGAAGGTGATTAGCTACACCTGATTGAGTATACAAGTCATTTTTAGGAGTGGGGGGGGGGATCATAGGCGTGCGCACATTGTGTGCCAGGTGTGCCTGGGCACACCCAAATCACCATGTGTGGTGCAAATTACCTCTGTTTAAACCCCTACTATTTTACCAAAGCCCCCTAACAGGGCTGCTAAAAAAAAAAAAATTGTAAAAGAAATGTAAAAAATTAAAGTGTAAAAAATAATAAATAAAATCATACAAATAAAAACTATTGACACCATCCATTGCCCTACTGACACCAATTTCTGCCCCACTGACACCATGTACTGCTATACTGATACCATCAGTATATATACACATGCACACATACATATGTGTTTGAGGTGCATGCCCTACTGCAATGGGCTGTGCACACCTATGGGAGTGTTCCTTTTTCCAACTTTTTCCAACTCAGGGATTTTGTTTTTTATTTATTTATTTTTTTTCTCACATGTTGGTGTTATATCTTTCACTTGGATGTTATAAGTTGGACCAAGTAAATACAGCTGGATAAAACAAACACTGTGGATGTCTTCATTTTAAAGGGGGTGATTCTTTTCTATACCCACTGTATATTTTAATTGTTTATTTTTATACATTTACAAAATGCAGAATGAGCAAACAGAAGAAAAATCTAAATCAAATGAATAGTTGTGATCACAAAAAAAATAGTGTGATCACTCTTTGGCTTTAAATCAGCATAAATTCTTACACTTGCACACTTTGTACACTTGCACCAAGTCAGGGATTTTGTGGGATAAGAGTCAGATATATGAATAACCAATTATACCAAGTAGGTGCTACTGATCATCAATTTCATATTTAGGTTGAAACATAGTCAGTAACTGAAACAGAAACAGCTGTGTAGGAGGCTAAAAACTTCTAAAAAGAGTGAGAAACAGCCAAACTCTGCTACTAAGGTGAGACTGTGGAAGAAAGTTTCATGTCACAGATCATACACCATGGCAAGACTGAGCACAGCGACAAGACACAAGGCAGCAAGGTCTCCATGGCAACAATATCAAAGCAGACTGGAATTTCAAGATGTACTGTTCAAGCTATTTTAAAGAACCACAAAGAAATGGGACAATGTTGAGGGCTGAAGATGCAATGGTCTGCCAAGGAAAATAAATGCAGCAGATGAAAGATACATCCCTTCAACATCACAGGATATCCAGCAATGCCATCAGAGCAGAACTGCCGGAAATCAGTGATATCCAGGTACATCTATCTACTATCCGGAGAAGACTGGCCAGAAGTGGTCTTCTTGGAAGAATTATGGTCAAAAAGTGATACCTCCGCCGTGGAAACAAGGATAAGCGACTCAACTATGCATGAAAACATAGGAACTTTGGGTGAAGAAAAATAGCTACAGGTGCTCTGGACTGATTAGTCAAAGTTTGAAATATTTGGCTGTAGCAAAAGGCAGTTTGTTCATCAAAGGCATGGAGAGCCGTAAAATCATGTCTGCAGACAACAGTGAAGCATGGTGGCGGTTCCTTGCAAGTTTGGGGATGCATTTCTGCAAATGGAGTTGGAGATTTGGTCAGGATCAATGGTGAAATACAGGCAGATACTTATCCATCATGCCATACGATCAGGGAGGCAGGTAATTGGCCCCAAATGTATTCTGCAGCAGGGCAACAACCCCAAAAATACAGCCAATGTCATTTAGAGCTATCGTATTTGTAAAGAAGAGAAAGGAGTCCTGGAAGTGATGGTTTGGCCCCCACAGAGCTCTGATCTCCATATTATTATTACCAGTCTGTCCTCAATCAAGTGTACCTAGAAGAATTGATGCTGTTTTGAAGGCAAAGGGCGGTCACACCAAAAATTTATTTGATTTGGATTTCTCTTCTGTTCATTTACTTCCTATTTTGTTAATTGATAAAAATAAACTATTACCGCCTCGATTTCTGAAAGCATTCTTCATTTACAGCATATTAATTAAGCAATTAATGGCCCCCCAAATGTTGTAACGAGATATGCAATTAAAGGCATGCAACACACAAAGCTCAAGCATAATTTCTTTGCTGCATTTGTCGCATATAGGAACGCCCACTGAAACGAATGGGCTGCTGTATCAAAAGGTGAAAAACAACAAATTTTTTAATGTAGGTATACTGGACAGCCACTGAAATATCTTGTGAATATTAAAAATGAAAGCAGACACCAAGAGCAGTTTTGATGAAAAGCATAAAACAAAACTTTACTGGACATCATAATACATAAAGCTTCCTTACACATAAAAGTTACCATAAACAAATACACAAAATACCACGTCTTAAAAATACAACCCTTGTCCCAAGAATATTGAATAAATACTTAGCTCTGGTGGTGGACTCAGCAGCTTCCAATGGATCACTGCAACAACAGGACAAAGAGGTCTTGGCAGAATGTTTCTCCAACTCCAAACAGCCAACCTTCCAAACGAACTAAAGAGCAAGGCATTCAGAACTCCTGGCTACATCATGGATGTTTCTGTGTGACTCCCAGAGGAGAGAGAGAGAGAGAGAGGGGGGGGGGGGAAGGGCCTTTCTCGTGCTAATTACTCCTTTTTATAGTCCTGTATACAAAAGACCACCCACAGGATGTGGTCATTCCTCTTGACCACTCCTCACTCATTTTGTGCATCAACACATGGCTGCACATCCCCCACAACCACATGGTTCATTAAATATGCAGCAGCCATTTTATAACCACCTGTGGGTGAGAGAGATTATTACACATGTATGGGAACATTTGTAAAAAATCCACAACTGATACAGCTGCCCAATGTATAACGCATGACAATGTGCAAAAATAAAGAAACACACATATGCCCCACACCTGAGGTTGTGCCACATAATGTGTATGAGGGCTTTAAAGTGTTTTTTAGTAAAACGTCAAAAACATGGGGGTAAGAGAATAACAATATGGCTGTGCCATTTTCATATTGCTATACGCTATGATGCCAAATGAATTTTATTTGTATTGAAAACATTTGTTAACGCACATATAATAGGTTAACATGACCATGAGGAACGCAACATATAAACTTTATGTAGAAAAGGGCGGACTTCACGCAGAGTAGTTTGGCTGATGAAGAGTCCGCGATGGACATGAGAATGGATCGAGTCTTCTGAGGTATTCCAGGGTACATGGTTTGAGGGAGCCCTGCTTTCCTGTGCCTTATTAGACCACCTATAGTCTATTGATCAATATATACTGGTAAGCAGACATCGATACTCGTTTTGGGTGTAAAGTAGGAACGTTTTGGTCACCCTTTATCTACAATATTCATCACCCTTTCCATCGGTGGCCTTTTCTTTCTTCACATAGATCAATGATTTAAGACTCTGTGGTCTACCTTCCCCATTGATTTTGTTTTTCCCTATTTATTCATATGTATATTTTGTGCATATTTATGAATTTATGATTTTATTCATTGTGCTTATTTTTTAAGCGCTGCACTTCTATTTTCTGTATACTGATTTGGAGTACGTATCTTTACTCTGAGTGCTGGAGGCTCCTTTTTACTCTAGCGCAGTGTTTTTTCTGTTTTTTGATGATATAAGCTTTATGGACATGTAATCACACATCATAAAAATTGGCTATTTAAGTATGACATTTACATGTTTCATTGTTTTTGTCCATGTTTTTTGAAGCCCTGTATACATAAACCTATATACATGTGTTTGATAATTGCATGTTCTTAATGCATTATGTGACTTGTACTAACAGCCTCCATGTTTAGGATGAGTAAATGTTGCCATATTGGTATTGACTTCTATTATGGCCCATTTCTGAGGGAGAACAGTGCTGTAGATTTGTCAGAGAGTTGTTCTTGACTCCAGCATGTTGTTGTTGGGCACATTGTGTTTGAGCACCAACCAAGCCACCATAACTGGCAGGATGCCAGATCACCATCTTGCTCAAACATACCAGGGAAACCTCCAATGTGTGGACATCAATAAATTACATGAATGAAGAATGATAGTTTGATGTTTAGAGCAAAAATAAAATTCCCACCATGTGACTACAATGACCTTCTCACAATCCTCACCACAACTTCATTGTTAAAAAAAATAGGTGAAAGTTGGACTGTAGGGCTGGTCCACAGCCTGGGCTCACTTATAAACCAAATGGTAATGGTGGAGAAGAATGCTGGCTATCCAAACAATGCACAGGTCTTAGGTAGGAAGGACGCTATCCCCGGTGCCCAGAATGCAGCCTGGGGGCACTTTCTATGCGGTCCTTGCAGACACTAATTTGTGTTTCCTATTGCTATGTAAAAGCCGTGATTTCTAGCAGTCTCTCGTAATATGTCACCAATCTGTGCATGTATCTTTAAGTATGTCCCCAACAACTCCTATAGCATGTTTTCATCCTGACAGTCTCCTTGCAGTTTGTCTGCAGTCTGTGACCATCTCCTGTAACATGTTCACAGTTTCTGACCATGTCTCGTATCATGTCTGCAGTCTCTGACCATCTCTTACGTCATGTCTGCAGTTTCTGACCATCTCCTGTATCATGCCTGCTGTCTCTGACCATCTCATATACCATGTATTCAGTCCCTGACCAGCTCTTGTATCACGTTTGCAGTCTCTGACCATCTCCTGTATCATGCTTGCAGTCCTTGACCATCTCCTGTACCATGCCTGCAGTCTCTGACCATCTCCTGTATCATGACTGCCGTCTCTGACCATCCCATATACCATGTCCACAGTCTCTGACCAGCTCTTGTATCATGTTTGCAGTCTCTGACCAACTCATTTATTATGTCTGTAGCCTCTGACCATCTCCTATGTATCACTACCCCCTTGAGGACTGCTGGATTTCACACTTACGGATCCTCCTGGGTTACTAATAGCAACTTTGACATTCACAGTCTATCACTTTACTTTTTGGCTCAGTCAATAATCCATCCAGAGGTATGTAGTTGTTTTGTATTTTATTTGATAAATTAGAGATGGGAGAAGGGAATAGTGGGATACTCCAGATTACTTATTCACAAAATGGAGGACTTCTAACTCTCGGTACAGACACTTAGGTGGGTTTACAGTTAAGTCTCTTTCCAGATGACTTGATGAACTAAATTATCTTCAGGACACTCTCCTAGTATCCTCTTGACTGCCGACACCTGTCCGCTGACTATCCTACTCTTGGGGTGGCCCCCCTCAGGTCAGGTCCCTTGACACAATCCCCTGTACTCACGATATTGTTTTTCTAGGGTCTCCAGTGTCTACCCTTCAGTCAGCTCTCCTGGACCTCTGGGTTCAGCTCCGTTCCTCTGGCCATCATGGCGACCCCCCTGAGGCTCCGTGCCACTGCTACAGAGGAGGAGGCAGCCACCAGCCTCCCTCTGGGACTCTGCTCACCAGCCAAAGACCCCGCAGCACATGTGCTCCTGGCTTTTATACAGTATCCCACAATGCACCGAGACAGCCTGTCTCTGCCAATCACCGGGACTGTATCAAAGCCTATGTATCCACTGGTCAGGTTTCCTCCCACTGTCCAACATGCTTCTCTATTGGACCAGCGTTAAACACTCTCTAGACACAATGAATCACATACTGAACACACTGAGCAGACCTTACTAACAGATCCTGCTCTCTGGTAGGCAGAAAGCAATATAGATTTGCCTGCTGCTCCTCTGATAGGCAGACAGAGCAAAAAAACGATACTCTCTCACTAGCACCTACCTAAGAAGGTGCTACACCTATATCATGTCTGCAGCCTTGACCATCTCTTGTATCATGCTCATAGCCTTTGTATTCTGTTGTGTGCCTGCTGTCTCTAACATTGAATATTCACTGTATTTTATATATGGCTCTTTGATGATGTTGAGGGATGCACTTGAGGCCCCCCCATTTAAAGAATGTTGACAACCCCTGGCGATATAAAGAACTTACTACATTATCTTTTAAGCATTCTTAGAAGGATATGGTTTCGTTGGAGGTAACTGGACAGTAGAATGCATAAGATCAATACCAAGACGAATCGTTCAGCAGTCACACCACATCTCTGACTCTGAGTTCAAAAGGAATTTTTTTCATGTAAGACCAGGTTGTCTCTTTAAGTGAGACGAGTGGAAGTAAGTAATGAACACTGTCTACTTTCATCCAGTCCTATATAACACACACATACTAAAGTGTTTGTGGAGGTTAAAAGATAATGATGTAGAATCCAGTAATGATGATTCCTAATGACATAAATATAACCCACGGGGTGAGAAGAGTATGACAAAGTGTACTTCCGTATGTAGACTTTGAGTTCTTGCTTATTAAGACAGTAATTATTTCTTAATATTCTATCTCACCAAATGAGATGAAAACACACAGAAGAGGTGATGCCATGTATTCAATCCATGAAATAAGACAACGACTGCCTGTTTGGTTTATTATTTTGTTTTATAATACACACAGGATAGTTCTCATATATAGAATGAAGCATAATTACCCCATTTGTGGATCATAAATAAGCAGCATGCATTGGAAGGACAACAGTAAGAGGTGATAACCATCATGACACTGCCAGTAATAAATCTAATTAATGTCACTGCTACTTAGAAATATTTACTATGTAAAGATACTTCACAGAGCTTCAGGGTGCCATGGGCATTTGGGGCCGTATTTTCCAGCTGTCAAATGAATGTTTTATATAAAAAGTAAATTATAGCCTAGAAGTGAATGGTTGTAAGAGCATTTAGGTTTTAATACAATGCAAATCTTTGATTTTTGCAAAAAATAAACAGTGTATATCCCGCGCAGAGGCTCAGTTCACATTGCTGCGACATGGGATCCGACTTGTGAGGCCCCATGGATCATGACATGTCAAATTTAATGTTTACACTATACACTATACACTATATTACTAAAAGTATTGGGACGCCTTCTTTTACACACACATGAATTTCAAATGGCATCCCAGTCTTAGTCCGTAGGGTTCAATATTGAGTTGGCCCACCACTTGCAGCTATAACAGCTTTAACTCTTCTGGGAAGGCTGTCCACATGGTTTAGGAGTGTGTCTATGGGAATGTTTGACGATTCTTCCAGAAGCGAAATTGTGGGGTCAGGCACTGATGTTGGACGAGAAGGCCTAGCTTGCAGTCTCTAAAGAAGTTCTATCGGGTTGAGGTCAGGACTTCGTGCATGCCAGTCAAGTTCCTCCACCCCAAACCCGCTCATCCATGTCTTTATGGACCTTGCTTTCTGCACTGGTGCGCAGTCATGTTGGAACAGAAAGGGGCCACCCCCAAACTGTTCCCACAAAGTTGGGAGCATGAAACTGTCCAAAATGTCTTGGTGTGCTGACACCTTAAGAGTTCCCTTCACTGAAACTAAGAGGCCAAGCCAAACCCATGAATAATAACTCCACACCATAATCCCCTCTCCACCAAATGATTTGGACCAGTGCACAAAGCAAGGTCCATAAAGACATGGATGAGCAAGTTTGGAGTGGAAGAACCTGACTGGCCTGCACAGAGTCCTGACCTCAACCCAATAGAATACCTTTGGGAAGAATTAGAGTGGAAACTGCGAGCCAGGCGTTCTATCCAACATCAGTGCCTGACCTCACAAATGCGCTTCTGGAAGAATAGTCAAACATTCCCATAGACACACTCCTAAACCTTGTGGACAGCCTTCCCAGAAGAGTTGAAGCTGTTATAGCTGCAAAGCGTGGGCCAACTCAATATCGAACCCTAAAGACTAAGACTGGGATGCCATCAGTGGCGGCTGGTGCTCAAAATTTTTAGGGGGGCGCAAACAGAAAAATGTAACAGGCATTGCTTTGCGGCAAAAAACGCTGTAAAAAATTGCGTGACTTTGAGGTCGCAAAAGTGTGAAAGGAGCCTTCAGTAATTAAGGTATAGTGTGCCCCCTTTCAATGCAGAGAGACCAGCATGCCCCCTTTCAATGCAGAGAGACCAGCGTGTCCCCTTTCAATGCAGGGAGACCAGCGTGCCCCCTTTCAATGCACAGTGACCCCCCTTTCAATGCACAGTGACCAGTGTGTCCCCTTCAAAACAGTGACCAGTGTGCCCCCTTCAAAACAGTGACCAGCGTACATGCCCCCTTCAAAACAGTGACCAGCGTACATGCCCCCTTTCAATGCAGTGACCAGCATACATGCCCCCTTTCAATGCAGTGACCAGCATACATGCCCCCTTTCAATGCAGTGACCAGCGTACATGCCCCTTTCAATGCAGTGACCAGCGTACATGCCCCCTTCAATGCAGAGACCAGCATACATGCCCCCTTTCAAAGCAGTGACCAGCGTGCATGCCCCTTTCAATGCAGTGACCAGTGTACATGCCCCCTTTGGATGCAGTGACAAGCGTACATGCCCCCTTTCAATGCAGTGACCAGCATACATGCCTCCTTTCAATGCAGTGACCAGCGTACATGCCCCTTTCAATGCAGTGACCAGCGTACATGCCCCTTTCAATGCAGTGACCAGCATACATGCCCCCTTTCAATGCAGTGACCAGCGTACATGCCCCCTTCAATGCAGTGACCAGCGTACATGCCCCCTTCAATGCAGTTACCAGTGTACATGCCCCCTTCCAATGTAATGACCAGCATACATGCCCCCTTTCAATGCAGTGACCAGCATACATGCCCCTTTCAATGCAGTGACCAGCGTACCTGCCCCCTTTCAATGCAATGACCAGCCTTCATGCCCCTTTCAATGCAGTGACCAGCGTACATGCCCTCTTTCAATGCAGTGACCAGCGTACATGCCCTCTTTCAATGCAGTGACCAGCGTACATGCCCCCTTTCCATGTAGTGACCAGCATACATGCCCCCTTTCAATGCAGTGACCAGCGTACATGCCCCCTTTCCATGTAGTGACCAGCATACATTCCCCCTTTCAATGCAGTGACCAGCGTACATGCCCTCTTTCAATGCAGTGACCAGCGTACATGCCCTCTTTCAATGCAGTGACCAGCGTACATGCCCCTTTCAATGCAGTGACCAGCGTACATGCGTCTTTCAATGCAGTGACCAGCGTACATGCCCTCTTTTAATGCAGTGACCAGCGTACATGCCCCCTTTCAATGCAGTGACCAGCGTAAATGCCCCCTTTCCATGTAGTGACCAGCATACATGCCCCCTTTCAATGCAGTGACCAGCGTACATGCCCCCTTTCAATGCAGTAACCAGCGTACATGCCCCTTTCAATGCAGTGTGCCCCCCCTGAGACCAGTGAACTTACCTGGAGCCCTGGAGCAGCCGCGGCGGTGCCTTCTCCTTAGTGTCCCGGCGGCAGCTTCTCTTCAATCCCCCGGCGTCTCCACGAGTCCTCCTGCTCCCGCCTCCTCCTCGGCCAATGGCATGGGTTTTGCCTTGCGGCCAATCAGGAAGCATGTATCGGACCCGCTCCCTGATTGGCCAGGAGGAGGATCCGTGTGACAATAGCGAATTTTAATTCGCTATTGTCACACAATGGGTGGGCTCGGGACTCACTGCTCTGCGCCCCGGGTCCACCCTTTGCATCGCCCTATTAGAGCCTCGGGCTCTAATCAGATGATGCAAAAAAAAAAGCCCCATTGAACTCCATGCGTCTGGCGCCCCTGCATGCAGATTAGGGGGCCAGATGCATGGATAGGGGGGGCGGCGACCCTACGCCCCCAACGCACCGGCCGCCACTGGATGCCATTAAAGTTCATGTGCGTGTAAAAAGCAGGTGTCCCAATACTTTTGACAATATAGTGTATAATGGCAGCAGGACAGGCAATGCAGTGTAAAATTTCTTCTAAAGAGTTAAAAAAAAAAAAAAAAACTTTACTGCCTCCAGGGACAGAGGACCAGGGCTGTCATTATTCTGTCTTTTTGGAATACTGTGAGATAGACACTTCATTTTCAGCTGTCAGTAGAGGCAGAACATGCAGTAAAAATAGACCCGTTTTATCAGTGTATACATTTTCGCTTTACTTTATTTATGATATCCTTTGTCTCTTGGATGTCATTTACACAAGACTGTCTGTCTCCAGAGCTTCATATTCTTTGAGTGCGTGGGAACTGATTAAAGTTTGTGCTGTACAGCGTAACTCCTGTAGACCTGTCTGTCTGTCTGTCTAGCAGACATGTGAAACTTCCTAATTTTTAGCTAAATCATCCCACATATTCCTTGTGTAGCACTACCCCTGCAGGAGCTGCTTAACCAGTGCTGGATTGGAAGGATTTTCCCCCTAATAACCAGCCATTTTTGAGATGCAACGGAAAATTGTGCAGTCGTGCGACGCTGTACCCAAATAAAAATTATGTTCTTTTTTTCCCACAAATAGTGCTTTTTTAGGTGATGTTTGATCACCTCTGCGATTTTTATTTTTTGCGCTATAAACAAAAAAGAGCATTTTTAACATTCCCCAAAAAAAAATTAAAAATCAAATTGTTTCATAATTTTATACCAATTTGTATTCTGCTACATATATTTGGTAAAAAAAATTACAATAAGTGTATTTTGATTGGTTTGCGCAAAAGTTATCACGTCTACAAGCTAGTGGAAAGATTTATGTAATTTTTATTGTTTTTTTGTACTAGTAATGGTGGCGATCTGTGATTGTTTGCGGGACTGTGACATTGCGGTGGACAGATCGGACCCCTAACTGACTTTTTGATCCTTTTGGGGGGACCAGTGACATTACTACAGTAATCAGTGCTGTGATAGGAGTTAGTGAGTTAGTTAGTTAGTAAGTTAGTTAGTTAGGCAGGGAAAGTGTGTTTAACCTAAGCGTGCTTGACAGTGGCGTAGCTGACAGAATACCAAGCCTGTAATTTTGGGGTTGTGGGTTAGAATCCCTTAGCCAGTGGGTGATTTATAAGGGGAATTCTATAGTTAATAATACATTGCTGCTGGCAGGGGGAGAGATTTTTGCTTTTTACAGTTTGTTGAGATCAAATAGTGCAGTGTATACCACATGGTTATGTGTGCATATATATATATATATATATATATATATATATATAATAGGCACTTCAGTTTATATCAGTTTATGTTAGTATTGCTAAAAAACACGGCACCAAAATGAAAAAAAAAAATGGCGTGGAGTTTCGCCTAAAATCCATACCAGACTCTTATCCGAGGAGCCCATAGCCTGGCTGGCCAGGATGGGGGTGGGGGCAAGCGAGCGCCCCCCTCCTGAAACATACCAGGCCACATGCCTTCAACATGGGGGGTGGCTGCTTTGGGGCGGGGGGGCTCTGCCCCCACCCCAAAGCACCTTGCCCCCATGTTGATGGGGACAGGGGTCTCTTCCCGACAATCATGGGCTGTGGTTGTGGGGGTCTGCTAGGGGGAGGCTTATCAGAATCTGGAAGCCCCCTTTAACAAGGGGGCCCCCAGATCCTGCCCCCCTATGTGAATGGATATCGGGTACATCGTACCCCTACCCAGTCACCAAAAAAGTGTACAAAAAAAATAAAGACAAAAGCCAGTTTTGGAAAAGTCCTTTTTTTAAAAAATAAAAAAATAGTGTCCCCTGATGATCAGTCGCCCGCCTGCCCGAAAAATATATATAAAAGAAAACGGGCGCTTCCCACGCTCTGAGCCATTTTGATTTTGACAGCTCTTTTATAGGGATCTGATGTCACAAGCCGCCCCACAATGCACTGCTCAGGTGCAGTGAATAAATTACTGACGTCATGTAATTTATTCACTGCACCTGATCAGTGCATTGTGGGGCTGCCCCTGCCCCAAAGCATCCACCTTCTCCATGTTGAGGGCATGTGGCCTGGAATGGTTCAGGATGGGGCACTCGCTCACCCCCACCCCCATCCTGGCCAGCCAGGCTGTGTGCTCGGATAAGGGTCTGGTATGGATTGTAGGGGGAACCGCACGCCATTTTCTTTTTAATTTTGGCGTGGGGTTCCCCTTAAAACCCACACCAGACCTGAGGGGTCTGGTATAGATTCTGTGGGGGACCCCACGCCGTTTTGTTCATTTTTTTTATCTGTATTGCCAGGAGCCGACAATACATTACAGCCGCGAGCAAGTTTAAATTACATTTTTCTTTTTAGAAATGTCAGTATTGCTGCAGCAGGCTACAAACATCGCACAAATGCGCCACTTTACAGGCACATTAGGGGCCCCCCAGGCATGATGTTTAGAGGAATTTTTCATTTTTATTGTTTCACTTTAAGCATTATTAAAATCACTGCTCCTGTAAAAACGATTGTTTTAAAAACTGTTTTGCATTGATTCATGTCCCCCAGGGCAGTACCCAGGTCCCCATACACTTTTTTGGCCAATCACTTGCATTTAAGCCTTTAAAATTAGGACTTTTGATTTTTCATGTTCGTACCCAATAGACTTTAATGGAGTTTGCATGTTCGCTAGAACATTTCCCTTTTCGAGATGTTCTGGTGCGAACCGAACGGGGGGGGGGGGGGGGGGTGTTTGGTTCATCACTAAATAAGACCCAGGTTCTGCCAAGTGAGGGCAAAGTGAAGTAACTCTGTCTTTATGCAAAGTCCTTGTTTCCTGCATATAGGCAAGTGCCCTCTCACCAATCCTGCAGTTAAGGCCCAAACTAATGTCCTGGAACAGGCAGGGTCTTCTGGTAACCCGACTGGTCCCTTCACACTGGAACGCTTCACGCCGTAAGTGCAGGTGCGCCTGGATATGCACCTGGGATCCCCCTCTCTCAGGCTGGATGTCCCCAACTGGCTGTCGATGCCTGAAACAATGCGGTGGACTGAACCGGAAGGCAACACCTCTCCCCTGGGTCCAGTCTCTTCTCCTGCCTCATGGTGACTGAATTCTCCTCAGCAGACAAGATGGATCCCCTTTCTCCTCCTAGGGTCCTAGGGTGCGTAGTTCTATTCTCAGTGGTTAGAATGGAGCCACCTGTGTTGGGAACTACATGTCCTAGAGATCTTTACAGTTCTTCAGTCCTTTCTGGATTGGCTAGCTCCTTCTGCAGATGAGAAACAGGGGAGGGTACTGAGTGCCTGTGAATTCCTCACACTCACTGCACAGTGAGAGGAGGAGAAGGAGGGGGGAAATTATCCCTCAGCTGCTAGCAGGCACTCTCTCCCTTCAGTGAGAGCCTCAGTCAGCTTGGCATGGCCATGGGAGATGTGAGGCACCCGCTACACCTTTATCACTTTGTATTTAGATTCAGCTGTCCTGTCACTAGTAGGAATGATCGAACGGTTCGGGTCGACCATCGGTTCGACCCAAACATTGGCTGTTCGAGGTTCGGCCGAATTTAGAACTGTTTGCTGAAAAAGTTCGGAATTCGGCAACGAGAACCGACCAAAATGCAATGGTTCAGGAAATGGGCTTTAAAAGCCCGTGATTGGACCAGAACCATCAGTAAAAGCCAATTGAGGGGGCAGGAGAATGCTAGGAATGTGATTGAAGTGACTAGGGGGTCCATAGTCCAATCATTAGTGAATACGCCCCCAAGATAGCCCCCCGCCAAATTCCTAGCATTGTTATACAGGGACATGGAAGAGAGTGGAAGCAGTTCTGTGACTTTTGCTACAAAGTCTCATTTAGCAATTTTTAGTGTGAGGAAAGGGATATCTAGTGTTCGGGTGCTATTTTCCACTATAGTTAGCTTTAATTATTCAGTTGCTGTAGGGAAAGTGATAAGTGTAAGGGGACCGTAGTGTAGTGTAGGGTTAACTGACTCTGACTGCTATGGCAGGGTGACAAAACCCTTCCATATCAGGGTGACCGCTATAGAGAAAAGATCGTATCTCTTGTGTCACATTCAGAGCACTGATATGGCTTCTCACCGGTCAGCTTGCTTTTTGGCTGCAGGCATTTATAGGGCTTTTTTGAGGAGATGTTTGGAGTCAGGCATGACATCTGAACATCTTTGTAGGTGTATATATACATACACCCATGTCTGTATATATACACATACACATAAATAGGTGTGAAAGTAGCAGAAACATATGCTTGCGCTAATTAAATAATTAACAGGCATATGGCTCCGCTCCTATAACACCTATATGTGTGTATGTGTGTAAATATATACAAGTGTGTGTGTATATATATATATATATATATATATATATAACCCTATACAGAAGTTCAGATGTTTTGCCTGCCTCCAAAGACCCCAAAAAAATGCCCAAAAAATGCCTGCGCCAAAAAAAAAATGCCCAGGTGTGTTCTTGCAGGCGTTTTTTTGGGCATTTTTTGGGGTCTTTGGAGGGAGGCTAAACATCTGAACTTCTGTATAGGGTTATATATACACACACTTGTATATATTTATACACATACACACATATAGGTGTTATAGGAGCGGAGCCATATTAGTGTGAATTAGCGCAAGCATAGATTTCTGCTATTTTCACACCTATATATGTGTATGTGTATATATACATACATGGGTGTATATACCCCTACACAGAAGTTCAGATGTTATGCCTGCCTCCAAAGACCCCAAAAAAATGCCCAAAAAAAACGCCAGCTGCAAAAACACACCTGGCGTTTTTGTAGCTGGCATTTTTTGGGCATTTTGGGGCGTCTTTGTTGGCAGGCATAACATCTGAACTTCTGTGTAGGGGTTTATACACCCATGTACTGTATGTATATATACACATACACATATATAGGTGTGAAAATAGCAGAAATCTATGCTTACGCTAATTCACACTAATATGGCTCCGCTCCTATAACACCTATATGTGTGTATGTGTATAAATATATACAAGTGTGTGTATATATATAACCCTATACAGAAGTTCAGATGTTTAGCCTCCCTCCAAAGAACCCAAAAAAATGCCCAAAAAAAACGCCTGCAAGAACACACCTGGGCATTTTTTTTTGGCGCAGGCATTTTTTTGGGGTCTTTGGAGGGAGGCTAAACATCTGAACTTCTGTATAGGGTTATATATATACACATACACTTGTATATATTTATACACATACACACATATAGGTGTTATAGGAGCGGAGCCATATTAGTGTGAATTAGCGCAAGCATAGATTTCTGCTATTTTCACACCTATATATGTGTATGTGTATATATACATACATGGGTGTATATACCCCTACACAGAAGTTCAGATGTTATGCGTGCCTCCAAAGACGCCCAAAAAATGCCCAAATAAAACGCCTGCAACAATACACCTGGGCATTTTTTTTGGCGCAGGCATTTTTTTGGGCATTTTTTTTAGGTCTTTGGAGGCAGGCAAAACATCTGAACTTCTGTGTAGGGGTATATATATATATATATACATACACCCATGTCTGTATATATACACATACACATATATAGGTGTGAAAGTAGCAGAAACATATGCTTGCGCTAATTAAATAATTAACAGGCATATGGCTCTGCTCCTATAACACCTATATGTGTGTATATATATATATAACCCTATACAGAAGTTCAGATGTTTTGCCTGCCTCCAAAGACCCCAAAAAAATGCCTGCGCCAAAAAAATGCCCAGGTGTGTTCTTGCAGGCATTTTTTTGGGGTCTTTGGAGGCAGGCAAAACATCTGAGCTTCTGTATAGGGTTATATATACACACACACTTATATGTATTTTACACAAACACATATATAGGTGTTATAGGAGAGAAGCCATATTAGTGTGAATTAGCGCAAGCATAGATTTCTGCTATTTTCACACCTATATATGTGTATATATACAGACATGGGTGTCTGTATATATACCCCTACACAGAAGTTCAGATGTTTTGCCTGCCTCCAAAGTCCCCCAAAAAAATGCCCAAAAAAACGCTTGCTACTAAACCGGCAAGGTGTGAAAATAGCGGAGCCATATCCCTGTTCTATAAGTGACATAATACAAACAATATTTTTTTTATGGTTCTGGACATGCTACAGAGCTGAAACTTCACAGGTACACTTTTTAGACCCCCCAGACACTAAATCCAAAATACAAATCTCTTTTTGTTTTTTGTTTACATTTTTTCAATAATTGGCTCTCTATCAAAAATGACAATTTTTAAGAACTTTTTTTTTTGTGTGATTAATAGTCCCTGGGGCATGACCCAGAACCCTAGGCACTTTTTGGGGCATTTATTGGGTTTTAGGGCTTCAAAATGGTGTTTTTTGATTACCGAAGTTCGGGTCCCATTGATTTCAATGGGGTTCTGAAATCCGGGCCGAACTTTTGGGAAGTTCGGATGTTCTGGCCGAACCAAACTTTTGAAAAGTTCGATCATCCCTAGTCACTAGTCATTCGGCAGGTATTGCTCGGATTTTATCTGTGGAAAGGTTTTGCATGGAGCCATAGTCATGATAAATGGTAGATAAGGCATTATTATGACCACAAAGACATTTTACTTTCTTCTATTTTAATATATTATATTCCCAGTGTTTTACATAAAGCAGTAGTGATTTTTTTTTTTTTTTTAAGAAAATAAAAAAATTGATGAACCCTGCTTGATTCAGTGCAAATGTAAAGCCTATCTTATCTCAAAACCAAAAATTTAAAGCAGCAGACCTTCACCTGGACCATCAACAATACAGTAAGCCCCGGTTCACACTTTTGCGTGTGCGGGGTTCGCATGTAATATCGGAGCGCACTGCTCCTTCATTACATGCGATCAGCTGTGCGGTGCGAGTTTAGCCATACAGTTTGTATGGCTAAATTCGCATCGCACCCGGAGCAAACACGCACAGGAGGCATTTTTGCAGCCGCATCAGGATCAGATCGCACAGCGGTTCACACTTGTGCGATCCGCTCCTGTGCGAACTGCACGATCGCACTGCGATATGCGATCAAACTGGGGGTGTCGTTAAGATTACATTGACACCCCCAGCGTATCGCATATGGCAGTGTGAACTGCCGGGGGTGCGTGTGCGATGCGGGAACAGGCTGCGAATTCGCAGCCTTCCCGCATCGCATATATGTGAACCGAGCCTTAAGGTCCCATTTAAATCCTTGTGAAAAGACATAAGTAAAGAGCAACTTCACTTTAACCGCTTGTTGACCATAAAACTTACATATACAGTGGCAAGGCAGATCTGCTGCGCAGGATCATGAACCCAGTACATAATGCTGCACTTCCAGGTTTGGGGCGCGCGCCGCCAGTTGCCCGCTCCCTCTGCGATGCTTCGGTACAGAGGCAGAATGGCGGTCTGCCTATGTAAACAAGGTAGATCGTCGTTCTGTCAGTACAGAAGGCATGGATACTGTTTCTCTGCGTAGCAGGGACACCCATCCATGCCTTCCCCTAGTACAAGCACCTCCCCCATAGTAGTAAAACACCAGCTAGACGCACAGTTAATTCTTCGATCGCCCCTGATGTTAGCCCCTTCCCAGCCAGTGTCATTTGTACAGTGACAGTGCATATTTTTACCACTGATCACTGTATTAGTGTCACTGGTCCCCACAAAGTGTCAAAAGTATCAGTTAGTGTCCGATTTGTCCGCCGCAATATCGAAGTCCCGCTATTAATCACTGATCGCCGCCATTACTAGTAAAAAAATAAAAATATCCTATAGTTTGTAGACGCTATATCTTTTGCGCAAACCAATATACACTTATTAGGATTTTTCTTTTTACCAAAAATATGTAGCAGAATACATATTGGCCTAAATTGATGAAGAAATTCAATTTTTCATATTTTTTGTGGAAATGTCTTATAGCAAAAAGTAAAAAATATTGATTTTTTTTTTTTAAATTGTCACTTTTTTTGTAGATAGCACAAAAAATAAAAATCCCAGAGGTAATCAAATACCACCAAAAGATCTATTTGTGGGAAAATTGGACATATATTTTATTTGGGTAAAGTGTTGCACGTCCGCACAATTGTCAGTTAAAATAATGCAGTGCCGTATTGCAAAAAATGGCCTTATTTTGAAGGTGGGTAAACCTTCAGGAGGTCCAGTGGTTAAAAAAAATAGATCAATAAAAAAAATCAGGTTGTAACCAGGGGGGGGTTTCAGGAATCAGGATCCCTGTCCCAGCTTTTTTCCATGTGACTATCCCTTGCAGCTGGGCTCCACCTTTACATAAGGCTCTCAAGGCATCATGCTGATATTTAGCCCAAATCCACATACCGTTCATGTGCATGGATGTCTGTCCTAGCCCTCTCCTCCTTATCCTGTTGGTCACTGTATACATTAACCCCTTCACACCTGGAGTACATTCACAGAGTCCTAGGCATAGGATTCCTTTTACCTCCATCGCTACTCATTTTTAGAGCCAGCTAGGCTTGCACCTTTCAAGCACACAACTCCTCACTCCAGACATCGGCTGTACTTAGCACATCCCTCACAGTAGAATATCACTAAGGGGCTTATTGCTGCCAAAATTAGTTTCCTTACTCTGCAGTATAGCAAACAGAACAGTTCAAATACTGGGTTACATTGCTTCCAAATATTGGTGTATAAACATGCTCCCAACTTTGCAGCATGGTCCCATTAGCATAAGATAACATGGTGGTGCTTATACCATTAATCACAGTTCCTACTTAATTTTCTTTTTCCAGTCTTGCTCTGAGGGTTTCCAATAGTCCTCTCCCAGGAATGGGAAAGGAAAACTAAACTCATTCGAGCTCTCTCTTTCTCTCTCAGGTGGCACCAGAGAGTCTCTCCGAGGAAAATAACCCCAACCTGTTGAGGGTAGTGAGGTAATTGGTGCTGTATGGTATGTATGGTATATAGAGTATTGGCATCACAATAAATTATGGTACATTCATATGCAGAAATAATAGACCATATATAAAAATGATATAAATAAAAAAAACATGTATATAATATAAATATAAAGTGCAATGATGTAAGCAATATATAAGCAAATAAATAAATAAATATATAAGGTGCTTCGTGATCAGGGTGACCAAATAAAGTGAAGATAGTGTCTGGTGGACTTGTAGAAATAAAGACTAAATGGTAGTGAAGAAAAATTCAAGTATATCAGCAAGAGTTGGTGAGAAGAAATAAAAGTATAAGTGATTCCAATATAAATAAATATAAATAAGAAAAAAGGTGATTAAGTGCAGAGAGGTCCTGGGATGGACCGGTGGGAAACAAAAAATGGCCACAATACTACTAGTGATAGTGAATAAATAACTAAAAAAATGAGTGATTTAGTGCAATAGGTCCTACTCAACAAAGGTTAGTTGGAAGGACCCGTAAAAAATGTTGTAAACAGAGATCTGGCCAAAGAATATCTGCATCCAAAAGTTACAGAAATGATAGGCAAAAAAGTCCATAAAGTTCATGAAATAATTAAAGTGCCAGAATCAGTGGGTGACTCTTGAGGTGATCCAGGTATCTAGGTGCCGGGTGAGGAAACAGTGCTCCCCCTTCCAATCTCTCCCGCACTCACCGGAAGTCGGCACCCCTACAGGGGTAACCAGCGCGTAGATGGCAAGGTATGCCCTTAATAGGGAGTAATCCTACGTGCCGATCACTTCAGTGGTAGATCCTGAATCCTCTTTCCCATATATATCATATAAAAAACGGCCTCAAGTACAATACATATCCATCAGCAATATTTCCGGGGTCATATATAGGAGAAAAGAGCTTCATATAGTGATGTACTGTTAAAAATGTATTCCTTTATTAAACATTAGGTATAGTACTCACATTCCATATGGGTAAACGAGCGACAAAGGTGTTAGGGACCGCAAGACCCTCTTTCGCGGTGACTTCCGGGATTCTGTCTTAGCCAACCGCCGGATCGTAATGCGTAATGCGTTCCAGTAATGCGGAAATGACGTAGTTACGCTTGACGTGTTTCGTCATCAATGACGCTTCTGAAGACGTATTTCTGCATATGAGTGTACCATAATTTATTGTGATACCAATACCTATATACCATACACACCTATAGGCAGCGCCAATTACCTCCCTACCCTAAACATATTTTGAATATTGACTTCACAGTCTATATTTTTGAGGTAGGCTGCAGCCACCCCATTCACTTCTCCATAAGCGCGGAAACTCCTACCTATAAACCCCAACCTCTGAATTATATAGGAGCCCCCTTTGTAATAACTCCAGAATTAGGAAAAATACATTACATCTCACCTTCCTACAAGGTACTCAACAGTCCCTGGAAACCAGCAATGTCTTCTCGCAGCCGCTTCTCTCTCCTGTAGAGCCCCAGCACTGCCATCTTCAACTTGGGAGCTGTCTGTAGTTTCCTAAGGAATCACAACCAGCTCTCACTACGCAAGCATCGGAGATCATGTGATGCAGTGAGTCTGTTCCTGCAGCCTCCTGGGATGCATGATGTGTCCTGGAAGGCTTTGGGTGAGGACATGTGACCATTTCCATTAAAAAGAAAAGCCTCAAATTTGTTAGAGGAGGGAGCAAGGAGGAGATTGAGTGGGATTTTCACTTTTGCGTGAAGGTCCCCTTCCATTAAAAAGACATAATTACTGTCCATTGTAGTTTGCTTCTTCCTCCAATTCTTTGGATGAGCAGAAAAATCTGATGCCTGTGCACTTAGCATACGTCGTTTTTTGTTCACTTGAACATGAGCCAGTACACAACATCTAATTGGACACAAAAGTTACCCCAAGATCTCTGGAGATTTTACAAAATTGTAGGAAATCTTGGGAGACCTTTCTATTTTCATAAGATGAGATTTCCCTGGAAGACACAATAATAAAAACACTGTGTATGGTGACAAAGTAGGGCTTCACAGCTGCCCACTGGGAAGGCTACTTCACCAGACACAGTGTTTTTATCATTGAATGACATCATCCCTGATTTTTTTCATCTACTTCTGTGTTTGCCAAAAGGTTTATTTATAATCAGAATTACCTATTTGCACTGCAGTCAGTGGATCCTTCAGTACATATTAGAATCCCCTAGAGAGATACCATAGAATGTCGCAGGCAAGTCTCAGGGCAATCATTATAGTGTAATTGCCAGCTACAGTAATAAAGATGTTCTGTGAGGTTTCCCTGTAACAGAGACCTCTTAGAATTCCTAAGAGAAGTTTGTATTGTTACAGCGAAATGTCAGCTGTGAGTTTAGATAAATGGTGAGGTCAGGGAGAGACAATTATTATACATGACATTTCTGCACTGGCCAGTGTTAACCTTTTGTTTCTGTTGGCTTAACTCTCAGCTCTGAGATACAGCAATGCAATAAAATTAGAAAGTTTCCACTTTATCCAATATAAAAGTCTCAAGAAACTTTTCATCAGACTGTACAAACAACAGCCCTGCCACAAGTGAAACCTGAACTGCATCTATGTTCACTATTTCACCTGCCAAACAATTTAGCAGTTCTGTGCAGACAGTCTTGTGACCAAGGACTTCCAGACAGATCATCTTTGTCTTTTTTGTTTTTTTTTTCATAAAAATAGATTTCTAAAATATTTTTACTATGTAACATAATGTTGGATCTTTAAGGGTCCATGTACATGGGACGTTGTTAAAAGTCCCTTTGAATGCTGGAATTTTTAGGACGTTTGAAACGTCCATTCGGTCGCGATTGTACCCGCGTTTAGCGGGCTTTTAGCGGGCGTTTGCGGGCGTTTGCGTTTAGAACCGTTCCTAGAGGTCAAAAAAATGATTCCCCTTTAAAATGGAAAAACGCGAACGCCAAACGCGGGTCATCGCGTTCGGTCACGTTCGGACGCGTTCGGACGCGTTCGGTCGTGTTTTTGCGTTTGAAACGCCGGGAAACACACGTTCGAACGCAAATAATTGCATTCTAAAAAAAGTCCCTGAACGCAACTGCCCGCAAACGACCGCAAACGACCTGGTGTACATGGACAGATAAGATAAAATGTAGATGGGTTCAGGGGCTTCTAAAAAAAACGCCCAACTGCTCCTAAAATGGCCATTTCCAGCGTCCCGTGTACATGGAGCCTAACACACGCATAAAGGTAAAGATTTGAAGAAAATCGGCCAAGACGCCCTTGCCACCAAATTTAAGCAAGACCCCCCACCAACCACCTAGGTACTTACTAACAACTTCCTGATGGCAACAGCCTTCATCCATTGTGTATCTCCCCATAGACTCTTAGAGCATGGCCCATTTTACATTTTTGGGGTGTTATTGCTCAGGTGAAGCTAAGGATGGCAAAAATGGACCCAAAGCTGTAAACATTCCAAAGAATGCTGCTGAAAGCACCAAGGTGGTGGTGGTGGGTCTATCTTAGACTAGGCTATGGGCTAGGAAATTTGGGCTAGGTTTTTTTTTTTTACCATTTTGAATACAAATCCAATCCATTTCTACAACGCACCTGCATTGCAACGCACATTGCCCCTCTACTTTACATTGAAATGTGCTACAATATAAAAAACAGCAACAGGCACAGTTTTAGGCTGCCCTAGCACAATGCACATTACGACATGGGACATATCACGTGTATGTTAAATATACCGCAATGAACCAGACTGGTGTAATTGAGTCCTACGTGTTTTTTTTTTTTTTTTTTTTTTTTAGAAATGCATGTAAAACTTATCAACTAGATGTAAATGAACTACCAATGTGTGTCACATATATATATAAAAAAAAAAAAAAAAAAAAAAAAAAAAAACATCTGTTTATATGCTTGTAATGTCTTAGTGTATAGTTTTGGATTATACATATTTATGCCAGATTTGCTCATTACTTTTTCTGCTTCCTGCTTTCCAGTGTTGCTCAGTGTTTGTGCTTTACCAGTTATTCGCAGTGTACATGTCTATAAGTATTTCTACTCATTGAACACAATGAACTTTTTGTGTGGCCTATGTCATATCTCAGCAAAAATAAATCTCTAGGGAAATAATAGCTTAGAGAAGAAGGGAAAGAAGTGATTAATCAGGACTAATTGGGGAAATCTAAGAGTTAATAATGGGGATAAATACAAACACATTTTATTAAAAAAATAAAAACAAAGCCAACCCTTTTTATCTGTACGAATGCCTTAACAAAGCTTTCTGCGTCCTTTTTAGCACAACGGAATCCTTAAAATACCTTTCCAGTCTCAGATAACCTTGCTAATAACAATTTTTTCCTACAACTTATGGTACACTACCATGATGGTACTTGGGAAGAACAATTCTTACATTTGTGGTAAGTTAGAAGAATCCCCCCTTACGGATAGCAAAAAAGATCATTGGTGGTTACTTATGTAGGGATTATCTGCCTTCTACTGTCTGAATTTGTAAATACCTGCAAATATATTATGTATGCACTTCCTGTTCCTGAGTATTTGGCTTTGAAGCCCTAAAAGGTTGAAGCGGAGAGAACAAATTCTCAGCCACATGTTCTGTCCATGCTGCTAAACTCCACACCAGAAGGAACTATTATGCAAGTATTCCTATCATCTAATATTTTAACTATAGCTGCTGAGTGTACAGTATATCTACAGTAAATACTTGTGGCAGATAGAGTATCTTACTATAAATAATTTCACATGCACAGTGCCAAAGAAATAGGTCTGTGCTTCTGTATGTGTAATTGTCACCTTCCAGTCAACTGGTAAATGCAGAGTAGTTAGGTTGACTCTGTGATACAGTGCCAAAGTTCCAGTGACACACTACAGTTCCTGCCAGTGAGAAGCTCCGTTCCAGGCTGGTTGGAGAACAGTTGGAGGATCTCTCCCATGACCGCAGATCTTGTCTTCAAATATCTGACACAAAGACAAACACCGCATCATCCTCAGGGGCCCCTTTAACTGGACTTTGCTGCGACATTCATCTGCAAGTATCACTATTAGTAACTATATATATCTTTTTGGGCCCTTTGCTGATAATACATGTTTCTACATAGGATGCATGTACTGTTATTAAACTCTTACTAATTAAAGCTTGTATTACTTCTATACTGGTGTGCATCTATATTCCTATGGTTAATGTGATATGTTGGTTGCAATAGTTTTTTTGCTCCCAACTACTTTTTTGGATTATTGAATATCTTCCCAGGAAGAAAATACCCTCTGTTCACATAGGCCCTGTCTCCTAGGTGGAGGCACTGACAACTTTATTATCAATCCCACTATTCCACCTAGCGAAGGATCTGGTTCTGGTAATTACTTACAAGTTTAGCTAAATATCCTGTTTTGGGAGGGCCATTTCTCATAATCACCTTGCTTATCTGAGAAGAAGAAATTGTTCACAGCTCAAAAAAAAACCCTAGCAGCCTCTGGAGGAACCATAGTTTTTTCTCAGGTTTTTATTGTCTGTAATTTTATTGGGGAGATTACCCCCTCTATTTGCACTGATGACCATTGTCACCAGGAAAGAATGTGAGAGGAAATCCCAAATCAGTTTTCCTCAAAAAAAAGTTAAGGGGAAAACCTGCACTGAGAACACTTGTTCCAGGAATTCTCACTTTTGGAGACTTCACCTAACTTTCTGTTGTGTATCTGGGACATAAAGTGAAGAAAAATGTTTCCAATGTTATACATGTAGCACTTAAGAGCTGCTGGTTTTTAAACACTTTAGGATTCCCCTGGGTTACCTGTAGCAACTGCAAGCAGAAGTCTTAGCACTTTACGTTCTTGGCTCAGTCAATAATCAGTCTAGGGGGTTGATGTTTTTGTTGTTTTTATTTTATATTGGGATGGGAGAAGTGATGAGTGGGATACTCCAACACTTGAACTATTCACAATTCTGAGGACTCCTAACTTGGGGATGCGGCAAGGCCGCTACTTCATCCTGCCACTGGATGAATCTGAGGTAAATGTTCGTTATAGTATTTATCTTAAGGGCACTCACTTAGTACCCCCTTTCCTCCAGGTGATACCCATACACTGACTACACTACTCTGGAGTGGTCCCCTTCCTGGGCAGACCCTTAGTCAAGATCCTCTGTACTCACAATACTGCTTTCCAGATTCTTGCAGTGCCTCAACTCCTCCAGTCAGCTCTCCTGGACCTCTGGGCTCAGCTCCACACCTCTGGCTCACCAGGCCAACTGCCTGTGACCACGCATCAACCACATCAGAAGAGGAGGCAGCCGCCACCCTCCTTCTGGGACTCTGCTTCCCGCCAAAGACCTCGTGCCTACATGCCCCTGGATTTTTATACCTCACCCCACAATGCACTAAGACAGCAGTCTGTGCCCATCCCTGGGGCTTTATCAAAAAGCCTGTGTCCTCATTGACCAGGTTTCCTCCCCTGTCCAATGTGCCTCCCCATTGGGCACAGTGGGGACACGCCCTCATACCATATGAATCACACACTGGGCACACTGAGCGGACCTAACTCACAGATCCTGCTCCCTGTTAAGCAGAGTGCAATATAGAATTTACCTGCGGCTCCTCTGATAGGCAGACAGAGCAAAAAACTATACTCACTCTCTAGCACCTACTACATACAGACAGCAAAATATAATCTTAAAACTTTTTTAAAAAAAAGTTTGGGCTATACAAACACTTTGACATCATATGCAGGTGGAAAGCTCATCAAAATGATTGGCTGATGCCTTCTATGTATCCTTTGCCATTTTGTGGGTATATAAAAATCCAGGCTATTTGGAAAAGAGATTTATAAATAAACATTTCTAGTTTGGTAGCTTCTGAATGTATTCACCTATATGTTCAACATATAACTACCAGCTTGGGAAGGCTTTCAGTCTCCAGCAGAGCAAGTCTGTGTCATGAAATCACCTTATTTTCTGAAAGCATTGTTCTACTTCACATGTTAATGGAGTCTTTTCCCTTGACAACCGGCAAGCCGAACTTTACAAAAGTTTTAGTTAAGCTCTCATTTGATTCCTTCTGCACTATTGTAACCTCCGTCAGAGCCTTTCCTATATGACAGCACCACAAACAATAGAGTGAAATGAAAACCAGAGAATTTAATTAATGGGCTTCCCCTGCCTCAGTCTGTGAGTTCAATAAGTATCTAGGTGTCATTTAATTGGAAAAGTTGATGTCAAAAACTTTGGATGTGACAAATGTTTGCCATCGTTTCCAATACAAAGAGATCATCCAAGTAAATTAACACACTGAAGCAATTAGGAGACAGTGAAGAATCCAGGTGGGAATTGATCAGATAACTGTAATGGAAAACAATAGTTCAAAAGAATCGTTGGTGGTTTTATAAGGAGAGTACACGAGAGACACAAATGGTACTTTAAAAGAATTCCTGTAGAAACAAAATGTTAATATAACTTCTAATTGCAGATCTGTTTTGGACGTTTAACTTGACCTGTTATTAAAATGTATCTAAAGCCAAAACTTTTTTTTGTTTTGTATAAGAACCCTGTCAATTTTTTTTATAGCTGTCTCCATCCATGTTAGGGAAATTAACCCTATATTTGCCTTGCAACCAGAACTAGGACTAGAACGTGATGGAAAACCCATGATTTTTTAGTAGTACAGTAAACCCCCCTCCATTGCGGGGGTTATGTTCCGGACCCAGCCGCGAAAAGTGAAAATCCGGGAAATAGAAAAACCCTATTAAAATGCATTGTAGCCATGTTTTTTTTTTACTGTCACTGTACGTGTACAAGCATTTTAAGGTCTTTAAACACACTTTTAAAATGATAGAAACTCAT
The DNA here is from genome assembly GCF_965119305.1 of Pelophylax lessonae. NCBI lineage: Eukaryota > Metazoa > Chordata > Amphibia > Anura > Ranidae > Pelophylax > Pelophylax lessonae. The sequence continues at coordinate 493,167,386 of NC_138772.1, read as the reverse complement.
ATAAACACATAAAAGATACTGAGAGACATAGCAAGAGCTATGGAAAACACAAAAATATTTCATTTTCAATGATTTATATAGTGAAATAACATTACAAAAAAAAACGCAATATACCGGGACCGCAAAAACTGAACCGTGATGGAGCGGGGGTTTACTGTAACTGCAACAGTAGGGTGAAGTATCCCAATTGGCCCATTTACTGTGGTCACTGACAACTAAGACAGGATTTCACTTCACTTTGGGGAAATTTCCTCTAATTTGAAGAGGATGTTAAGGCAAATCTTCCCAATGGGACACAGGAAAAAAGAAACCTGATAGGAGTTTTAACTCTTTTCTAAAAAATATATAGATATAGTTTACATTTGTCTCAGATTCAAACGTTGGAGACTGACAATACGTAAACAAATGCAGCAGATATTCAAGCAACCTAGAAAAAACTAAATGTGTATGCATACATTGGGAAGGCTACTTCACCAGACACAGTTTTTCAAAATAAACATGCAGTGCTGAAAACCCTAGTACAATACGATCTGCTTTAACCTGTGTAAAAAGTAACAAAAAGTCTAACTAAAATCCATATTCGAACACATGGCATGACTCGCCCATGCCTCCTGCCCCCTCCTCACAGTTTTTGATTGACAGCAGCAGGAACCAATAGCTCCCACTGCTATCAGTGCAGCCTGTCAGAGCTGGAACTGGGGAAAGAAGAACTGCAGCTGGGTACAGTATTGGGTTGATACAGGACTCAGGTAAGTGTTTAAGGAGGGGGTTGAGGGGGGAACAGGCAGTGTAAGGTTTTTTACCCTAATGCAGAGAATACATTAAAGAGGAATTGCAGCCTTCCCCTCCCCCCCTCCCCATTTCCACTCTGCTTGCATTTTACTGTCTTCTGCATAGTAAGCATACTCACCTAGCCAGTGGATCCTGGGTTAAGCTGCTGGGATCCTTCTCTCTGCAGCCTCTACATGGGTCCGGTGCCGCCATGTTGTCAGTGACAGCTGCTGGCTCTTCTGGGTACAGACGCTGCTAAGCCTGACCCCTCTTCTTTTCTGAATTGTACTGCACGTCATTAGAGTTGAGCGGACACCTGGATGTCCGTGTTCGGCGGGTTCGGCCGAACTATAAAAAAAAGTCCGGGTCCATGTCCCGGACTTTTACCGAACTTTTCCCGGACACCGAACCCCATTGAAGTCAATGGGGACCCGAACTTTCAGGCACTAAAATGGCTCTAAAACACCAATGGAAAGGGCTAAAGTGCTGCAAATGGCAGCAAAACATTGTTAAGAGCATGGCAAGTGCTCTGCAAACAAATGTGGATAGGGAAATAACTTAAAACAACAAAAAAAAAAAAACAGAAAAATAGAACAATGTTCTTCATCTCTGAAGGACGAGGCCCATATGGAGTAGGAGGGAGGTTGAGGTGGTGGTGGATGTGGCGGTCTCATAGGCGTGCGCACAGGGTGTGCCGGATGTGCCTGGGCACACCCTAATCACCTAGGGCACATAGCATTATCGCTCTGTTTGCCAGTGAGGAGATGGGAAAGATCTCCCTCGGACCTGCTCTGCTCTATTTCTCTTTGCCAGCAGGGAGAGTAATGTATCGGGGCCATGTACATGTAGGCAAACACATGCATGTGTATTTCAACTTTGGGGTGCACACCCTAATGCAATAGGCTGCGCACACCTATGGGCGGTGTAGGTGGAAGCGGCGGTGGAGGAGGACCAGGGCCAGATTAAGAGCATCATGGGCTTGGTTTGTACCCCTAAAAGGCAGGATGAGGAGTAGGAGGAGTTTGGAACAGGCAGCACCCTTAAATCTTCAGAAGTATGAGATGAACCCCAAAAACTTGGAAAGGTGGATCTCACATGTACCAACACAGACTATCCCGCAATTTAATTGATCCCCAAAGGTTTTTATTGAATAGCGGAATAGAAAATATGATCAAAAAAAGTGTATGTATCTCACACGTACAAAACCACACTAGGCCCCAATTACTATTTTTTGTACCCCTAAAAGGCTGGATGAGGAGTAGGAGGAGTTTGGAACAGGCAGCACCCTCAAATCTTCAGAAGTATGAGATGAACCCCAAAAACCCCAAATATCATTCAGCTCTGCTGCAGGCCACAATTTAATTTTTTTTTAACCCAAGGCTGTATATTGAATAGTGGAATAGAAAAAAGTGTATGATTTTTGAAACCACTCAATAATAGCACATGTGAACTGAACACAGCAGTGTATGATCAGTCAGCACAGCACAGCTGAAGGAAAAATGCTGCACACAGTGACTGATAGAAAAATACTTTTCTCCCTCCTCCTCAGTGGGCAAAAAAAAATGTGTTCACTGCACCCCACACACAGCAAAATCGATGTGGACCACTGACACCTGCCTATCTCCAGCCTCTCCCTAAATGGATTGATAAGATCGTAGATCGGTCACTGAAAACCCCTCCCACACAGCAAAATCGATCGTAGAAAACTGACCCTAAAAATCAGCAGCAGCCTCTCCCTAAAAGGATTGATAAGATCGTAGATCGGTTACTGAAAACCCCTCCCACACAGCAAAATCGATCGTAGAGAACTGACCCTAAAAATCAGCAGCAGCCTCTCCCTAAAAGGATTGATAAGATTGTAGATCGGTCACTGAAAACCCCTCCCACACAGCAAAATCGATCGTAGAAAACTGACCCTAAAAATCAGCAGCCTCACCCTAAAATGCCTACAACTCGCCCTGCCTAACACACTCCGACCTGTCCCTCAATTCTATCCGGACACAAATGTTTTTTTTTTTTCCTGTCTGTCCCTAATCAGCAGCCAGCACGTATGATGTGTGCTCTGTCCCTGAACTAACACAGCAGAATGACGCAGCGGCGCTGCCTCGGACTTATAAAGACTTGGTCACATGCTTCAGATGGCCAATCACAGCTACTAATACATTTGTAGGCATGGCTGGGATGGCTTAAGGAACACCAGTTAAACGCTTGTTGATTGGCTGTTGAAAGCCCGCCATGAAAAGCATGCAAAACCCGGAAATAAAACGACCGAACACGGATTTTTACCCGAATATACAGTGAAGTTTTCGGGTCCGTGTTCGGGTAACAAAAAAACAATTATTCGGTACGAACACGAATAATACAGTCCGTGTTCGCTCAACCCTACACGTCATGCATCCAAGAAGGCACCGGGGGCACCGTGTCATTCACCTAGGAAAATTCCAGAAACTGGGGGGCGGGCCGAGTCTTTGATACAAAAAAGAAAATCAGTAAGTAAACAAACAAACAAAAAAAAACAATATCAGCACTGCAGAGCAGAAGCAGAATGAAGAGGAGGAGAGTTCTGCGGGAGGGTGAAGGTCCGCTTTAAGGTAAACAACCTTTAGAGTTTAGAACCACATACTACATACTGAGAGTACATTTTATTCCTCCCACAATTTCCATTGTATAAGGCAGGGCAGAAAACAAGGCATATCCCATAGTGTGAAACCATTTATTAGCTAAAAACAAAGTCACAAAGCACTCACATTTGTTGGTGCCCAACCCGGCACTAGGGATCAAAGATGTATTTACATATCAGAGACAGGCTCCACTGGCCTAAATCTAGATCTACCAATCAGAATGTATTTTCTACTCACCTTCCTGCAGTACATACAATGATTGATTGCTGTGGGTTATTTGCACTGTTCCTTGCATCGCCTAAAAATGCCTGAATATGTGCTGCACTGTGTTCATAGAGGGGTAAGAGGGGTAAGAGGTATTAGGGCTATAGAACGCATAAGTGTTATCCATCCATAATTGGTACACTATCAAACCCTGTTTACATCACCGTGAAGTAATTCTGAACCAAAAGTGTTATTTCCATTCTGTGATTTCAATGGGTATAACCTCGAGTTCTTCCATGAAATAACTTCACCTCCTGCACTGCATTGAGAATTGCATTTTGCCTGCTGAGATTGAAGCCTTGGCCCATAGGTTTAGATTACATTACTTTTAGAGAGACTGTAAAATTAAACCTTACTGTAAGATTAGTTTAGAAGCTATCATTTCTGACACTGGATGCAATGAATGAAGTATCTAGTTTTTATGGAAATTTCATAAGCTGAGAACAAAGCAATGATCATGAGGTTGGTAGGTATGGAAGCACTTAACCTGCAATCCAGGATAAAGAATCTATGTACATGGATAATAAATTTGAAAAAAGGCCGATGCCCATCAAGAATAAACTCTTGTAACTGCGGCTGCTTTGGTCCAAAGAAGGGAAACTGTGCACTTGTTACCAATTTTGTTTTACAAGAAAAAAACCTTAGGTTAGTTGATTCCCTTTTATACACTTTTTTATTTGCAGTCAACATTTTTTTAAGAGCGTATTTTGTATTCTATCTAAAAGGCTTTTAAAACTTTAAAGTAGCAATGTGTAGTGTTTAAAATGTTTCTATAGCCAAAACCTTCTTTTTAAAGTGTTGGATAGAGTGTGGAAGATTTAGAATATCTGTCAAGATTTTTTGCTGCCTGTCTAAGTAGACTGACCCTCTCTATTTGTCCTGGTGACAGTGACCTTTGTAATCGAGACTCAAAATTAAGAGAAAGATGGAAAAATATGAGATTTTAGAGTTGCACTTGTAGAGATTTCCTCTAACTTTCTATTGTGTTTGCAAGACATAGGGAAAACAATATCATGACAGGGATTTTAAAACCCACCTCCGGGGTGTTTTTTAATGCCCCTGCAGGTTTAAAAAATAAAATAAATAAAACCCTCTGACTTTAAGAGCCCATTCACACTAGCGCGACTTATGAGGCGACTTGTGTCGCCCCAGGTCGCTTGACATAACAAAAGGAATGTTAATCAATCAGTGCTGTCTTAATTGGCACTACTGAAGTCGCTCCGACTTCAGAAAAGGGTCCTGTACTACTTTGAGGCGACTTGTGATCCGACTTGTCCCATATACATATGATTTGTGGCACTGATACGTGGCACTGGTGGACACTGATACGTGGCACTGATACGTGACACTGATACGTGGCACTGGTGGACACTAATTAGTGGCACTGATATGTGGCACTGATACGTGGCATTGGTGGACACTGATTCGTGGCACTGATACGTGGCACTGATACGTGGCACTGGTGGACACTGATTCGTGGCACTGATATGTGGCACTGGTGGACACTGATTAGTGGCACTGATTCGTGGCACTGATATGTGGCACTGGTGGACACTGATTCGTGGCACTGATATGTGGCACTGGTGAACACTGATTCGTGGCACTGATACGTGGCACTGATAAGTGGCACTGGTGGACACTGATACGTGGCACTGATATATGTACATGGATAATAAATTTGAAAAAAGGCCAAAGCCCATCAAGAATAAACTCTTGTAACTCCTGCTGCTTTGGTCCAAAGAAGGGAAACTGTGCACTTGTTACCAATTTTATTTTACAAGAAAAAAACCTTAGGTTAGTTGATTCCCTTTTTTACACTTTTTTATTTGCAGTCAACATTTTTTTAAGAGCGTATTTTGTATTCTATCTAAAAGGCTTTTAAAACTTTAAAGTAGAGATGTGTAGTGTTTAAAATGTTTCTATAGCCAAAACCTTAATTTTAAAGTTTTGGATAGAGTGTGGAAGATTTAGAATATCTGTCAAGTTTTTTGCTGCCTGTCCCCCTGCTAAGTAGACTGACCCTCTCTATTTGTCCTGGTGACAGTGACCTTTGTAATTGAGACTCAAAATTAAGAGAAAGATGGAAAAATATGAGATTTTAGAGTTGCACTTGTAGAGATTTCCTCTAACTCTCTATTGTGTTTGCAAGACATAAGGAAAACAATATCATGACAGGGGTGTTAAAACCCACCTCCGGGGTGTTTTTTAATGCCCCTTCAGGTTTAAAAAATAAAATAAATAAAACCCTCTGACTTTAATATTTACCTTCACTCCAGAGCTGCATCATCTACTCTTCTTCTCCACAATATGTTCCTGGGGATTTGAGTTAAATGACACACAGTGTTATTCAACAAAGAAGACTAGTGGAAGACTGTGAGTGTCATGGTCCCTCCTCTAAGCACGACACTCTGTATTACTTACAGAGAGTGGCACTCACTGCATCTTTCAGATCTGCCCAATTCTGGAAAACGAGGGTTTAGACCCAGGGAATCAGGTGACCAGCCAAAAACAAAAAGAAAAACATACTGCTGGGAGAGGCATCAAACTGGAGATAGGGTCCTCTGGATGGGTAAAAGCATACATCTCTAATCTTGTTCCCAGTGCAGTACATTGTGGCCTCATCATACAGACTGGCTGTTGTTTACAAAATAAAGAAAGCCTGCAGGGAAAATGTCATTTTTTTGGCTTTATTGATGCAATTATTTCTGCAGCAGCTTCTATACACAGTACAAATGTGCCATTTTACAGGTAGACTAACGGGACTCCCCAGGCACTATATTGAAAGTAATTTTTAATTTTTATTGTTATTTCTCATTTTGATGTTTATGCTTTAAGCATCAGCAAATCACTGCTTATTTAATAACGTTTTTACAAATTTTTTTTTCATTGATACATGTCCCCCAGGGCAGTAACCAGACCCCATAACCACCGTATGCCCAAATACTTGCATATAAGCCTTCAAAATGGTCACTTTTGATTTTTCCAGTTTGGGTCTCATAGAGTAGGGTTCGTTATGTGGTTCCGAACTTTTGTGATGTTCGAAAGTTCTGGTGCGAACCGAACAGGGTGTCATTTGGCCCATCCCTACCAAACATACACTTAAAACTAAATCTGAATGTGCTTGCTTCAGATTAGTAAAAGGTTACCCAGAAAATATTGAGATCAGAGTCAGCCAAACAATTAGCATTTTCAAAAGGGTTAAGCAATGGTAGATTCAGTATTTCTCTAAGAACAGGTTTCCTTAAAGCCTTCAATGAAGTTACACCTGCAAAGAAAAAAAAAAAGAAGTAATTGGGGCCTTCACTTTTCAGTATATGTTATGTGTTTCTCCCACCTCATCCATCTTCTTCAGTGCTGCATTTGGTTGTTAAAAATATGAAAATACGTACATATTTCAAAACTTGTTTTTCAACTCTGTTTAACCCTAATTCTATTTCAAAATTGGAATAAAGATTTGCAGCAAAAACAGCCTGCAATATTTAGTTGTAATATGTGCTGCACACAGCTGGGTGCTCTTCCATTATATAACTATGACAAATTGTCTGAGCAACTATTACTTTCCTGTTTCATTAAATTTTCCAGTAAATCAGCAGAATACTAAATGATTATAGAGTGTAAACACTAAACAACAGCAGAAATCTGCTAAATGATATATACAGCTACAATTCTATTACCAGGAAAGCATGCAACTTTAGTTTTCTGCTAAAGAGTAGTGTTGAGCGAACACGGACTGTATTATTCGTGTTCGTACCGAATAATTGGATTTTTTGTACCCGAACACGGACACGGACACTTTACTGTATGTTCGGGTAAAAATCCGTGTTCGGTCGTTTTATTTCCGGGTTTTGCATGCTTTGGCGCTCTTTTCATGGCGGGCTTTCAACAGCCAATCAACAATCGTTTAACTGGTGTGCCTTAAGCCATCCCAGCCATGCCTGCAAATGTCTCAGTAGCTGTGATTGGCCGTCTGAAGCATGTGACCAAGTCTTTATAAGTTCGAGGCAGCCGCAGCGGCGTCATTATGCTGCTTAGATTCAGGGACAGAGCACACATCAACGTGCTGGCTGCTGATTAGGGAAAGATAGGCAGGAAAAAACCATTTGTGTCCGGATAGAATTGAGGGACAGGTCGGAGTGTTTAGGCAGGGCGAGTTGTAGGCATTTTAGGGATAGAGTCTGCTGAATTATAGGGTCAGTGTCTTCTACAAACTACAATCGATATTGCTGTGTGGGGGGTGGGGTCTGCACTCAATCCTGATCTACGATCTCTTCTCAATCCTGTTAGGGACAGAGTCTGCTGAATTTTAGGGAAACTGTGTTCTACAAACTACAATCGATATTGCTGTGTGGTGTGGGATTGGAGATAGGCAGGTGTCAGTGATCCACATCCATTTTTCTGTGTGTGAGCTGCAGTGAACACAATCTTTTTGGGCTGCAGTGAACACAATCTTTTTGGGCTGCAGTGAACACAATCTTTTTGGGCTGCAGTGAACACAATCTTTTTGGGCTGCAGTGAACACAATCTTTTTGGGGTGCAGTGAACAAAATCTTTTTGGGGTGCAGTGAACACAATCCTTTTTGGTGTGCAGTGAACACAATCTTTGTGGGGTGCAGTGAACAAAATCCTTTGTGGGGTGCAGTGAACACAATCTTTTTGGGGTGCAGTGAACAAAATCCTTTTTGGGGTGCAGTGAACAACATCCTTTTTGGGGTGCAGTGAACACAATCTTTTTGGGGTGCAGTGAACAAAATCCTTTGTGGGGTGCAGTGAACACAATCTTTTTGGGGTGCAGTGAACACAATCTTTTTGGGGTGGAGTGAACAACATCCTTTTTGGGGTGCAGTGAACAAAATCCTTTTTGGGGTGCAGTGAACACTGCCTATTGCCTAAAGCAATAGTAAAGTCATTAATTGGTTAAACCTGCAGGAGGACCGGTGTTTTTATCTATTAATGACTTTACTATTGCTTTAGGCCTGGTTCACATGTATGCGGGTTGGGGGCCCACATTTGCACAGGCATAGCAGCCCATTGATGTGAATGGGCTTGAGCTGCTATGCCTGCGTTTTCAGCTGAAAAAAGGTGCATGCAGAATTTAAAAAAATGCAGTGGCCATGAAATCCATCCTTCTTTTGCACCATGCGACTTACCTGCCGTTGCTGCACACGCAAACTGTTTATTTTTAAATGCCGTGCCCACGTATACAAAAAATGCAGAAAGCTTGCCAGAGCAGGAACTGCAGGTTAGTCGCATGGTGCAAAAGCAGGATGGATTTCAAGGCCACTGAATTTAAAAAAAATGCTGCATGCACCTTTTTTCTGCGGAAAATGAGGGCATAGCAGCCCGTTCAAATCAATGGGCTGCTATGCCTGTGCAAATGTGGGCCGCCAACCCGCATACATGTGAACCGCCAACCCGCATACATGTGAACCACCAACCCGCATACATGTGAACCAGGCCTAAAGCAATAGTAAAGTCATTAATAGATAAAAACACCGGTCCTCCTGCAGGTTTAACCACTTCTGGATCGCAAGGATTTGCCCCTTTAAAGACCAGGCCATCGGATCAGAGCGCCAGGACCAGTCATCACCAGGTAGGCCAGACACTGCTTGATGGCTATATAATAATGTAATGTGGGCTGCTAGGCGTGTGTGTGTGTATATATATATTTATTAGAGCTGCACGATTCTGGCCAAAATGAGAATCACGATTTTTTAGCTTGGAATAAAGATCACGATTCTCTCACGATTCTCTGTGTAACAAAAAAAAAAAAAAATTGGGATAACTTTACTGTTACGTTTTTTTTTTTTTTTTTATTCATTAAAGTCTAATCATTGCGTTTGAAAGACTGCTGCGCAAATACAGTGTGACATAAAATATTACAACAATCGCCATTTTATTCTGTAGGGTCTCTGCTAAAAAAATATATAAAATGTTTGGGGGTTCTAAGTACTTTTCTAGCAAAAAAAAAACTGATTTTAACTTGCAAGCAGCAAGTGTCAGAAAAAGATCCAGTCTTTAAGAGGTTAAACTTCCTTTCTCCCTGGCAGAGGGAAGGAAAAGATACAAATGTAATCATTTTTGTTTATAGTTAGGAGACTTAATGCTGAAAGGTGTTAGCTGAGTGAGTGAATGAGTCATCCAGCTCACTGAAATGTATCAATTCACAAGTCAGGCAGACTTGACAGAGAAACTCGGTATTTTAAAAATGCCACAATAACAATACCGTGGCTATGCAATACCGCGATATATCGAATTACCGAAAACCGGCATATGTCTAGTCACCGCCACATCCACCACCACCTCAACCTCCCTCCTACTCCATATGGGCCTCGTCCTTCAGAGATGAAGAAGAACATTGTTTTATTTTTCTGTTTTTTTTTGTTGTTTTAAGTTATTTCCCTATCCACATTTGTTTGCAGAGCACTTGCCATGCTCTTAATTACGTTTTGCTGCCATTTGCAGCACTCTAGCCCTTTCCTTTGGTGTTTTAGAGCCATTTTAGTGCCTTAAAGTTCGGGTCCCCATTGACTTCAATGGGGTTCGGTGTCCGGGAAAAGTTCGGTAAAAGTCCGGGACACGGACCCGGACTTTTTTTTAAAGTTCGGCCGAACCCGTCGAACACGGACATCTAGGTGTTCGCTCAACCCTACTAAAGAGCAACTCCAGGCAAAGCTTTTTTATAGCTATAGGGGTACGGGTTGTTCAGATTCACTGGTGCATCAACACATATTGTATTTTAAACACATACAGATACAAAGAATGGATTAACAGATTTATTTTATTTATTTATTTTTTATTGTTATTCACTCCACACTAAAAGGTAAATTGAGATGAGTACAATTTTTAAAAAAGAGGATTATATGGACTTGATTAACAGGTAAATATGACAGTGTCTATTATAAGTATTACAATTCTGTACAGATCCTATGACTCCAGTTTGTGTAATTACATGCCTTCAAGATGGCATCTGTTTGGAGTCTATCCAACAGGCTGGTAGTATTTGCCGCATGGCCTTAATTTTGCTAGAAGTGTGTTCTAGTATGGGGAAGTAAGACAGTGATCTAAAATAGATCTTTCAGTTTCTATGCATGTGTAGGCATAGCGGCAGTGTTATTAATCAATATACAGGATCTGCCTTTATTGTAGTAATTGCTAAAGCTATATTAAAGTGCTTTTAGGGGATTAAACTCAAGGGATCCACTGGTTATAGCCGTTGATGTAAATAGAATACATTATAAGCCCAGATAACAAGCAATTGTGCTGCAAGTTTGAAAATGACTTGCTAAGCTATAGCTAGACTTGCCAGGCTTCACAAGTTTGTTGCACATGTAGCACTGTCCCCGTAGGGCTTGCTGTATAATGACTTCTTGGGCCACCTCTGATTACCTGTAAACAGTCACTTAGGGACAGTTCACACATCCATTCTTACTTCCAGTTGCTCGTTACTCATTAACAGTCCAGTGGTTTTGGTTTTTGGTATTTATTGTGGAACTTGAATGGGAGAAGGGAATAGTGGGATACTCCCACTTGAATTATTCAGAGTTGATAAAGACAATGCTCACTTGGCCTCACCAGGTTACTTGTGGAAGCAGTCACACTGCTTTAACCATACTGCCGCTTGTATGAAAGGGGTTAAGTCTTTTTGCTCTCTTCAGCAGCAGACTTGATGCACTACATTACCTTCAGGACACTCTCTAGCATCCCCTTGACTGACACCCATCCACTGACACTTCTAGCTGATTGGATGGCCCTCCCAGAACAGGCCCCATGACACAGATCTGTACTCACTGTATGCAGAATCAGATCATTTCCAGTGTCTCCCTTCCAGTCAGTTCTGCAGGACCTCTGTGTTCAGTTCCTCTCTAACAATCGACCACCTGAGGCTGCATGGCAACTTCTACAGAGGAGGGGCAACCGCCCCCTCCCTCTGGGACCCTGCTCTCCTGCTGAAAGGCCCCCGAGCACATGTGCCCTTGACATTTATACAGTATCCCATTATGCACATTCCTCTGCCAATCACCAGGGCTGTACGAAACTCCTGTGCACTCATTTTTTTAGGTTTCCTCCCACTGTTCAATATGCCTCCCTATTGGACCAATGTGAAACACTTTAGAAAAATTAAGCTGCACCTGAGCACCATGAGCAGACCTCACTAGCAGATCCTGCTCTCTGGTAGGCAGAGAACAATATAGATGTACCTGGCAATCTTTCTGGTATCCTCCAAACTGAGCCATGTCCTTGCTGACTCTGGGCATCTGCCCCTACAAAAATAACTGTACAAAAATTTAAATGAAGTATCCCACAAACTTGGAAAGGGAAATAGCATATGTACAGGGCCATGGGGTATACCCCATATGTGGCAAAAAGATACAATAAATTATGTGAAAAAATATAGATCTCTGCTGTACACTATTTACAAATTTACACATACTGTAGGGTTTCACTGAGTGCATTACATTAATGCACCCGGGACCAAACAAAAATCTGTCTGACTGGAATAGGTTAAACATTCTGACTAACTATGCTACAAATAACATTTGTACATATATACACGAAATAAACAATGGATGATCTTTCAAAGGCATTAAGATCATCTACAAGCCTGTAAAGGAAAGGGATGAGCACATAGTAACTCTACATCTTACATACTCACAGTGAGACTGCCCTCTCCACAGAAGCGACCTTCTCATCTGTTTAAATCTCTAGCAATAACATTCTAATAGACTTTTGATGCATCTGGCCCCCAACGAGAACGCTCGTCATCCTGTTGTGTACCTGTAATAGACAAACAGAACAATCCTGCCAATCTAACTAACTGAACACTTGTACTTGTTCCATTTGGTAACCATATGACTAGAGAGTCCCTCTCAAATACCAGGGCACTGACTCTTTACCATCCTAGTCAGACCCACAAGTTAAGATGAAGAAGTGCAGAGTCCACCTAACTGGTGTTCACAGTGTCCTTCTCTCCGTAACACAGAGGCAACACATCTTATCCTGGTGGCAGGCTATTATTGCTGGAGCCTGAGCAAAGCTTGCCTTGCTTGTGAGTGTCTGTAAGAACTCTTTAAGGGATCCTTCACTCTGGGATCCCTCTCTCTGAAGAGGCAATGAGTAGCTACCCTTCTCTCACAAGGTAGCAACTTGCACAAAGTTTCCTCCAACATCACTCTGGCCCACTGACCCAAAGAAATCTTTGCAAAGTGTCCTTCCTCTCTGTACTTCTCTATGCAACAGTGGTGGCCCATAGCCAAAAAGATCTTCACAAAGTGTCCTTTAGCAGGGTGTTTCTGTAAACTAGGGATGTACCCCCTCCAGGTAACAGCCCCTGGCTTTAACAGGAGAAGTCCTCTTTGGCAAAGGTTCTTTCTCCCAGGTGAAGAAAGTTTTGCTGATCCCCATATTCTTTTGCAAAGGTAGAAGGGAAAGGGGGTTTGGGAAAAGGGCTCCTAGCCCTAACAGCAACATAGTAACAAAGGAACTCTTCAGGCACACTAGCCCCTTCTGATTCCGAATTTCTCAGCTGAAACAAGAACTTGGCACACCCCAGTAGTGGTGGTCAGGATGAGGTATGCAGATGATCTTGCCTTCAGGACTCAGGATACTGATGGCCCAGGCTTGGCCTTTTCCATCTGGGCGGTTGACCTCTACTCGGTCAATGTAGATGGACTGCCCCAGATTCCAATCCGCCTTGATGGGCAGGAAGGTGTCCCACAACTGAGTCCTAGATTGGTTTCCAATGTGGCTTGGGGACATGTAGGAAGTCCCAAACAGCCTCTTCACACCAAGTTCCTCTCTTACCTTCGATTTTTTTCCATTAGCATTAGTTTCCCTGGTAGCATATGGATAATCGTATTCGTACTCCATGGCCACCTTATTTTGGACAAGGCATTGAAAACATGAGAACCTGGGGAGATTTTGCCTGTCTCCTCTCCCTGGTTGGGTGTAGGGGGTCTCCACTTTCTTGATCAGCCTGGAGTAGGTGTTATTCTGTGCCCGAGCCCAGGCATAAGTGTGAGGTGGGGATAGATCTGGGACCCTAGTGACATAGGCCCCACAGAACCCCAGATCCTTGCACACTTCATCTGAACAACCGCTGCCTCTCTCTCTTCACTGAGTGAACTGGAACTTGCAGGACTTCTTCTTCCTTCAGTTCTCCAGTCCCACACAGCCTCCACTTCTGATCCCCAATCATTGATTCCCTCTTGCAAGGATCCATAGTGATACTGGAAACTGGGTGACCCTACATCAATGGCCCCTGCCTCCCCCTCACTGGACAAACTGGAGGACTTCAACTTCTGGGCCCATTGACACCTCTCTGCCTCTTTAAGAGCGGGACTTCTAGTTGCTGTAACTGCCACCAATGTACCTTGCGATCGCTGCTCAGCTCTTACAACTTGTGTGCTTTGAGATGTGGGTCTCCCTGGTTTGACAGATGGTTGTGCAGGTTTGAATCATTGGTCCCAGCCCCAGTTGTACTCTCTGCACTCCCCGTCCTCTCCCAAAAGGAATGGCCACTATAGGTGTCAGCAGTTCAGAAGTGGCTCTTACTTCCCAGCTCACATACAATCTTCTGGGCTGGCAATTACTCCACTCTAGCTTCGGCAACATCTCACCACAGTGCCCACACTGGTCCTATGCTCGCAGTTGCAAAGGACACATTCAGGCATCTGCCACATACCAGTCCAAGGTGTTCTCTGTCCCCTCCACTTCACAAGGCCAGACTTCCCTTGGGCATCAATCGGACCCCTGTGTCCAATAGGGTCAGATTCTGCAATTGAGTCCGCTCTGTAGATTCCCTGCCAACATGTGGGATAGCCCTGCGCTCCTGCTCACTCTTGCATCCACCATCTTACTCCTCCACACACGTCTGCTCCTCAGCTACACCTGGCAGCGGAAGTGAGGTCTCAGCTCCCTTCCTCTGTTTGAATTGGTGGCCCGCGGATGACGACTCCGCCCATGGCTCCAGAATAGCTGACTCTCCGGTGGTGGCTCCTCCTGCAAGGCAGATCTCTTTGGTGCGCTCTCTCCCACTCAGTGCAGTAATCCCTTCGCTGCTGCCATTACATTGCCCAGCCTGCACGAATGGTACTGCAATGCAGAATGTGTTCCCTGCCACAGATACACATACTTCTGCCACTTCTGTCTGTCTGTACGGCAGACATTTTCTTCTACAGCATATGTACCGACACAACCCCTGAAACGCCGATCCTAGCGTCCCGGGTCACTGCTTTTTTGACCATAACTTGAAAGCACACTTGCACTGATTACTGTAAAGAAGACTTGATTTTCTCCAACAATACAGCACTTTGCATAGTAAGTGTTAACAGATGACCAGATGATTGCGCTTGCACTCTTCGGTGACCTGTTTCAGAACCTACCTTGTACAATCTTCCTGAAACCAAGCCTGTTATGGATAATGTCATTCTACAGAACATGACTAATTTGCATATGATTTACCTCTTCATCTATAGTCACTCGTAAGTTCGTCAGAATCATGGCACAGACTTGTTTGCTTCTTGATATTGTCAGTAGTGGATGTGGAATAGTGTCCTGCTTTTCTTTGTGCCTAACACTTGTCCAACCATTTGTGAACTTGTCAATCCATTCTTATATACTGTATTTTGCAAAGGTAAAACATTGTCCTCATATTGTGATGAAAGCCTTTAATGGGTTTTGGCTCTGGGTATACTTACAAACCACAAAAAACAGATCGCTGTTCGCAGTTCCTCTTTGGAGCAAACAGGGGTGGTACAGCTCTTTTTACTATGCAATAGCGATAGAGTAAACTAGATGATGAAGGTCAAAGATTTGCTAAAGTGTCGACAAGGGCACCATCTCTTGACAATCATGCTCAGAAATCAGTACAGCCAACGTAAAAATTATTATAGCAAAAATGTGGATGATAGATGGATAGATAGATAGATACATAGATTCTATCTTTATACATATATATATATATATATATATATATATATATATATATATATATAAATACACATATATATATATATATATATATATATATATATATATATATATCTAGAGCATATATAAACTATTTACATGCACATGAACTTTAATGGCACATCAGTCTTAGTCCGTAGGGTTCAATATTGAGTTGGCCCACCCTTTGCAGCAATAACAGCTTTGACTCTTCTGGGAAGGCTGTCCACAAGCTTTAGCAGTGTGATTAAGAATAAGTATGACCATTCTTCCAGAAGTGCATTTGTGAGGTCAGGCACTGATGTTGGACGAGAAGGCCTGGCTAGCAGTCTCTGCTCTATTTCATCCCAAAGGTGTTCTATCGGGTTGAGGTCAGGACTCTATGCAGGCCAGTGGAGTTCCTCCACACCAAATTCACTCATACATGTCTTTATGGACCTTGCTTTGTGCACTGGTGCGCAGTCATCCCCAAAATTGTTCCCAGAAACGTGGAAGCATGAAATTGCCCAAAATGTCTTGGTATGCTGACTCCTTAAGAGTTCCCTTTACTGTAACTGAGTGGCCAAGCCCAACCCCTGAAAAAAAATCCTAAACCATAATCCCCCCTCCACCAAATTACAATAAAATTCATGTGCGTGTAAAGGAGGGCGTCCCACTACTTTTGACAATATAGTGTATAAACTGTATATCTTTTTTAAAATGAAATGTATGCATCTTTGCACCATTGTCTAATTAGTTGTAAAAAAGAAAGAAGAGAAACATAAAGCCGTCTACAGCTGAACAAGTTTGTGATGATGTAAAAAATGGTGGTGTATTGTCAGGCAAGATAGAGATATGTAGTCCTTCTCTTCCATAATACGGATCCAGGTAAGGTTGATACAAAAAGGGATGGGGGATCTGTCGGCCTTTGTGGCCTTGGCACAGAGTTCACTCAAGCAAAACATCTTAATTTGATAAAACAATTGATTTTCTCCATCCAATACATGACAACTTGTCATTTTAATTAGTGTTCTTTCCGCTGCACTGAAGTCTCTTAATATTATTGTAGCATGACCGATTTCCATTTGAATGTTGGCTGAGACAATGTTGGGAAGTATTAAAGAATGGATGGAGGGGATTGTTAGTTTTATCCTTCAGCATTGTAGCAGAATATTGGGAAAAGAATTGACAGATTGTAATTTAGCTTGCAGCCAGGATATTAAAATAGAGTATTTGGAAAAAGGGAGCAGTTTCTTTAGGTGACAATTTTTTCAGCATGAAATACTCAGTGTTATCCATTTGGATTTAAGTGGAATGCAAAAAAAAAAAGAAAAAAAAAATTTTATATTTTTTATGTTACACGAATGTCTTCTGTATACACTTACATGTATTTTTTCCATCATTCTTCAGGGAATTATTGCTGATCTGAAAAACAGGATAAGTACTAAGTAGCTCAGTCCAGTACTCACTTAGGTCCCTTTCTTGCAGGCAAAGCTGCTGACTCACCATCCGTGGTGGATTACTTTGTCAACAGTGGCTGACCTGTGGTTAGCAGATGATAGGGAGATGACATGTCACGCATCTACGGCATGCCTGTTTAAAGTTTGAAATCCTTTTCTTCCATTAGGGGAAGTTGCAGCATGGCCCCTTTCATTTCTATAGGGCACGCTGACAGATGGTATCGCCTGCTGAATGTGACATGCCCTACATTTTTTTTTTTTTTTACATTTGATGTTTTTGGTTCAATAGTTTTTATTGAAGTTTAACAATGATAACATAAATGTAACATAAATGGCACACAGCACATAGAGAGTGCATTAATCAAACCATAAGGGTTCCTCTTTTTGGTCTATTAACGCTGCCCAAAAGTAATTTTGAATGTCTATCATCCCCATGCCACCTGCGGATCTGCATTTAAGCAGATTCTTGCGGGCGCATCTTGGTTTCTTACCTTTACATACAAAATTGTTTAGTAGGCCTGTGAGGAAATTAGTATATGATGCTGGGCAGGGCCGTCTTTACGGCAGGGCAAAAGCGGCAGCTGCCCAGGGCCCTGTCAATCTTTAGGGACCCAAAGCAGAGCTGCCCCTTAAGCAAATCGGCGCTGACTGCTGTGATGTAAATCTACCGGTCCGCGGCGCTGCGTCTAGACAGTCTCTCAGACTATCAGTGACTTTCTGTGCAAAGAACTGGCATCGGCGCCGCGCACTGATCATTGCTATCTAGGACGGAGTGAGCAGAGAGGAGTGGACGGGCCTTGAGCTCAACTGACGCACTAGCCCCGCCCCTTTGCTGTGAATGGTGTGGGATGTGACAGAGGGCCTCGGGGTAGGAGACGGAGTAGCCAGCAGGACTGCACAGCCGAGCTGACAGCAGAGTGCTCCTGTCCTGGCTGTCACGCAGGCCGTGGGTTACAACTTACAGCCACTGTTCACAGGTAGGTCTTTCTCCTCTCTAGGCTCCCAGGCTCCCCATAGGTAGTAGTGAGTTAGAGTAGTAATAGTATATTAATGTACCCCTTAACATGAACCTGCCACTGGAAATTTTTAGAGATTTTCCACTGCTGCCCAATATCAAGCATCAGTTGCAGTTGCACAGATACAAAGTGGAGGGGAGGGGGGGGAGGGTTAAACATGACAGCATTTAATACAGACTGTATTAAATGCTGTCATGTTTAACCCCTCCCCCCCACCCCCCACCCCTCCACTTTGTATCTGTGCAACTGATGCCCTGACCACAGTTGATACAGTTAGTTAGTAAATCCTGACCATTTCAGGCTGTGTCCAGAAGGATTTATTTATAAGACCCCTTTCACACAGGCCATTCAGATCCGAATGTCCATTTTTTTTGGCGGATCTGAACGGTCCCCCATGCATCTCTATGGGGCATCGGATGTCAGCGGAGACATGTCCACTGACATCCGATCCGTCAAATGTGGATGGATGGAAACCCTATTTTCCAATCCGTCCAGCGGATCAGATCGGATGGGATCAGATGAGAACGGACCGACGGTCCGTTCTCATCCGATTCCCCCATAGAGATGTATGGGGATCTGAGAGCTGTGTCATCCACCTGCTCAGCGGGGGATCGGCGGATCGATCCCCCCGCTGAGATAAACAGAGTCCGTCCGACGGACTCCATGTGTGAAAGGGGCCTTAGAGAGCACGCTGCATGGCTCTGGGCCACCACCAGACCAGACACTGCTTGATGGGCCTACTTTAGGCCTGATTCACATGTATGCAGGTTGGGGGCCCACATTTTCAAAGGCACAGCATCCTATTCATTTGAATGGGCTGCTATGCGTTTCCAGCAGAAAAAAAGGTGCATACAAAATTGCATTGGGGGGGCCCAAGAAAATGTTTGCCCAGGGTCCAATCCATATTAAAGACGGCCCTGATGCTGGGACTGTGATAGGGAGCACTCTAAAAAGGTATAATATTTGGGGTAATATCATCATTTTGAAGGATACAAGTATACCCACCCAGGTAAGATTGCATTTGGCCATTTGTTGCAATTGATTTTTGATTCTTTGGTTTAGGGGTATGAAGTTAGCCTGTGCTAGAGATGTTGTTGTGGCTGTCAGAGTGATGCCCAGATACGGTACTCCCTGAGAGCTCCAAGTGAATGGTAGTTTTCTGCGTAGGTATTGTTTTACTTTGGGGTGGAACTCCTAGATCCAGTATTGGGAACTTGAAGAAGTTAACTTTATAGTATGAGAAAGCTGAATTGTGTTAGAGTTTGATGTAGTGTGGGTAGTGACTTCATTGGAATAGTAAGGAAAAGGATAACATCATTTGCAAAGAGATTAATAGTGTGTGATCTGTGTCTGAACTGAAATTCTGTAATAAGGGGATTTGTGCAGATAAGATTCCGCTAATGGTTCATCATATTGAAGATGGAGGGAGATTGGGGGCATCCTTGGCGGGTTCCATTAGATATAATGGTTTTGAGAGGAAGCTGGATGTGTACATCTGTGCTGAAAGGGAGGAGTACAATGCAAGGATTGCCGACACTATGAGGCTTTGAAAACCTAGTTTGGTTAGTGTGCTTGTCATATATTGTCAGTGGACTCTATCAAATGCCTTCTCTGCCTCAATAGACAGCTGCAGAGAGGGCATTCAAGCAAATTGTATAACATTTAAGATCCTCCTAGTTGCATCAGAGGGTTGTCGCCCTTTTACAAACCCCATCTGGTCACTTTGTATCAGAGATGGTATTATAGTGGATAGGCATTTTGCTAGTAATTTGGCATACATTTTAATATCTGAATTTAGAAGTGATATGGGCCTGAGGTTTGCTGGGGTAACCGGATCTTTCCCTGGTTTGGGTAGTGTTACCACATATGCTTGTAGCATCTCTTGTGGAAAGGAGGAGGTACGAGTTGCTAATGAGTACACGTTGGTTAAGTGGGAGGTTAATAGCTCACTAAAGGCTTTGTAGTACTCGTTTGAGAGACCATTAGGTCCTGGGGATTTTCCATTTGGAAGAGATGCTATTACCTTCTTTATTTTGTTAGATATGAAGGGAGAGTTTAAGTGTGAGAGTTGTGTAATTTTGGTAGATTTAGAGTTTCTAGGAAGACATCAATGTCCTCTTTGGAAGGATGGGGAGTTTGGAGGCATTTTTGAGATTGTATAGAGCCTCATAATAGTCAGCGAACTGGTCAGCAATTTCTTTTGGGTTTGTTATTTTATGATGTGTGATTAGGTGGAGTAAGTATTGAATTCTCGATTTGGTTTGTGCAACTTTGACCCTTTTGGCCAGTAGTTTACCTGCCCGGTTGGCATTGGCTTAGGAGCTAAGCTTTAGGCGTCCTAGGTATTTATCGTATTTTTGAAGGGAGGCGTTTTTGAAGGGAGGCTGATAATGTGGGTGACAGTGTAGGATTACGTAACTGGCCACTGGGTGGAGCAAGTGTCAAATACCAAAAGATAGCTGGAGAGAGAAGCTTGCTCATAATAGGAATCATCCCGTGGCCCAGGCAGCAGGGAGATGACCCTGGACAGGGCACCAGATCGAATCGTGGCCAAGGCGTGACAGTCTCCACAAAGCAGTATATGACCATATTTAACGATACGTATGAACCACTTGTGAAGGAATCTCAGTTGGTGTAGGTTTGGAGAGTAGACTGCCACCAGGGTATAGGGATGTGAATTTATGTCACATGTGAGGATGATGTAACGACCCTCACTGTCCAGGATAGAGTCTTTGAGTTGGAAAGCCAATGTGTTTCTGATAGCAAGGAGTACCCCTCTTTTTTTCTTGTCGTTTGCACAAGAGAGAAAAATATGTGGGTATTGCTTGTGGGTATTGCTTGTGGGTACATTTAGGGATGTTGAGGCAAGAAAGTGTGTTTCCTGTATGTTGAGAATATCAATATTGTCCTGCCACATGGAATACCATTTAGCGGGATGGTTCAAGCCCTTTGCATTCAGGGATAGGCACTTAATGTTTATAGTAGGTTGTGTTTTGAAATGTAAATAAGAGGAGGCCACTTTGGTAGTTGCAGTGTAGTCGGGGTCCTGTTGTGTAGGTGGGTTCTGGCATCCTTCCACTTATGAAAGTGAGAGGAATATTTGACATATGGTGTTGGCGAAAGCTGGTAAGTTTCAGACTTGAGGATGTTCATCAAATCGGAGGTTGAAAGTGTCTCTGCTGAAGGTTGTTGTCCCGAAAGAACATGTATGGAAACAAAACGAAATAAACTGTAAAAAGAAAAAAAAGGTAAGATGGAAAAAATAGAATCCTCAAGAGGATTCGTGAACATCACATTCTGTTCAGTGGATATGGGGGGAAATGGATGAGTATGCATGTATGGCCATAGCCTGGGGATGGACTATGGTAGGGAAGTATGCGGTTGTTTAGGAGACTCCTGTGGAATGCTTCTTCTTTGAAGACCTTTTGTGTGAAGCGACCTGCCAATCAGATTGGATGTTAAATGCCCTGTCTGTACAGGGTTTGGAGAAGATCCCAAGATGATACCCCATTGAAGGACTTCTGACAGTCCCTCTTCCAAAGTGGATACAATAGTGGTAGATCCATTATAAGAGATAGAGAGGGTTGCTGGGTATTTCCACTTATGTGGAATATGGTGGTTGCGTAGGGCCTTGGTTATGGTGGCCAAGTTGCGGCAGCATTGGAGGGTATGTCTAGAGAGGTCAGGAAGCAGTTGCATTGAAGCGTATTGAGCAGGGTGCTGGTCAGGTTTGCGGAATATATCCAGAAGTGTTTATTTTGTTACGGTAAAAGTAAAGTCTGAGAAAGGCGTCTCTAGGTACGATTCAGATTTTTAGTTTATTTCTCCTAGATTTGTCTTTTAGATCAGCCAATTTATCTTTGATCCAGGAAATGTCATCATTATGTGTACTGTAAGCATCCAGCATAGTATTAAAGGAGGTGGAATATTCTCCCATAGAATGTTCTACTTACTGTATTTTCTGGCGTATAAGACTACTTTTGAACCTCAAAAAAATCCCCCAAAAATGGGGGGTCGTCTTATACGCCGAGTATAATATCTAAGTATAAGTATTACCGGTAGATGTAATCTCTCAGGATGCTGGCTGTGTAGGAATCCTGTACCGGTATAACGTATGTACCATAGCTTCAGCTACATACAGTGTACCGCGCTGATCCAATCAGGGAGAGCGATGCATTCTATTATTGAATGCAAAGCCTGCTCGGATTGGCGGAGTAACATCAGCCCGCCTCTCTGACTCTGCCAATCCGAGCAGGCTTTGCATTCAATAATAGAATACATTGCTCACTGTGATTGGCTCAGCGCGGTATACTCTATGTAGCCGAAGCTACGGTACATACGGTATACCGGTACAGGATTCCTGCACAGCCAGCGTCTTGAGATTACATCTACTGGTAATACTTAGGGTACCTTGGAGATATTATAAGAGATTACATGTATTACAGTACTAGGGTACCTTGGAGATCTATGAGAAATCTGATGTTTTTCAATGGTGTTGCCTTGCTTCGGAAGGGGGGTAGTCTTATACGGCGAGTATAGCCCAAAACCTATGTTTTATCTTGAAAATTAGGGGGGTCATCTTATACGCCCAGTCGTCTTATACGCCGGAAAATATGGTAGTTTATTTTTAATTTACTTGGTTTATTACTTGATTTATTCTCTCTCCTAATGTCTGAACCTCCTCTTGGCATTTTTTAACTGTGAAGAGCATATCATTGTGTAGGGAAGATCTGAGGGACATTATCATTTCTTTCAGGACAGTATCTGATATTGGCTGACCAGATGTTTGGAAGCCAGCAATGGGATCTGGTGTATCTGATTTATTAAGTCTCTGTGAAGAGTGTAACTCACTCACCTCCATGTCTGGGCCCTGTAGCTAACAGATCGGTGAGACTTTGCGCTGCTTTGATTTGGCAGGGCTTCTGGTAGTAGGAGTGGAGGCTGCAGAAGAGGATCCACTGGCCAGCTGTGTAAGATCCCCTGAGGAATTGCTCCTGGGTAGGCTGGATGATGAGGCCGCGGCCTTGTTGTTCTGCATCGGGCCGCGGCCACTGCCAATTTGTTGTGGACCGTGCTGTCTGAAGGGGAAGAAGTTGGTCAGCTTGCAGGGCTACGGCGGCGGTTCTTTCCTCTTCCGAGTTATCCTCTGTGACCTCCCGGGTTCCCCTGCACTAGATGCTGGCACTGAAGCTACATTCTGGCTCCGATGTAGATGGATCCCCCGGCGGTCTGGCGGAGCTCTATGGCTATGAGTCTATCTTGGAGCTCAGATGCAACGCCCCCTCATGCTCTACATTTTTTTACATGCCACAATGCAAAGCCTTATGGCTGCAACAATGAGTGTAGGGCTGTCTGGCAGCCATTTCTGGGTTTTGACAGGCGGCTGAGGCATGTTAAAAATGTGCATTATTTGCTACATCAACAATGCTCAAGTGAAAAGAGCATTAAAGTGAGTAACATCCAGAAATGGTAATTGCGCCTATGCAGTACCCTGAAAAAAAATACAGTTTCTCTGGCATTCCTTTTGAAAAGTAACAGTGTACTTCCTGATATGTGAGTGTGCCTAGGCACTCATTTGCATACAGCCTCAAAGCTATATCTTTGCAGTGTGTGATCTAAGGCACTGCTGCCTCTGACTGATAGTTCTAGAAGAACTGGAGTGAGATTTTGTGATATCACTGTAACAAGCCATTGAGACCCTTTATGGGGAGGACTTGCCATTTTGTTGCTGGGTAATGGGTAATAGGTTTGTCATTTTAGGCCATCTGTTATAGGATATCAGTAGACAGGTGGGTCGAGATAATGGAGAAGAGTTTGGCCCACGGAGTGAGCGGAGAGGGTTTCCCTTTGAAATGGGCTGTGTATTGGAACTGCGCATTAGTACGTAAATACTATTTTAGGAGGAAATTTTCTTTTGCTTGGAAGGAGACAGAATGGTTTACAAACGAAAGAGAGTTTTTTGAGCATTTGGAGAAAGAGTAATAACTGTCGGTAATGATGAACTGTGTCTCTACCGTGCTGAAAAAGTTATTTATTACTGGAATGACTGTTATGTTTAATCTCTAGGAAGTAAAGTGTAATATTCTTTTAACTGAACCTGACTGGATGTTCTTCTGATTTGGGCTTGGAAAATTAATAGAAAGAAAGATGCTTAGCATTGAAATGGGCTCTGTTTGTGCAGCTAGGGCTGACATTCCCAATGTCTATTCTGCCCTAGGAAAAGCTAAAGTGATTTCTGATTTCTACACTCATGGGCTCTTCCTGGGTTATTTGGAGCCAAGGGTCCTTGCATGTTTTGTAGAGGTTACCAGAGGAAGATGGCCTGGAGGAAGAAGCTTCCCTCCAATTGCCATAGCCATGCCTGTGTTTTTCATGAGTAGTTAAAATAGGCCTTTGGCCACTTGCAACTAAGCAGAATTCTGTAATTGCAGACATTTTATTTCTCAGCCCTGACACAAGGGGGAGCTGATCTTCCACTTGGTTTCTTCACTACTGTGCTGCTCACTGTTTTTATTAATACAGATTACCGTGATAGGTAGCCCATACCCCTAGATGGTTTTATTGTTGGAGGACCTGGCATGAGAAAGCCAAGCCTCACTTCTACTCAGATAGCCACTTCCACAAACAAAAACAGTCTAGAACAAGGCATGGTAAGTGAGTAATAGGGCAATACTGGTGATTAGGCCTCTGATAAGGGGCTACCACTGGTCCTCCTTTATGGTGTCTGAGCCCCATCCATTCAACTGGGGGGCCCAGGCAGCTGACAAGCTGAAGGAAGGGGAACCTGGACAGGGGGTGGGTGATGGGTGGGGCAGGGGCAGCGTTTACTTGAACTGATCTGTAGTTGCCCCCTGCAGCAGCTAAAAGCCAGCTTTTCTTCCACTCCCTTGGGGAACTAAAGGGGATCAGTTCCAGTAAATGCTGCTCCCACCACACTGATTAACCCCCTTCTGTCCTTGTTCCCCTTCCTTCTACTGCCTTGGCCCATTGTGTGACCCACTGGTCCCTACCCCTTGAGGACTTTTGGCTTCCTTTCCTCTCCGTTTCTGATGCTGAAGGGGGGAAATAAAGGGGATTGGTTCACCCCTCCTTTCCAGAATCCTCTTTCTTCTGCTGCTCGGACCCCCCTGTGTGCCCTTCATACGGCTGCTGGCTTCCCTCCTCTCCCTCTTGCTTGCTGCCTCTCCCTCCTGCTTGCTGCTGTGGGGCATACAGAGAATGGTTTCAGGATCAAGAGATGAGAGGGGCCATAAAATGTGTCATGGTTGCTGGCCCTTACTTTTTTTAATGAACACAGTGAGGGATTGGTAACTGTAACTCATGGTGTTCATTCATAACTGAAGCATAGTAAACCATGTTTACTATGCTTCGGTTTGTGAATGAACAGGAGGATTGTGCAGAGCTCTTCTTGTTCATTCTATGCGGTTGAGGCTGCAGAGATAGAGGCTGGAAACTTCAATCACTTACTCTGTCTCAAAAGTGAGACATCAGGGATCTGTCAAGACCCTTGATATTCCACCAAAGTCCCCAGCAGCTTAAAAAATATGTTTGGAGAATAAAAAAATTGGAAAATATAATAAATAATAAAAAAAACATGTAATGAAGGGCTCATTCTCACGTGTTCTCTGGTCCATATAGTGTGAATGAGTGATTTGTTTGTATGGCTGGAGCCACCTGTTATTCTGTGGGAATGAAGAGGCTGTATGAAAACAGCCACAGTTCCTAATTTGACAGGTGTGCGTGAATGACTCTGAATGCACACTGTCAGTGCTGGGGGCCGTAGAACTACAACCACACGCCTGTCAAATTAGGACCAGAGGCTGTTTTCGTACAGTCACTGCATCCCCTTACGCAGGGCTCTTCAAACTAAGGCCCTCTAGTTGTTCAGGAACTACAATTCCCATCATGCCTAGTCATGTCTGTGAATGTCAGAGTTTTACAATGCCTCATGGGAAGTGCAGTTCCACAACAGCTGGAGGGCCATAGTTTGAGGATCCCTGCTTACGTAACATAAACTACCTGCACACAACTCAAGCCACATTTTTGCAAGTTATGTTGAATTTGTAAATTATTTTATTATATTTTTAGCAAAAATATTGTTTTGATATTTTCAGGGGGTAGGCTGTACAGGGCCCTGTGAATTCTAACAGTGGCTAGTGCTGGTGACTACGCCTTTGCACCTCGTCTTTTTTTGAACAGATACAACAGATTCCAGAGTTCAGCTTCTCTTTAAAATAAATGATAAGCATGGAACCAGTTGGAATATGATGTACATGATTACATTATGAAATGTAGCTCATTAGCATGATTTGCTACATAAGGAGTCGACCTCTCCTTCTGTTAAAGTAATGCAGATAATGTCATATTTCAAACAACTTGAGTGCATTGCTATCTCTTAGGTATCACCTGGCTATAAACTGTGTTGTCAGTCATGGTGGATAGGCAAAGAACCGTCACTCCCTTTTATGGAGCAGGAAATTAGGAATCTGCTAATTAGCACATTAGTGTATCTCCGAGAAGTGCTACCAATGCTTTAGGTATGTTTAAAAAGCTGTGGTTGTGATCTCGTAAAACAATCACTTTAGCCTCAGAATATATGGTTATGCTCAATTGTATAAAGTAAGGCTCAACCCTTTTGCGATTGGATTCCAACTGTATGTAAAACATTTTTTCAGGGTTCCTAAAACAGAAGACTCTATTTCTAAAAATGTTAAATGGCTAGTTTGTTGACTTTTTTTCAACATTTTTCCCAATACAAACTATTCATAGGGCTTTTTGTTCTCAGAGAATAGGTTCAGGTACTCACACCCCCTACCAGGCAAACCCTCCTGTCCAACAGGGAGAGAAGGAAAGTGGCATGTGCAGCGATAAATGGGGGGGGGGTAGTCAGGGTCCAGAACTGCGTCACAAGGTTCAGCAATGCATATTGTGGAGGGCTCAGGACAAAGCAAAGGTCAAGTGTGTATTGTTCAAGGCGCAGGGCTCAGGAGTGCATATTGTATAGCCTGCAGGGCATATTGAGTGCATATTGTACAGGGCACCCAGGCTCAGAAGTGTGTACTGTGCAGTGCTCAGGAGTGTGTATTACACAGGGCTCAAGAGTGCATGTTGTGCAAAACTCAGAAGTGCATATTGTACAGGGCGCAGGGCTCAGGAGTGCATATCTTAAAAGTTACAGGGCTCAAGAGTGCATTCTGTGCAATGCTCAGGAGTGTTTATCTTATCAAAATGACCTGCCTTCAAACACATACCCCCCCCCCCAACCCCCAGTACAATACAGCTAACACTTACCTAAGAGTGTCAGGGAGAAGCCCTCAGTGCTGGCTTGGGGCAAAGTCTGCAGGAGGAGCCACTACCATGGGACTAGTGGCCTCCTCCACTGTGTCATAGGGGAAGGGAGGGTTGTGTGTGAGCCGCTGTAAGAGGCACTGTCACTGGTAAACACAGAAGCCAACAGAGGAAGAGAGTGGTGCAGAAAACCTCCTCTGTGAGTTTACCAGTGACAGGTCAGTAGGTGGTAAGCACGGGGCCAATGCGAGAGGTAGTGGTACGGGGTACCATCACGTTCCAGACATACAGGGCTGGATTAACATAGGGGCTATTGGAGCTGCAGCTCCAGGCCTCTACCTTCATATAGGCCCAGCCCAGCAGGGGCTGACTGACCATTTGGGCAATGCCACTGCCCTAATACCTTCCACTACCCTACTGACGCCATCCGCTTCCAACCACCCCCCCCCTTTTGAAAAAAAAAATATAACAATTAAATTGTAAAAAATAATCCAAAATGTAAATTGTAAAAAAAGTAAATTAATAAAAATAATACTGATACCATCCACTGCCTTACTGACACCATTCACTGATCTCCACTGACCCCCCCCCCCCCCCCCAAAAGCATTGTGAAAAAAAAAATAATAAAAAATGAAATTGTAAAAGAAAAGAAACATTAAAAAAATAAATAAAATTAAAAAACGACTGACCCTGTCCGCTGCTCTACTTACAGCATCCATGCCCCCCCCCCCCCCAAAGCATTGTGGCAAAATGTTAAGAAAATAAGACAAAATTTAAAAAAATGTGAATGATAAAAAAAGTTTAAAAATGTGGGATAATTCACACCGGTTCTCTTTCACATACAATGTGAATGAGTGGTTTGTTTTATTAAAAACATTTAGCGTTTTTAATTTCCATAAAAAAGGCCCTCCAAAATCCTCAGCACCAGGCCCATGATGCTCCTAATCCGGCCCTGCAGACATAAAGAAGCCCTGCTAATTATACAAGGGAAAAAAACAACTTTTTTGATAAATTGATTGAGCAGATCCTGCTCGAAGTTGCAAATTTGAATGCAAGTTTATTATAAAGGGGCAACGTAGAATTACAATTAAAACCCAATTAACAAGACGTAGCAGTTATTTATCTATGGAACCAAAAAAACGAATTCAGAGACCAATTTTGACATCCAACCACAAACATCTCTCACCCTCGTTAAAGAGAAAAGGTAAGAGCCAAGTAGTACTGGCAGTAAAAAAATGAAAAGTCACATGCAGCAACATTAAAAATGATTCTTTCAAACTGTCTTCCTCCATGTAGAGTTCTCTTTAGGTCTTCCCCCTCCCTGCTTTACTTCCATTAAGCTGCCTCAAAATCACAGAGATGCCCTATTTCAACTTTTTTTAAAAACACAGTTTAAATAGGGTCATCTACATTATGTTGTTGCAGTGCACCCATAAAGCATTATACTATGCCACCAATATAATACACATTCAACCACTGGCCAAATAACAGGTCAACTTGGATGGGCAGTGATTAAGTGCAGGTGGAAGGGGAACCTATGCTCAGAAAC
The DNA here is from genome assembly GCF_965119305.1 of Pelophylax lessonae. Classification (NCBI taxonomy): domain Eukaryota; kingdom Metazoa; phylum Chordata; class Amphibia; order Anura; family Ranidae; genus Pelophylax; species Pelophylax lessonae. The sequence goes on along the minus strand of NC_138772.1, from coordinate 493,138,492 downwards.
AAAGTCTGAAATTCATAAGTGGACTGGTAAATAGATCCAAAGGATCTCCTCACATCTCCACATAACATTTTTGATCTGGAGCTTGAACTGGAATATGGGTGGAGTGAATATGAATAGACAGTAGACAGTTTTCATAATACACTAAAATGTATTTTTCCAAATCTCAAACTCCTCTTAAATTAACAGCCACGTCTTCTACACTGGTCTACACACACATAATAAACTTCGCTCAGGCTGATACTAAGATTTATAGAAATTAATATGATCCAAATAAAAGTCACAGCAGTGTAATCCACCCCTTGGGAATTCCACTCATTATTATTCCTGGAATTATAGGCAGGAAGTGTAAATTCATGCCAGTTTTTTCTTTCACACTGCAATAGCAAGACTCACTAATATTTATGGGTTTAATAAATTATTTTATTATATTGTAGATTTTACAATAGCTAATTTGTCAGACAGTGGGCTCTTCCTTCACCGTGACTGGTTGTTTTTTTTTTTTTTGCCAAAGTTCTTGATAGGCTCATTAAAAGTTATACTATATTCAAACTTTTAACATGTAAATAGGTAAAAACGATGTAGTCTGCATGCCAAAATCTTTGCTTTTTAATCTTTGAATTGGCTGAGTACACCAAGCCACCCTGCTAAGAAATATTTTCTAGTACCTGGGGGTTTTGTGAACACTGAATCCCAAAACTAAAGACCTGTCCATAGATTCCCAACAAGTCGCTATGCAAACCACACAGTGCATCCAGATTATGCAAGAAGCAAACACGAATATCCTGCTTCCACCCCATTAATGATTACAAAAAAATGTGTTAGGTTTCACAACACACAATTAAGAGACTGGTGCCCCCCTTTTCCCCACAAGGTGCTTTTTGAAGGATTCCTTCAGATGGAAATGTTTACATTGTATAAATAGCTTTTTTTAAGTGAAATGCATGGACTTTTTGAAGCACATCTGCAATGTATTCTCAATTGTATTGGCAGTTGTTGGGAACCGGCCTGCAGCAAAGCTGTCCAAGGAAGTGGTTACTGGTCATAAGCAGTGCTGCGGTCTGGCCAGGGTGCAGCCAGATATCGATCAATAAGCTATAGATTAGCCATCGCTGGTACATCTTCCTACAGCTTCCACTCTTGACTCCCACTATTGACTTTTCTTTGGATTACTTTTTAGAATAGCCCATTCCACACTATAGTTGCTTGTTATTTACTTTCTTAGCTTGTGGGAGCAACCCTATTTACCCTAACCTTTCTTGTACTCCACCTGCTCTAAACCTCAATGTTGCATCCTTGCTCATTGCCATGGTTCTGGTTATCCTAGGCAACAGCCCATACTGCTACACCAAAATATTCGTGTGTTTCATACTTTGGTACCGTATACACCCTACCAATCTGACCCCCGCTAAGTTATTGCCTACTTACTGTATACCTCCATGCACTTTGTTTTCCTCCTGCTCAGTCCCTGGAATCCTGGTCCACTGCCAAGTGCAAGGCTCCTGCTGTTGGGCTACAGTCCCCCTGCCCAACAGGAGCAGGATGAGTGCAGGTTCCTTGGGGGGCTTATCAAAATAATCAGAGTTGTATAAAGTACTCAAAACCCATACTTGAGTAAAAGTACAAGTGTTCGATCAAAAAGTGACTTGAGTAGAAGTGGAAGTGCTCGATCAAAAAGTGACTTGAGTAGAAGTACTAAAGTATTCGCCATTTTTTGTACTTAAGTATTGCAAGTAGTTTTTTTAAAAATTTTGCTACTCAAGTACTGAAAGTAAAAGTACCAGTAGTTTTGGAAAAAAAATTGCTACTCAAGTACTGAAAGTAAAAGTACAAGTACTGTGTTATGTAGTTATTAAAGAAAGAAGTCAAAAGTTTTAACATCATATTGTTTTTTATTATTTCAAATGCAGCTTTTATTTATACATACAGTAGCATTTATTTTCGTATGCGCTGATAATACACATGTTTTGAGCTTCATGAAACCTGCCATCTACTGTTCTGGCAGTGGTAATTTTTATAATTGTAACTAGTAACTATGCAGCACAAAAAAAAATATTGGAGTAGAAGTATTAAAATCATTGAAAAAATGTAGTGAAGTAAAAGTGGAAGTAGGAGAAAAAAATTCTACTCTAGGAAAGTACAGATACCGCCTTTCGGTACTTAAGTACAGTAGTGAAGTAGTTCTACTTAGTTACTATACATCTCTGAAAGTTTTGTTCCAGAAGATGTCTCTATAGCAGTAACTAATTACTTATATTTGTCAATCACATGTGGGCATACTCACTCTTTAAAGGTTCATCCTTAACCACTTTAAGACCAGAAGATTTTGCTGCTTAATGACCAGGCCCTATTTTGCGATTCAGCGCTGTGTTAGTTTAAAGGACAATTGCGCAGTTGTGCGAAGCTGTACCCAAATAAAATTGACGTCCTTTTTTCCCCCTACAAATAGAGCTTTCTTTTGGTGGTATTTGATCATCTGTGCGATTTTTATTTTTTGCGCTATAAACAAAAAAAGAGCGACAATTTTGAAAAAAGAAAATTATATTTTTCACATTCTGCTATATGACATTCTCAAAAAAAAAATGTAAAACCAATTTTCCCAGAAGTCCGCACTAAGATACAAGTCAGATTTCTGGCATCCCCTGCAACAAAAATATAATTTTTGGTAAGGGTACTCCCAATAGGAACACGTCTAAAGGGATGCAGGCCCAGCAACTTTTCTCATTAGTGCCCTGCAGCTGCCACAGCTGATAGATAATTATGAAACCACTCCCATTAGACCCTCCCAGCACAGGATAACAGAGGAACAAACATGGATTTCTTCAGAATAACAAAAGGTAGGAATCTCCAACAAAGTTTGTTAAAATCCTTGTAATGTACAGAGATCACCAAGAGGGGAATGTTTTTTTTTTTCTCAACAAAAGTGGAGTTACGCTTTAAGTGCTACAGCCTATATCAGAATCTTAATCATTTGACACTTCTGGATGTGTCTAAATCCTGTGTCAGAGAAGAAAATGACTACTGGATAGGTGAGTATAATACCTACTCTTTTGCACAGAACTGATTTTGCAAATTTTATATATATATATATATATTTTTTTTTATATCGGCAGTGTAGCTTTTACCGTTGTGTTTGAATCTAAAAACAAAGATTCAATTTTCACAGTCTATGGGGTTGATTTACTGATACTGGAGAGTGCAAAATTTGGTGCACCTGCACATGGAAGCCAATCAGTTTCTAACTCCAGCTTGTTCAGTTAAGCCCCGTACACACACGCAGATCGTCGTCATACAAATGTTCGTCTTTTCTCCCCGGGATGTCGGTGTCTGTTGAAAAGTGCAAAGACAGCACAAGGACAGCACAAGAATTTTGTCCGCAGACTTCAGCTGACTGCAGAAGTGATGTCATGTAATGGTTAACTTTCCCTGTGTTTTTTATTTTCTGAGCATGCCCAGTCTTGCAAATCTGCGGTCTGTCGGCTGATTTCTGTACTGACAGGCGAACAATCGTCCGTTCTGGTGTCTGCAGACAAAAATTTTCATGTTTGCAAGAAAGACTCTTGTCCGCGGATTGTGTGCAGACAGCTGTCGGAGGCACCATACTAACACGCATACAATCGGCAGATCTTTCGTCCGCCGACGTTTGTATGACGACGATCTGCGTGTGTACGGGGCTTTAAGCTTTGACAAAAAGGCCCCTTTCACACGGGCTTTCCGATCAGGTCCGCCTGTCAGTTTTTTTCAGGTGGACTGGATTGGATGCTCCATGCAGCCCTATGGAGCAGCGGATTCCAGCGGGGACACCGCTGCTATCCGATCTGATCCTGTCCATGAAATCGGATCGGATAAGAAAAATGGAGTCCGCCGGGAGCACCGCCCGTGTGAAAGGGGCAAAAAACCTATAAGCTGATTGATTTCTATGTAGAGCTGCACCGGATATTACACTCTCCAGTTTTAGGAAATCACCCCTTATGTTTCTTTTCTGGTAATTAATATTGTTTTTTTTTTTCATAAATTTTTAAGACATGTAAAGCAAGGAAGTATTGTAAAATACTCAGCTTTGGGTGTCAAATATTCTAGGTATGGAAAATTCTTTATTCTTGTATTTAAAACTTTAACAGATCATGACAGATCATGTTATTTTAATGTGAAATGTGCCATCAGTAATTTTTGGCAGAGGTTCCCTCAAAATGATTTCAAAGGCTCCTCCAGGGTAAAAAGGTTGATAAAGGCTGCTATAGAGAGAGATAGAATATGTTTTACTATTTTATTAAATTGAAACAAATTTTTTTGGGCTTAAAAAAGCCATTTCCCCATGCACATCTCTCTGTGCTCTACTTTGAGGGCACACGTCCTAGCAGTAACTGGTACAGTAGCTGGAAGCTGTGCTGTAGGCTGTTCTCACACATTTTCCAGAGCACTGTAGTTTGCACATCCCAGGGTGACAACACTTAAAGTTCTATTTATAAATGTTTGTATGCAAGATTCACACAAATTTCACCTATGTATTCCAGGGACGTGCAGTCAGGGGAGGCAGATGAGGTAGAGCCATGAACATAAAAAAACACAAAAAAACGATCGAGCTTTGAGAGTCGTAGCTCGGCAACCTGGGGTCACAGAGACCCCAAATTTGGCACCTATGGTTCTGGAAATATAGGGCTCCTTGCACAGCCTGTCCGAAGCTACACATAGCCATAGGTCAGTTTAAATACAAGCTGGCACATGCTGTTTGTAACAGACTGAGAGGATGAGCTTACAGTGCCCCAGAGGCACTGAGCTCAATGGACAGCTTGGAGTATTGGACCAATGGCAAAGCACCATTGGTCCAAGCTGTCCAATACAAATTCTACAGTGGAGGCTCTCCTCTCACTGCAGTGTCATAGAAGGGGGCATGTTTCTAAAAGACAAATGCCCCCTTCCAGACCAGCCCTCCAAAAGAGGAAGTAAACTAGGGAGCGAGCGCGTGCCCCCGGAGGCGCGCTCCCACGTGATCACGGACCCCGCCGCGCGTGAGACCGGCGGACCCGATGTCCACCGGTCACTCGGCGATCGTCGCTGCAGAGGGAGAAAGGCAGGCGGCTAGTGTAAACAAGCCGCCTGTCATTCTCCCCTGTGTAGAAACAGTGATCATACAGTTCTACTATGTAGGACCGTTGATCACTGTTCCTACAGCTCAAGCCACAGCCAATCACAGTTAGAAAAACGCCCCTAGGGACACACACAGCCCCTCCCTCTCAAAAAAAGTTAACCCCTTCACTGCCAGTGTAATTTTACAGTAACAGTGCATATGTATAGCACTGATTACTGTAGAAATGTCACTGGTAACCCCAAAAGTGTCAAAAAAGTCAGTCAAGGGTCCGATCTGTCCGCCGCAATGTCGCAGTACCGCAAAAAAATCGCAGATCGCCGCCATTAAGCGTTAAAAAAAAAACAACATAAATGACAAAAATCTTTCCCTTTGTTAGTAAACGCGATAACTTTTGCGCAAATCAATCAAAATACGCTTTTTGCGATTTTTTTTTTTACCAAACATATGTAGCAGAAAACAAATTGGCCGAAAATGTTAAAAAAATTTGATTTTTACATTTTTTTGGGGGGGAATTTCATATAAAAAAATGTGAAAAATATTTTTGCAAAATTGACGCTCTTTTTTTGTTTATAGCGCATGATCGAAAAATCACACAGGTGATCAAATACCACCAAAAGAAAGCTCTGTTTGTGGGAAAAAAAGGACGTCAAATTCGTTTAGGTACAGCGTCGCATGACCGCGCAATTGTCCGTTAAAGTCACGCAGTGCCGAATCGCAAAATAGGCCCTGGTCAGGAAAGTAAAATCTTCCGGGGCTTAAGTGGTTAAAAAATGTGAAAAAAAAAAAACCTGTAAAGACAAAGGCATAATGAGCTAGTATGCATCGCATACTAGCTCATTATGAAGTACTTACCTAAAAACGAAGCCTCCTCAGTGCCGACAGGACGTCCGACATGTCCGGCCGTCCTGCTTCCTGGATTTCGTCCTCCGGCCATCTGATTGGCCAGGGGCGCGATTACATAAGTGCCGCCGTTCACAGCACTGGTATCTGAAGGAACGGCATGGGTGGCTGTTCCTTCAGAGCGCATGCGCCGATGACGTCATCGGCTGCATGCACTGTAAATATCTCCTAAATGGTGCAAGTTTAGGAGATATTTAAAGCACCTATAGGTAAGCCTTAATGTAGGCTTACCTATAGGTAAATGTAAACAAAAGGGGTTTACAACCTCTTTAACAACAAGGAAAAAACATGGGTTTATGGGTATAAGGTTTACCCATAATCCCATGTTTTTCTCACACAGTTAAGGGGGAGAATCTGCTGCTGCTGAAAAGGTACATTTTTTAATCAAGCAAAATAATATATTTTGATGCTATTTGTTATAACATCATCATTTATTATTTATCTATTTACTGTTAATTTACTGGTATGACGTTATAACTTCAAACTTCAGTAATTTATCCGTTAAGCCACCTACTTGAGTACAGTTTTTGAAAATATAAGAAATTACCTTAAAAACAATAATTAACCACTTGCCACCCAGGCTAATTCTGACAGTTCTCCCCTACATGTAAAAATTCTAATTTTTTTGCTACAAAATATATATATTTTTTAGACTGTCTCACTGTTTTACAGTTTGTTTTAAATTCTCCTGCATTTCACCTTTTAGTATAAAATCCCTGAACCCTTTATTGTTTACTTGTTTATTACTGAATATTACTGTTTTTTTTCTGGCTTTAGAAAATAAAGAGACGTGTTTTATTTTTTTCTACAATCTTTATTGTCATCTTTGCTAGTCATATTGTTTCCAGCATCAACCTAAAGGGTGACCGAAAACCATCTTAAGTGCCAGTTCACATTTCTGCGATCACAGAGATCGCATGTAATTCGGAGCGCACTGCTCCTAAAATTACATGCGATCTCTGTGTGGTGTAAATTCAGCCATACAGTTTGTATGGCTGAATTCGCACCGCAATCGCACCTAACTCGCAGAGGACCCTTTTTTGGTCCGCAGCAGAATCGGATCGCATGGTGGTTCACACTAGTGCGATCCGATTCTGTGTGAACTTTTTAGATCGCACTGCGATATGCGATCTGATCTGGGGGTGTTGTTAACTTTTAATTGACACCCCCAGGGTATCGCATATGGCAGTGTGAACCGTGACCCGGATGCACTGGGGGAACGTGCAGTATATTCGCAGTGTTCCCACATGGCACAAATGTAAACCGGCACTAAAGGGACAGCGTTTGTAAATATTTTTGTTAAATGAGTAAAATTAGTAGAAATAGTAGAACTGAAATCGCCTGCATAATGAAAATCCAATACATAACCTGTGAATATGTAACCTGTGTGTATCTGGCTCTGATACTAGTCAGTGCCTCACCAGCAGTGTTGCCAACCGTCCGTATATTCACGGACGGCCCATAAAATCGGAGCACTTTTCTCCTGCCCGTAAATGCCCGTAGCAGGAGAAAAGTGCCCGTCAAAACGATGGCTGCGGTGAGAGCCGCGAGAAAAAACTGACTGCGCATGCGCGGCGTGCGCCTCTTCTCGGTCTGACACACATCATCATCTCCTCCTCCCCCCCGCCTGACCGCCGCCCTGTGCCCTGCCCATGGCCCGCCCAGATTTTCTCCGCCACTGCCGCCGCTACCTCCCCCTGGCCTATAATACCCCAGGACTGAGTGGGTGACGCAGTGGGGGACCGGACGTGACGCGAGCAAGGCAAGCCAGGAGGACGGAGGTGGACGGAGAGGACCATAAGAGGCTGCGGTATATGATTGTAATTCTTACTGTATGTCCACCTGGCTGGTTTCCATTTCAGCTCTCTTCTCTTAGTAAAACCTTTCCACATAGGGGTTCATTTGCCCATACCCACAAAATGTATGCCACTATAATCTTCCTAGTGGCAAATGGCAAAAGACTGTGTCCCTTAAACCCCTTTGTAACATTATAAACATTCTCTAGTGATCTGCTGTGCTCATGTGGTGCTGCCAACATATTGCAAGCCAAACTGGTGATGCAGCAGGTACATTCAAAACCAAAAACCCCATTTTACTTCACTCAGATCTACCCAATTTCAATACAGTATAGGAGATAAAACTACATTAAAGTGGTGACCCTTCTGTACCCTACGATGAGGTCCCCCTATTAGTGTTCATTCATTGTCCCCTCACAGGGGATCCAGATGACATCCTAGGCTGGTGACACCCAGGCCATTTCCTCCTCACCCATCAGCAGATAAATGTATAAGGATTGTCCATGATCAAAAACACATTGTACAGTATTTTGTCGATCAGTGATGAAGATTCAGCTGCGTCTCGTGTAGTCAGCAAAATCACTGAAATCACTTCACACCACAAGTTCTGTGTTCCCGATGCATTTCTCTGACCACCTCCTGTACCATGTCCGCAGTCTCTGACCACCTCCTGTATCATGTCCGCAGTCTCTGACCACCTCCTGTACCATGTCCGCAGTCTCTGACCACCTCCTGTACCATGACCGCAGTCTCTGACCACCTCCTGTACCATGTCCGCAGTCTCTGACCACCTCCTGTACCATGTCCGCAGTCTCTGACCACCTCCTGTACCATGTCCGCAGTCTCTGACCACCTCCTGTACCATGTCCTCAGTCTCTGACCACCTCCTGTACCATGTCCACAGTCTCTGACCACCTCCTGTACCATGTCCACAGTCTCTGACCACCTCCTGTACCATGTACGCAGTCTCTGATCACCTCCTGTATCATGTCCACAGTCTCTGACCACCTCCTGTACCATATCCGCAGTCTCTGACCATCTCTTGTCTTTTATCATGTCTGCAGGGGAGTCTTCAGAGGAGTCAAGAGTGAGAGCGCCGCCGGGATGGGGGTCACAGGAGAAGTCAGATGTGTGGGGCCTGCAGAGTGGAGACCAGAGCCGTCTGACTGAGCCCTGCACAGTGCACCTGAGAGGAGGTCAGTGACAGCCGCCAGACCAGTCTAATGGGGGGGTCACTGATATAAAGATCCCTCTATATTAGTAACCCCCCCCCCATATCTTAATGTAGTCACTCTGTGGAAGGCGGTCTCTGGTCACCAGATTGCCCCCCACATCAGAGTTCCTGTCGTTCCCCTTTACATCAGAGTCTGCAGGATTCTCCCCTTACACTGCGAAGGGGGAACTCTGCGGACCCTGATGTAAAAGGGAACTCTGATGTAAAGGGGAATGCAGTGGACTCTGATATAAGGCGGTTTCTGGTCACCAGAGCACCCACTTAAATCAGAGTTCCCCCTTAAATCAAGATCTGCAGCATTCCTCTTTATGTCAGAGTTACACTGTAAGGGGGAATCCTGCACACTCTGATATATGGGGAAACGCTGTGCTGGCTGGGTTATATTAATCTGATGTTCATGTAAATGGAGAAATATGGTTTTTGACTTTTGTTTAACCTAAACACATTGCTAATATCACTATCTACATGTTTATAGTTTAAGTATTGATATTTGCACGGTTTAGCACTGAAAACAGCCTGTATATGTACATTTTTGCCATGTCAGTAAAAAATTGGTGCCGTCCGTAAATTTTGGACGTTCTGCCAGTAAATTCCCCTCCGGGGGGTTGGCAACACTGCTCACCAGTCACTGACCTCCTAAAGTATTCTACAAATTCCAATTAATTCCAAGTAGATGTATAACACTTGGATGAAAGCTGTGTGACTCTTGAGTGAAAATATCACTCTTTCAGCAATGACACCCTTGGACAAGAACTGCCTTAAGCCCCGTACACACGTGCAGATTGTCGGCCGAACGATCGGCCGTCTTTTGTCCCCGGGCTGTCGTGTCCGCTGAAAAGTGCAAAAGACTGCACACGAATTTTGTCGGCCAACAACAGCCAACTGCAGAAGTGATGTCATGTGATGGTTAACTTTCCCTGTGTTTTTTCTTTTTTGAGCATGCCCAGTCTTGCAAATCTGCTGTCTGTCGGCTGAAATCTGTACTGACTGGCGAACAATCGGCCGTTCTGGTGTCAGCATACAAAAATTTTAATGCTTGCACGACGCATCATACTAACAAGCCGAAAATCGCCCGAATCTTTTCGGCCGACAATCTGCACGTGTGTACGGGCCTTTACTGGTAGGATCAATTGGGGGAAAATAGAAGGAAGAGAGTGCAGAGATCAAACAACTCCTTTAACACAAATTAAAGAGTTTTTATTTTTAATTTTTTTTTTTTTTTTTTTTTATGGGATGGGGAACTTTATATACTTTAAAATAGCTTTGCGCCATTTTAGATGTGGTGATATCAGGCTTACACTAAGCAGTATTATAACTTCTTGAAAATATGTTATTCAGTAAAATTATTTTCATTTTGGTTACGTTTGATGCTTAGGATTTGTAGGGTCCTGTAATTAATGCAACAAAATAAAAGCCTGGCTATTATGCCTCTGCAGGAGCTGTGCACAGCAGGTAGATCTCAGATGTAAAAAGTGATGCTGGTAAAACCCAATTAAATACTGCTGGAATGATTCTAGAAAATACATGTTCATATGGTAAACTTGGTAAACAGTGACCCCTAAAGGAAAGGTAGAAATATAAATATTATAGTTTAATATAATAGTTTCAATGTGCATTTAAAAGCAATTTCAGAGGGTTTATTCAACAGTTTACTTTGTTTAAAAGCTGCATTACAGGCAGATTTGAACGATATAAATTATTGGAGCTTTGAATTAATTAATACACCAATATACAGTAATTGCAATATAAATAGACTAAACAGGCGGTGTTTCTGATCTGTCCGTTAGATGCACGTGGAGGTCCGTGTAGCTAGCTGTGTATCCCTGATTTCAACAGGCTGCCTGCACATCCCTGTATGTAACACCTGTGCTATCTGGGCAGCTAAAGACAACCCTTTGCACAGGTGTCCATATCAGTACACTCGTGTGAATGAAGCCTAATGCCCCGTACACACGTGCAGATTATCTGAAGACTTTTGTCTTCAGATTTACCTTTTCTATGTAGTGCAAGGGCCTGCCGGATTGCAAACAAATTGAAAGTGTTTAGGTTTGTGTTAAGATATATGACATTTTGTTTATATGCCCTTATACAGCTTATCCATTGATCTACAGTCATATGAATATGTTGTCTGTTTGTTAACCAGGAAGTGTTTAAATAAAGTTGCACTCACTAAAAAAAAAAAAAAGAGAAAAAAGAGGCAGCAGAGACTGCAGTGTGTGTTCCTGAGAAAACTAAAGCATGGTGCCTGTGTGAGTCTGTCCTCCATCAAAGATCTGCTATAATCCGGTTATCCTATCTCTTAAGTAAAAATGGCAACAGGTTATGGGCCCAGGAGAGAGGGAACAAGCCGATGGAACAGGCTGCTTTTCGATGGAGATGAGAAAAATTATGAGCTGTGGGAGACAAAATTCCTAGGCCATCTGCGCTTGATGAATCTTAAAGAAACAATCCTTCAGGAACCATCAGACGAAACAGACCCTGTGCAAGACAGGAATAAGAATGAGGAAGCTTATGCTGAGTTAATACAATTCCTGGATGATAAAAGTCTATCTCTTATAATGAGAGAAGCAACTGATAATGGAAGAAAAGCGCTGAAAATCCTGAGAGATCATTATGCTGGCCAAGGTAAGCCACGTATCATAAATTTATACACAGAACTAACATCTCTTCAGAAGTCTGAATGTGAAAGTGTCACAGACTATATCATACGCACAGAAACAGCGATTACAGCACTTAGAAATGCAGGAGAGACCCTCAGTGATGGACTATTAGTGGCTATGATTCTTAAAGGCCTGCCTGAATCATTCAAACCATTTGCAATCCACATAACACAAGGTAAAGAAGATATGACTTTTACTGACTTTAAAACTCAGTTAAGGATTTTTGAGGACACTGAAAAATATCACAGCAGCACAAGCACTGATAATGTAATGAAAATCAGCACCCCTGTTGTACCAACAAGGGAGAAAGACATCATTGTCTGCTACAGTTGTCATCAGAAAGGTCACAAATCTAATGCATGTCTATACAGAATGAATAAGAGGAAGACAAAGTGGTGTAATCATTGCAAGAGCTCCACTCACAGTGAGACATTGTGCAGACGAAAGGCACGAGACAATGTAAAGCAGGTAGTGGATGATACAGAACAAACATTTGCTTTTAAAATAAGTGAAGACCAGTTAAACAATCCCAAAACAAAAAGCCTGATGGTAGATACAGGAGCAACATCGCATATTATCACAGACATCAAGAAATTTAAAAGATTTGACACCTCGTTTAAGCCAGAGAAACATTACATGGAGTTGGCAGATGGGAAAAGAACTTCCGGTGTAGCACTCAAGAGAGGCGACGCTGAGGTATACCTAATGGACAGTAAGGGAAGACAAAGGAGGACATTGCTACAGAACGCATTGTTTATCCCCACATATCCACAAGACATTTTCTCTGTTGAAGCAGCAACAAGAAATGGGGCGTCTGTTGAATTCAGACAAGATGACAGTATTCTGATCCATAAGAATGGTACAAAATTTGTTATAAAGAAATACAACAGGCTTTACTATTTGAACACCTATAAGGAATGCGATGACAGTTGTTACGGTTGTTATGATATTCAGACATGGCATGAAATCCTAGGTCATTGTAATTACGATGATATCTTGAAACTACAGAATCTAGTAGATGGAATGAAGATCCAAGGTAAGGTTGATAAGTCCAACCTGAATTGTGAGATTTGTATCCAAGGGAAATTTGCTCAGAGTAGAAACAGGGAGCCTGACACCCGTGCAAAATACCCACTTGAACTAGTACACACAGATTTAACAGGTCCTATAGAGCCAGTTGCAAAGGACGGATTCAAATACGTCATAGGATTCACTGATGATTATTCTGGTGCAGTGTTTGTATACTTTCTGAAAAACAAGAGTGACACAGTTCTAGCCACAGAGAAGTTTATCGCTGATACTGCCCCCTATGGGATCATCAAGAGAATGAGGTCAGACAATGGTACCGAATTCACATCGAATGACTTCCAGTCACTACTCATAAAGAAGAGCATAAGACATGAGACTTCAGCACCTTATTCACCACATCAAAATGGAACAGCTGAAAGAAACTGGAGAACACTGATAGAGATGGCAAGATGTATGCTAATAGAGAGCAAAGTACCAAAAGAGTTATGGACATATGCAGTGATGACAGCAGCTATGATTCGAAATAGATGTTTTAACAATCGTTTGAAGCAAACGCCATACAACATACTGACAGGGAAGAAACCAGACTTATCAAAAATGAAGATTTTTGGGTCAGAATGTTTTGCATACAAACACGATAAGAAAAAGCTGGATCCAAAATGCACAAAAGGAATTTTTGTAGGATATGACAAAAATAGTCCTTCTTACCTAGTGTATTACCCTGAAACTGGCAAAGTCTTCAAGCACAGACTAGTAAAATTCATTGAAAAGGATGTAATCGAGAAACAAACTCAGACTGAGCTGTTGGACAATAATGATGATTTCTATGAGGAAAGGAGTGTAATTCCTGTATCAGGTCCAATGACTAATGAGACCCCAGATTCTTTAGAGAAGATTGTAGAGGACAAAGATGAAGACCATGGTACAAGATACCCTACAAGAAATAGAAAAACTCCTCAGTATTTAAATGACTATGTACTAGAATCTGTTGGTGATGATCAGGTACTGATGAACATAGATTACTGCTATAGAGCACATGATGTACCTCAGACCTTCAGAGAAGCTATGGAAACACCCCAGTCACAAAGTTGGTTAAATGCAATGAAAGATGAGATGGAATCTCAGGAGAATGATACCTTCAAATTGACCACATTACCAGAAGGCAAACATTCAGTGGGGGGTAGATGGGTGTATGCAATAAAAAGCAATGCAGGTGGAACTGAAACGTACAAAGCCAGATTTGTGGCAAAAGGCTATAATCAAGTAAAGGGAACCGACTACATGGAAACTTTTTCTCCAACTGCGAATTTTACTTCATTACGCATTTTGATGCAAATGGCAGCACAATATGATTTAATCTTGCATCAAATGGATGTGAAGACAGCTTACTTACATGCCCCAATTGATTGTGATATATATATAGACCAACCAGAAGGTTTTGAGATCAAAGATGACACAAATAAAAAGCTAGTTCTCAAACTAAAAAAGTCACTGTATGGTCTTAAGCAATCGGGAAGAAACTGGAACAAGATGCTACATGATTATCTATGTTCAAATGCATTCATACAAAATTCTGTAGACCATTGTGTTTATGTCAAACAGAACAGAGATGAACAAGCAATATTACTAATATGGGTGGATGATCTCATCATTGCTGCAAGCAATGAAAAACTACTCAATGATGTGAAGTCAACACTTGCGACAAAATTCAAAATGAAGGATCTTGGAAAACTGAACTATTTTTTGGGCATTGATTTTAGACAGACTAGTGAAACGGTGAAGATGAATCAGAAGAGATACATTTTGAAAATGATAGAAAGATTTGGTATGTCAGATTGTAAACCGAGATCTACTCCTTGTGAACAAAAATTAGATTTCGACGACAAAAGTGAACTTGCAGATGTAAAAAGCTATCGGGAGATAGTAGGCAGTTTGATTTATGTGGCTACGTGTACAAGACCGGATTTGAGTTGGACTATAAGCAAACTGTCACAACACTTTTCACAACCAAGTGTACAACACATGATCACGGCCAAACACGTACTGAGATATTTGAAAGGAACTGTCAATTTTGAACTATGCTACAGAAAATGTAAAGAGAAGTTAAAACTAGAGGCGTATAGTGATGCCAGTTGGGCCTCAGACCAGATTGATAGGAGAAGCACAACAGGATATTGTTTTAGCCTGACTGAAAATGGACCTCTGATTTCTTGGAAATCAAAGAAACAACCAACAGTTGCACTATCTTCATGTGAAGCTGAATATATAGCATTAGCTGCAACCACACAGGAGAGTCTATATCTTGCACAACTGCTGAGAGAATTGGACAGTGAATGTCAGTTTGAGCCAGTGAAGATTTTTGAAGACAATCAGAGTGCGATAGCTCTCGCAAAGAACCCAGTTTACCATCAAAGATGCAAACATATTGACATTAAATTCCATTTCCTTAGGTCTATTCTGAGTGAAGGCAAGATAGATCTTGAGTATTGTTCTACGGATAAAATGGTAGCTGATGTTATGACTAAACCAATAACAAAGTTTAAGCTTGATAGATTTGTGAGTTATATTTTTGGAGTATAGAGAGTAAAATGATGTAACTGTACTAAACTATTTTTCATAAGCAGTATAAGAGCAAGTGGGGGTGTTAAGATATATGACATTTTGTTTATATGCCCTTATACAGCTTATCCATTGATCTACAGTCATATGAATATGTTGTCTGTTTGTTAACCAGGAAGTGTTTAAATAAAGTTGCACTCACTAAAAAAAAAAAAAGAGAGAAAAAAGAGGCAGCAGAGACTGCAGTGTGTGTTCCTGAGAAAACTAAAGCATGGTGCCTGTGTGAGTCTGTCCTCCATCAAAGATCTGCTATAATCCGGTTATCCTATCTCTTAGGTAAAAATGGCAACAGTTTGACCTCATATTATATGGTTTTGGTAAGTCTACAGACAAAAGTCTTCAGATAATCTGCACGTGTGTATGGGGCATAAGGCCCCTTTCACACAGCCGGACCGTTCAGATCCGCCTGTCCTTTTTTTTGGCGGATCTGAACGGTCCCCCCATGCATTCCTATGGGGCATCGGATGGCAGCGGAGACATGTCCGCTGACATCCGACCCAATCCGATCCGTCAAATCTGGACGGATGGAAACCCTATTTTCCATCCGTCCAGCGGATTGGATCAGATGGCATCGGGTGAGAACAGACTGACGGTCCGTTGACATCCGATTTCCCCCATAGAGATGCATGGGGAACTGTCAGCTGTGTCTCCACACACAGCGTGGAGACACAGCTGTCCTCCTGCTGCTCAGCGGGGGATCGGCGTCTCGATCCCCCACTGAGAAAAATGGACTCCGTCCAAAGGACGGAGTGTGTGAAAGAGCCCTAAAGGCCCGTACACACGATAAGAAAATCTGTAGGGAAAATTCGTCCGACGACCGGTCTGTCGAATTTCGGATTGTTAACCACTTTAGGTCTGCTCACATTGCTGCTACTGCGGCAATGTGGCTCGTTATCGTCCAGCGACGTAGTACTACGTCGCTGGACCCCTTCCCCTGTAGGCGGCGCGCTCCCGCTGTTTTCAGTCAGTTGGGGCAAGGGGAGGAGCGGCGGCGATCGCCGCTGGTCTTCCCCGATCGTCGAGGACTCGAGTGTGGAGATCTGCTCGCTTGTGTAAACTGAGCGGGCGGATCTCCTAAGTGACAGGTAGGGACAGATAGCATGGCTCAGCATAGCTAAACATGCGATCTGTCCCTGACTCACTCAGTCACCTCCCCCCACACACGTCAGTAAGCATAAGGCATACATTAACCCCTCCCTCTCCAATAAAATTAACCCCTTCCCTGCCAGTGTCATTTTTACAGTAACAGTGCATATATATAGCACTGATTACTGCAGTAATGTCACTGGTACCCTCAAAAGTGTCAAAAATGTCAGTCAAGGGTCCAATCTGTCCGCCGCAATGTCGCAGTCCCGCAAAAAAAAAACGCAGATCGCCGCCATTACTTGTTAAAAAAAAAACACCAAAAATGACAGAAATCTTTCCCTTAGTTAGTAAACGCAATAACTTAGGCAGCAGAAAACAAATTGGCCAAAAATTTGAATAAAAATTAGATTTTTACATTTTTTGGGGGGGGGAATTTCATATAAAAAAATGTTAAAAATATTGTTATTTTTTCAAAATAAACGCTATTTTTTTGTTTATAGCGCAAAAAGTAAAAATCGCACAGGTGATCAAATACCACCAAAAGAAAGCTCTGTTTGTGGAAAAAAAAGGACGTAAATTTTGTTTGGGTACAGTGTCGCACGACCGCACAATTGTCAGTTAAATTTGCACAGTGCCGAATCGCAAAAAGTGGCCTGGACGTAAGACAGCAAAATCCTCCGGTGGTAAAGTGGTTAAGCCTCCTACACACGCAACGAATTTCCGCCGACCGGTCGTCCGTCTTTTGTCCAGAGTGGTGTCTGTTGGTTGGAATGTGCTCTAGACTGCACACAAATTTTCCAGCATGACAGAATTCTACTTCAGAAGCGATGTCATGTGTTGGTTTGCTTTCTTTGTCTAAATCTGTACTAATGAGACGAAAATCGGATGTGTTTTGTCGGTCGACAAAAATTATATAGCCTGCACACCAGGATTTTTTCGGCCGAAAAGTCGGAGTCGGTTTTCGTAAGCATCATACTAACAAGCCGAAAATCAGCAGATCGGTCGTCGGACGAAAATTCCCGGCCAAATTTCGACTCGTGTGTACGGGCCTTTAGTATGGTGCTTTCGACAGCCGACTCCGACTTTTCGGCTGACAAAATCCTGATGTGCAGGCTATAAAATTTTTGTCGTCCGTCAAAACAACGTCCGATTTTCGTCTCATTAGTACAGATTTAGACAAAGAAAGCAAATTTCGTCGGAAAAAATTCTTAAGAGCAAGACTAGGCATGCTCAGAGACGAAAGAACACATACAAAGCAATCCAACACATGACATTACTTCTTAACCACTTGCCGACCGCCGCAAGTACATATACTGCGGCGGTCAGCCCTGGCCAGGCAAAGTGACGTACGGGTACGTCACTAGCCTGTCACTGGCTTGTGAGCCAATAGCGCGCGCCCGCTGAGGTGCGCGTTCCTGCCACGGCTCATTCCCTAACAGTGTGACCGGCGGACCTGATGACTATGTAGGACCGTTGATTTCTGTTTTTACACTAGTAGCCATGTCCCATCACAGTTAGAAACACGCCCCTAGGACACACTTAACCCCTCCCTCTCAAATACAGTTAACCCTTTCCCTGCCAGTGTCATTTTTACAGTAACACTGCATATGTATAGCACTGATTACTGCAGTAATGTCTCTGGTAACCCCAAAAGTGTCAAAAATGTCAGTCAAGGGTCCGATCTGTCTGCCGCAATGTCGCAGTCCCGCAAAAAAAAAAACGCAGATCGCCGCCATTACTCGTTTAAAAAAAAACACCAAAAATGACAAAAGTCTTTCCGTTTGTTAGTAAATAAACAGGCAAAAAATTTGGGGGAGCATACCCATGTATTTCCAAAGCTGCTGCAGCTATGAACCAAAAGACATGTATATTAAAAAAGAATAGCGCGCAAATGCAAAAGAAATTACTACCAAATCTGAAGAGAGTCCATAAATAAAAATGGGGGTTTGGTCCCACCATATGGCCATATCGTGCTCAAGCCCACTACTGCGTCAAAGTACCCCATTATCAGTGGGTCCTACACTATCCACGAAAAAGAAATGAATCCAGCCTTTCTAACCCTTGGAGATAATACTCCTTGCTGGGAAAAATGTGCAAATGCACTACAGGGGACTCCTCCTATATCCACTTGATGGTGCACACTGATTGAGTACAGGTGTATGTGGGGGGTGCACCATCAAGTGGATATAGGAGGAGATCGTTCGATAATCTGATTGTTTGTACGTGGCTTAAGGCCCCTTTCACAAAGGCGGACCGTTCAGATCCGCCTATCAGTTTTTTTGGGCGGATCTGAACGGTCCCCCCATGCATCCCTATGGGGCATCGGATGTCAGCGGAGACATGTCTATCCGATCCGTCAAATCTGGACGGATGGAAACCCTATTTTCCATCCATCCAGCGAATCGGATCGGATGAGAACGGACCAATGGTCCGTTCCCATCCGATTCCCCCATAGAGATGTATGGGGCTCAGGCAGCTGTATCTCAGCACACAGTGTGGAGAACAGCTGTCATTCTCCTGCTCAGCGGGGGATTGGCGGATCGATCCCCTGCTGAGATAAGTAGAGTCCGCCGACGGAGCGGATAGTGTGAAAGAGCCCTTAGGCCCCTTTCACACAGGCGGACCGTTCAGATCCGCCTGTCAGTTTTTTTGGCGGATCTGAACGGTCACCCCATGCATCTCTATAGGGCATGGGATGTCAGCGGAGACATGTCTACTGACATCCGACCTGTCAAATCTGGATGGATGGAAACCCTATTTTCCATCCGTCCAGCGGATCGGATCGGATTGGATGGGAACGGATGAGAACGGACAGACAGTCCGTTCCCATCCGATTTCCCCCATAGAGATGCATGGAGACCTGACAGCTGTGTCTCTGCACACAGCGTGGAGACACAGCTGTCATCCTCTTGCTCAGCAGGGGATCGGCGGATCGATCCCCCGCTGAGAAAAACAGTCCATCTGACGGACTCCATGTGTGAAAGGGCCCTTAAGCTGGATACACACTATACAATTGTCTTTAGATGTTTTTTCCTTTAGATTTACCAAAACCATATAATATGAGGTCAAATCTAAACACTTTCAATTTGTATGCAGTCAGGCAGGCCCTTGCACTACATAGTTGAAGGTAAATCTAAAAGAAATCAAACAACAAAAGTTGTATAGTGTGTATCCAGCTTTAAGCTGGATATACACTATCCAACTTTTGTGGTTAGATTTCCTTCAGATTTACCTTGGAAAGTGGAAAGTGGGGTCCCCCAGGGTTCTGTCCTGGGACCAATCCTGTTTAATTTATTCATAAATGATCTAGAGAAGGGGATATCTAGTACAATCTCAGTATTTGCGGATGATACTTAACTAGGCATGCCAATATCTTCTATGCAGGATGTGGAAACCTTACAAGCGGACCTGAACAAAATAACGGGGTAGGCAACTACATGGCAGATGAGGTTTAATGTTGAAAAATGTAAAGTAATGCACTTGGGGGCCAGAAACCAGAAAGCAAGCTACTCACTAGGGGGGGGGGGACCTCTGGGTGAGTCTAGGATGGAAAAGGACTTGGGGGTACTGGTAGACAACAGGCTTGGCAGTGGCATACAATGACAAGCCGCTGCAAGCAAAGCCAACAGAATACTGGGATGTATAAAAAAGGGGATTCACTCCAGAAATAAAGAGATTATTCTCCCGCTCTACAAGACTCTGGTCCGGGCCACATCTGGAGTATGGTGTCCAGGACCGGTCCTCGGGAAGGATGTCCTTGAATTGGAAAAGTCCAGAGAATGGCAACAAAAACAATTAGGGGAATGGAGGACATCAGCTATGAGGAAAGACTACAAGCACTGAACTTATTCTCTCTGGAGAAGAGACGATTGAGGGGGGATATGATATCAATGTACAAATACTGTACTGGTGACCCTAGCTTAAGGAACAAACTATTCAGAGAAAGGAGATACAATAAGACACGTGGCCACTCACTAAAACTAGAGGAAAGGCGGTTTAACCTTAAAATGCGTAAGGGGTTCTTCACTGTAAGAGCGGTAAGGATGTGGAATTCTCTTCCACAAGCAGTCGTATCAGCAGGGAGCATTGATAGTTTCAAAAAACTATTAGATGGGCACCTTAGAGACCACAACATACAGGGTATACAATGTACGGTTAAAAGCAAACACACACACATCATAGGTTGAACTGGATGGACTGTTGTCTTTTTTCAACCTCACTAACTATGTAACTATGTAACTATGTAATTGGCAAAGCAACAAAAAAGTACAATACTCAAAACTATCCATAGGTCACGTTTTAAAAACCTTTGTTTTAGTGTTAAATGTAATAAATGGCCTGAGAATGATTTCTTTCACTCTGGTGTGCATGGTGATACCCAGTGTGGTACGCAATTGTCATATACATATGCTAAAGAATCCTGGTGGTATGCACGTTTATGTATGTGCATGGGGCAGGGCTGAGGGTCACCTAATTTTTTTTGTGTGCTTTATTTTAATTTTTTATTTAATACTGTTTTTTTTTTTTACTATTTTGATTTACTATCACAAAGCTAAAAAAAACACTATGCAATGTGAGCTGATGAGGCTGCACTGATGGGCATTGACAGGAAGCACTGATAGGGACTAAAAGGCATTACTGATGGTCACAGATTGGCAGCATTTGTGGGCATTGTTGGGGCTTCATTGATCAGTGCCCTGATTATCAGTGTAGATGTCCCCAGAGTGGATTTGCCGGTTATCAACTCTCCTCTCCTCAAGCGCTATCAGCGTGAGGAGAGGATTGCCAATAACCGGCAAATCCTGTTTATGCTGTGATCAGCTGTGTTTGGACACAGCTTTCACATGGTAAAGAGCCGCTGTGATTGGTTCTTTAACCGGATCTGTGATCGGAAAGACACAGTGATCACAGATCCATGCCGATGTGCGTTGCAGGGGGTGCGCGGGCAGCGCGATCATAAGAGGACATCCATAGATGCCCTCCCGGCAATGTGAGCCCACGCTGTAGCCATCTTTTGGCTATAGCACAGATAGGAAGAGGTTAAATTAGTCAATAATACCTAGCAACCAGCAACTATTTTACAATGTATCATAAAGAATGCAAGGGTCAGGAGTAGATAATTCACCTTAAAGCGGAGTTCCACCCTGGATTTGTTTTTTTTTTTTTTAATACCCCCGGGACAGTCAGGGCTAGTGCATTCCACAATGGCTAGCCTCTGATCTGTCCCGGGTTGCACTTACCTGCAAGACGAAATACTTACCCTGCAAACGTCTTGTCCAGCGCTGCCATCTCAGATGTGGGCAGCTTGAAGCCAGCGCGTCCTCTTCGGCGTCTTCTTCCGCCTTCTGTGGTCCCACGATGCTCTGCGCCGGCCCCGATGTCACTTCCGGGTCGCGCGCGTCACCCCTCCACAGCTTCTGGGCATGCCCAGAAGCTGTTTAGAAGGGGATGACGCGCGCGACCCGGAACTGACGTCGGGGCCGGTGCAGGCGCAATGATTCCTGGGAGCTATGACGTCCAGCTCCCAGGAATCATTGCAGAGCCAGGAAGTGACGACGGGCCGCGGCCGAGGAAGGAGGAAGAAGGAAGTAAGGTAAGTATATTTTGTTCGCTACGAGGTAAGTAAAAAAAAAAAAAATATGCGATTATCCATTTCTTTTTCAGGTGACCCGGAGCGAGAAGATGGAGGTAAGTATAAAAATAGGGTGGAACTCCACTTTAAGTGCAGTGGTCAGGAGCATGTCATATACAGCCTAGTGTTCAGTGTGCAATGGTCAATTAAAAACATCTATTAGAAGCACCCATACTGGAATGATTGTTATGCCAGTCATACTGTATAACAGTGGCGGCTAGTCCATAGGGGGTGCCCCCCCCCCCCCAAAGCTAATCATATAACTATTTTTTTTTTTAAATAAATGATGAACTTAAAGTTAAAAAATGTTAGTCATGTTATCATTTATTTAAAAAGAAGTTGGTCTATGCGTGTGCAGCGTCAGACTAATGGGTGTCTATTAGCTCTGCCAATTTTAGACAAGTATGTGATTAGAGCTGGTTTGATTAAGGTTGTCCTTGGGGTGCGGACTACTTGTGATTTTAGCGAATCAACATTAGCCATCGCATCACTTCGGTTTCTGGCTTCTCGGCCCAGCCAATCAGGAGACTGAAGATTTGGAAACTGGAAAGAAGACTAGGTTAACACGGAAGCCACAGAGGGGAGCCATATCAGGGGAGCCGTGACCGTAGTGAGTGCGGACCTGAAGGGGTTTGTTTGCGCCCCCAAAAATGTTTTATAGCACCAGCCGCCACTGCTGTATAGGTATACAGCAATATGAATGTGCATAAGCTCAAATAGAAAATATTTCCCCCCCTCACCTGTTTGTTTGAAACAAGCAGTGCACATTGGTTGGGGTCATGTGCACTGCTTTATGCACTCCCATAGTCCATATTCCATCTCCAGAGCAAACAAGAGAAGGTTGCTACATTCCCACATACAGATTTGGAGGAGGCTGAGAGCAATAGAAGGTACTTTTTTGAGTTAAAAATATATACTTGAATAGGAAAGCATGTCTATACAATTATACATGTTTGCACACGGTATTCATAAACATACACCTATTGTAGAAGAGCAAAGATCACTGTCTTGTGTGGTCAAAATAAAATTCAACTTTATTTAACGTATATGTAGCACTTTAACAGCATAGAGGATTTACATGTCAACAATAGATTTATACCTATTTGACTATCTATTCAAAGAAACAAATTATAGTGTGTCTATGGTCTGATTGTATAATCCTATATTCATTCCCACATTGTATTTTAATTATTCCTAGCCTACTGATATTACTCTGAACCATACTGAAGTTTGTAAACTTACTTTGTGAAGATCCCCACACATTCACTTCTCTGCATTCTGTGACATGTAATCACTATGCCCTGTGCCACATTTCACAGAGCCTGCCTTCTGAGTTACAAAGGTTCGGAGAGGAGGAGTTTCCGGAGGCGGAGTCAGTACAGGAATCACCGCTTGAAGGCAGCAAGATACCATGGGATATGTAGTCTTTAGAAATGATATGTAAACATCAGAGGAGAAGCTGCAAAGCATGCAGGGAATCTATGAAACTGTGGAAAGAGATGGTCAGCAGACAGGCAGAACTCACAACAAAAAAAGGAGATTTTTCAAGTTTATATTGTATTGTCAGAAATAGCTGTAGCACCCTCCTAGGTAGGTGCTAGGAACAGTGGCGTAACGTGGGGGGTGCAGGGGGGGCCAGCCGCACCGGGCGCAACATCTGGGGGGGCGCATGCGCAGTGTCACTCTGTCTGTCTGACTATGACATACACAGTTCACACACTGTCTGTAGCTGCCTCCATCTTTAGGCTGGGAGATGTCCAGCGAGGCCGCCCTATGGCTGAAAATGGCAGGTCGGGGCGGGGAGGGGCTGGACTGTGCCTCACCTGTCCATTGGTGTAGATGGGGTGGCGTTTCAAACCAAGCACGCTGTGGTCAGTCTGCATTGAAAGGTGGCACGCTGGTCACTCTGCATTGAAAGGGTGCACTCTGGTCTCTCTGCATTGAAAGGGGGCACGCTGGTCTCTCTGCATTGAAAGGGGGCACGCTGGTCTCTCTGCAATGAAAGGGGGTACGCTGGTCATTCTGCATTGAAAGGGGGCACGCTGGTCATTCTGCATTGAAAGGGGGCACTCTTATCATTCTGCATTGAAAGGGGGCACGCTGGTCATTCTGCATTGAATGGGGGCACGCTGGTCTCACTGCATTGAAAGGGGGCACGCTGGTCATTCTGCATTGAAAGGGGGCACGCTGGTCATTCTGCATTGAAAGGGTGCACGCTGGTCATTCTGCATTGAAAGGGTGCACGCTGGTCATTCTGCATTGAAAGGGGGCACGCTGGTCACTCTGCATTGAAAGGGGGAACGCTGGTCACTCTGCATTGAAAGGGGGCACGCTGGTCACTCTGCATTGAAAGGGGGCTCGCTGGTCTCTCTGCATTGAATGGGGGCTCGCTGGTCTCTCTGCATTAAAAGGGGGCATGCTGGTCATTCTGCATTGAAAGGAGGCACGCTGGTCATTCAAACTTGTATTTAGATGCATTTTACTTTAATTACATCAGTATTTTCATAACAAACAATACATGTGCTTAGGGGGTAAGGGTTTCTTTAACTAATCTAGTGGAAGAGACTCAAGTACTAAAATCCCGCGGGTTAGGGGGCACAAATTACTTGCCTTGCCCCGGGTGCTGACAACCCACTGGCTAGGAAGAAGCATATGGGTGGTCCTGTCTGCATATCAGGGGGCCTGATCATTTAGTTAAGCTGTCACATGCTTCCAGGTGTGACCTGTTGTGCTTGGGGAGTCTCTCCACTGTGTCCAATGAGGGCTCTTATTGGACAGTGGAGGAAACCTAGCCAATAGCACACCAGGGCTTATGGCTATCTCAGTGGGTGGAGTTTACCACAATGCACCCTGAGATGGGCTATAAGTATGAGGGGAGCATGTGGCAAGGGGTCTTTGGCGGGAAGCAGAGTCCCAGGAGGAGGGTGATGGCTGTCTCTCCTTCTGTCAGCGCGAGTGAGGGTGTCCTGGGCAGTCGGCCTAGAGGACGAAGGTTGAGCTGAGCTGCAGAGAGAGGGATCCAGAGTGCTGTGGACTGAGTGGAGCTGCTGGGCAGAAGTTTTGGGGAAAAACAGTGTCGTGAGTACTCAAAACCGCTCAGGGGTCTGCCTAGGAGGGGGGAGTACTCCAGAAGGTCAGAGGGATCCGGGAGCCAGCTAACCTGTGGAGAAAGTTTAGAGAAAGGGGGTGCCAGTGTCTAAGCCCTGAAGATAAGTGAGAGAAAGAGGGTTCCGGTTTGGGCCCTGAAGTGTTTAGCAGCGCAGCAGCAGTACAAGTAGCTATCTCAGCAAGGAGTGCTGAAGGGAGCTCAAAGAGGACTTCTTTAACCACTTAAGCCCCGGAAGACTTTACCCCCTTCCTGACCAGGGCCCATATTGCGATTCGGCACTGCGTGACTTTACCGGACAATTGCGCGGTCGTGAGATGCTGTACCTAAACGAATTTGACGTCCTTTTTTTCCCACAAACAGAGCTTTCTTTTGGTGGCATTTGATCACCTGTGCGATGTTTTGATCATGCGCCATAAACAAAAAAAGAGCGTCAATTTTGCAAAAATAGCAATATTTTTCACATTTTTTTATATGAAATTCCCCAAAAAAAATGTAAAATTCAAAATTTTTTAACATTTTTGGCCAATTTGTTTTATGCTACATATGTTTGGTAAAAAAAATTGCAAAAAGCGTATTTTGATTGGTTTGCGCAAAAGGTATCGATTTTTGTCATTTTTGTTGTTTTTTTTAACGCGCAATGGCAGCGATCTGCGTTTTTTTTTGCGGTACTGCGACATTGCGGCAGACAGATCGGACCCTTGACTGACATTTTTGACACTTTTGGGGGTACAAGTGACATTTCTACAGTAATCAGTGCTATACATATGCACTGTTACTGTAAAATTACACTGGCAGTGAAGGGGTTAACTTTTTTTGAGAGGGAGGGGTGGTGTGTGTCCCTAGGGGCGTGATTCTAACTGTGATTGGCTGTGGCTTGAGCTGTAGGAACAGTGATCAACGGTCCTACATAGTAGAACCGTATGATCTCTGTTTCTACACAGGGGAGAATGACAGGCGGCTTATTTACATCAGCTGCCTGCCCTTCTCCCTCTGCAGCGACGATCGCCGAGTGACCGGCGGACATCGGGTCCGCCGGTCACACGCGCGGGGGGGTCCGTGACCACGCGGGAGCGGGAGCGCGCGCTCGCTCCCTAGACCCTCACAGGCTAGCGACGTAGATCTACGTCACTCTGCCTGTGAGGGGCTGACTGCCGACGTAAATAGTCATGCGGCAGTCGGCAAGTGGTTAACTATGAAAGCAGTCCAAGGTCAATTTGGAGTTATGAGGCAGTAAGCCAGCTTTAACCAGCGTCAACCGGCATCTAGTCAGCATCAAGTCAGCGCCAATCGGCATTTTCAGTTGTCCCTAGCAGATTGTGCATAGTTGAGCCAAAGGAGTATCCCACTCATTCCCTTCTCCCATCCAAGTTCTCAATAAATACAAGAAAACCCAAAGATACTGGACTGATCATTGTCTCAGTGCTCACATGCACAGGTACTTTTGTTGCACCCGGTGACCCAGGGGGACCCATATACAGCAAAATGGCTAGGAATCCTGCTACATAACTATTGTTTGTATTATTATTACAATGCTGATGTTATAAAATGAAAGTGTTTGATGTGATTAAAAAACCCTCAATATTTAGCCATAACAAATTTACTTGGAGGAAAATAACCAGGCCAGAGTTTCCCACACTATCTATGCCATTTACACGTCTACATTCTTGTTTAATAACGCTCCACAAGGTTGGAGGTGGGGAAGGGAACAAGACCATAACCACCAGGCCTGTAGCTTGACCTTAATGCCTGGTCAGAATTCTCTCTGTTCTAGGTGTCTGTTGTCTCCTTAGACATTTTTGTCAGTTTTGGATAGATTAGGAGTTGTATTCTGTGCCGTCTGTCTTCTTGGACCTTCTGCTTTCTTTTAAGCCAAAGGGGACTATTTATCAAACATTTGTTGGACAAATGTCGCACACATTCGTGCAGGCTGGACACATTTTTCAGTGTTTTCTGTAATAGATTATTTCCTATGATCATCAACTCCATCTACGGGACATGTGGTATATTTTCTCATTTAGATATTTCAGAAAAATATACCACATTTTGGCCACTAGATGGTGTACATGATGATAGTAATTTATGTATTACAGAAATATGAAGAAAACCCATCCAGTGTGTTTTTTTAAAATAAACAATACAAAAAGGTCCGCTCAGCTGCAGATATGTGAACAAAAAAAAAAAAAAAAAAAACGCTGCAATCAAACACTCCTTGAATAGTGAGGAGAAAAAAACGTTAAAAAAAAAAAAAAAGATGCGCTGTTTTTGACGAGATGTTATCCTAAAAGTGATTGGGTAAAAATATTGCAAGAAACAAAAGTGCAATAAGCAAAATCAAACAATAGTGAATGTTCAAATGGCAAAGTGTCACTAGATAAGGAAAGCTCTTGTTGCCTAGAATGGTGTAACAATATAATTACATCAAAAATATTTTTTTGGGTGAATAAGTAGCCACGATCTGATCTCAAAAAAAGACAAATAATAAATGGTGCAAAAAGTTCATAAACAGTCCAGTGCTCCACAATTCAATGTGCTTAGTGAAAAGATGATGCTCCAATTTTCCCACATGCAAATACAACAAACTGTAGTGCAGCTGAAATAATCCACAATGGAAAGTGTGTCACCGCTGTGCTCTACATGTGAAAATTGTCCGCTTACCAAATCAAATGATCCCACCAAGAGATCATATGTGACTGGAAGCGCCTCTGAAGACAAGGGGTCATACAACGCCAAGGAATGTATCCAGGCTTATGGTGATTCTTAATCTCGTTAATCACATCATGTGGTTATAAAAGATAATGCAAGAGGGTCATAGTGCATTAATGCGTATAAGACTGGTTTATTAACCATTTACTGCCTGCCCAACGTCAAATGACAGTAGAGTGGTGCGACTCTCGTTCTGGGGCGACGTCATATGACGACCGCGCTGTGTTTCTAGGACACAGCGGGACCCCAATCTTGGTAAAGAGCCAATGACGTGGCTCTTTACCCATGTGATCGGCTGTGTCCAATCACAGCCGGTCACATGTAAACGCGGAAGTGCCGTTTAAGCGGCTCCTCCTCGAAGCAGCATGATTTAACCACTTAAGCCCCGGAAGATTTTACCCCCTTCCTGACCAGGCCCTATTTTGCTATTCGGCACTGCTTGAATTTAAAGGACAATTGCGTGGTTGTGCAATGCTGTACCTAAACGAAATTGACATACTTTTTTTCCCACAAACAGAGCTTTCTTTTGGTGGTATTTGATCACCTGTGCGATTTTTATTTTTTGCGCTAAAACAAAAAAGGAGCGTGAATTTTGAAAAAATAATATTTTTCAAATTTTTTTATTTAAACTTCCCCCAAAAAAATGTAAAAATCTAAATTTTTTAACATTTTAGGCCAATTTGTTTTCTGCTACATATGTTTGGTAAAACAAATCGCAATAAGCATATTTTGATTGGTTTGCGCAAAAGTTATTGCGTTAACTAACTAAGGGAAAGATTTTTGTCATTTTTGTTGTTTTTTTTTTTTAACTAGTAATGGCGGCGATCTGCGATTTGTTTTGCGGGACTGCGACATTGCGACGGACAGATCGGACCCTTGACTGACATTTTTGACACTTTTGGGGGTACCAGTGACATTACTACAGTAATCAATGCTATACATATGCACTGTTACTGTAAAAATGACACTGGCAGGGAAGTGGTTAACTTTATTGGTGATGCAGGGGTTAAGTGTGTCCCTTCTAACTGTAAAGGGATGTGGCTAGTGGTGTAACAACAGAGAAATACGATCCTACATAGCAGGACCGTATGATCTCTGTTCTTACACCAGGGAGAATGACAGGCGGCTTTGTTTACATCAGTCGCCTGCCTTTCTCCCTCTCCAGCGGGAGATCGCCAGTGGCCGGCGGACATCGGGTCTGCCGGTCACACGCGCGGGGGGTGTCCGTGAACGAGCGGGGGCGGGAGCGCCCCTCCGACGGCGTGCGCTCGCCCCCCAGACTAGCGACGTAGTCCTACGTCACTTTGCCTGTAAGGGGCTGACTGCCGCAGTAAATATACTTCTGGTCCTGTCTGAACTGTTGGCTGTTACTACCTATGCAATTCTGAGGGGGGACACATACTAGCAGTGACCTGCAAAGCAACATCTGCACCATTATCATGGTAAGACAATACTAAAGCTTGCATGTCGGTGAAAGCCTTCTGCCACCTTCCGGTGACAGAAAGGATCCAACTCAATCTGTGACAGGTTCATCATCCTGTGGATCTAATTTACATATCCTTGACTGACTCATTGTAGTATCTTACGTATTGACTCAGTGTACAAGAGAGTAACCAGAACTATGTTGTCCACATATATGAAGTATTGTCTGCTCCACTAGAACAACTACAAAGCATGCTGGGAACATTTGAAACACAGTTTGTGAAGCTTCACCCCCTGTGGCAACTTCTTATGTAGTAATTCTGTTATGTAATTGTATCAGCCAAATGATCAGACAAACAATAATGAACAACTTGATGTTTATTGAATGAATGCAAGGTGAATTGACAATACAGATAATAAACAAATGACCAGGCGCTTCTGGGGTGCCTGTTGGGTAGGGGGTGAAAACGGCCTGTGAGTCTCCCAATAGGTTACAATGCTGCTAGCCAATAAGCATGGGAAGGATGCTGACACAGGAACAAGTAAGTTTGATGGCAGCGCATAGAGACACCGGGATCCAAGGGAAAAAAGCCAGGTAGACGTCCAGTATAAAAAAGTACAGTTTATTGGTAATAAAGGACCACAAAAGGGAAGTCAATTAAAAAGCATACAACACCCTGGGCAGGAGTCAGACATGGGCACCAGCAGCGCAAGGACTGGAAGATCAAACGCCAAATCCCGCTGTGCAGTGTGTTGCAATGACCGGAAGCAGCCGACGCAGGAAAAGACTGTCTCCGCTGTGTTTTCCGATTTGATGTGACCGGAAAGACATCACTCACTGTGAGGAACCAGGAACCAGGGAAGAACGCAATCAGTCTTGTTGCCTTGACTACGCGTTTTGCGCGCATACGCTTTAACAAGTCCTTGATTGGAACACAGCGGAGACAGTCTATTCCTGCGCCGGCTGTTCCCGGCCATTGCCACACACTGCACAGCGGGATTCGGCCCAGGGTGATGTATGCTTGTTAATTGACTTCCCTTTCTTGGTCCTTTATTACCAATAAACTGTACTTTTTTTATACTGGACGTTTAACCTGGCTTTTTTCCCTTGGATCCTGGTGTCTCTATGCGCTGTCATCAAACGTACTTGTTCCTGACAATACAGATAGAATGGTCGGAAGGTATGAAAGATTGTTGGACAAAGAATAACAGTCAATTAAACCAGGGATCTCCAAACTGTATGGCTGAATTCACATCCCACAGACATCGTATGTGATGTGCACAGCAATTCAGTGTGAATCACATGCAATGTCTGGCATCACATTAGTGTGAACCCAACCTAAATGGCTTCAAATATGCTTTGGACAAACATACATCTATACTCGTTGACTATAAAGTTAACTAAAAAAAAAAAAAAAATGAGCAGAACCGATGGACTACTCAGTCTTTTTCTGCAGTTGCTTTTCTATAATTATATTTTCTATTAACATAAGTAATAGTAGATCTATCTATCTATCTATCTATCTATCTATCTATCTATCTATCTATCTATCTATCTATCTATCTATCTATCTATCTATCTATCTATCTATCTATCTATCTATCTATCTATCTATCTATCTATCTATCTATCTATCTATCTATCTATCTATCTATCTATCTATCTATCTATCTATCTATCTATCTATCTATCTGGGGTTGGAGACACTCTATGTGGTCTAGACAGGGTCTGGCAAACAGTTAGGATAAAGAACCCCAATATAAAAATGTTTAGTACTGTCATGGAGTAAGCCCCTATCAAAGGAGGGCCCCTGGAGCCTTTTTAAAGGCAGAAAGATGTGTACTGCAAATAAGACATCCAAAGGATAGATAAAAGAAAGTATACAGGCTGAAGAGAGAATGGGATCAAAAACATTAGCAAGCCTCATCCAGTGTAACAATCACCACGTGCCTTCACAAATATAAAGTCCTATCCAGATGTGATGTTAGTAGAGACATCCAGTCCTTCTAGTCCTCGTGCAGTCAATATGAGTGTACCATCACCACACCTCGTGTGATCCGCTCCCCAATAGAGATTGCACTCACCAGATCTCCCAATGTCTTATGCCTTTTATTACTATCCCCTTATTCGTCTGAAGTCACAATGGATACAATATCTCTCCCATCTGGTGAAAGCATGCCACTGGCTAGTAAATACTTGACTGTATACATACCAACATTATGGAGAATGCTGAGCAGTTGATGCTGGACACTCTTCACATTTGTTTGGGGACATCTGAAAATGTTTCTGATGTGTAAAAGGCGGCCAAGAAAGAAGTAAGACACGTCAATTCCCTCAGTGTGTAAAGACTGGATGTCTCATCTAACATCACGTCTGGATGGGACTTGACTGCTGAGAAGCGTAGGCTCATTATGGCAGCTAAGAAACCAATACCTTGCCCCCCAAAAAGACACAGAAGCTGATTAAGTTGGAAAAAGGGCAAGGCCACAGCTTTATTGAACTTTGCAAAAGTAACAACTTTCCAAATGTACCAAACAACAGTGCCAGTCACAGTTCTACCGTGAGCACCCATAAAACATAAACTTACATAGTCTAATGGCGCTTTTCCACTGCATGGAACCGAACGGTTCGGCTCGCTTTTGTGCTTTTCCACTGCTGGTATCCCATGGTACAGTGTAGGAACGGTTCGGTACGGTACAGTACGGCTGCGCTTTTCCACTACATGGAACCGAACGGTACGGCTCGCTGAAACAGTACCACCTCAGTTGTGGTTCCAAGAGGGCCGTACCGGTACCATATCCCACAATCCTTTGCATGCAGCCTTGACTGTTTGTCACTACTAGCCACTGATTGGTCAGAGAATCGTTGTTATCCCACCCACTTACTTTAGTACTACTTTAGTGGAAAAGCAAACCATACCAAACCGTACCGAACTGTTCCAACACCTTACCATGCGGTGCCATGCAGTGGAAAACCAAACCGGGCCAAGCAGGGCCAAGTGGAGCCAAGCCGGTACTTGCAGTGGAAAAGTGCCATAAGAGGCCTGTCCTTACCATCAGTGCCAGACAGACATTAGACTGACCCCAGAATTTAACTTGAGGGCATAGCCCATAAAGTAACATCAATTGCTGGCAAGGTAAAAACCGCCAATAAAGCTGTGACAAAACATCACAACGGGCGGGGGGGGGGGGGGGGGTTGGTTAACTCTTGTAACAGCTGAATCTCCTCAAAGCAGTTGTATGTGCCCCAGCGTACCCTTTTCCTAGAGTTCAGGCTCCACCCAGTCACCTCAGGTCTTTGTAGCCAATCCCAAGGGAGCTACTTAACTTCTCTTTTAGGTTTACACCCACAGTGACGCCATGCTTCCAGCAGTCAAGGCTCCCTTTCCCTAAAGGAGGTTCAAGGGGCCTTCATTATATTTGTGAAGGCACACAGTGTTTGTTACACTGGATGAGCGTTACATACAGTTTATAGTGCACATCCAGCAGCCTCCCAGGTTAGTGAGGGACATAGTTTGTTTAGGCTAGCTTGGCCCAAATAAACTATGTAACGTGTGTGGAAAATGGAGTTCTTTATTAAATGGTCTATACAGCATCATTGACATTTCCCCCCAGAATAATGAGAGATCTATGGATTCCAGATCTAATATTATTTTTTAAATATATCATGCAAGATGGCCACCAACTTTTGCCACCACAGTATTTCAAATGGACTAATTACTACTTGATTTACCATGAGCTGGCTAAATGAGAACCTTCACAGACATTAAAGTGATTGTAAAGTCCCTTTCTTTCTATAATCCCCTGGGTTATGTAACAGTATGTGCCCCAGTGTATGTATTATAAAAAAATATGTTGCTGTACAACTAATTAAAGAGCGCTGCTCAGGGCTCACGTGACCTCTAACCGCTGTCTTCCCCATTCTGACAACTACAGGGGGGCGGGGCTGAGAATCCCCCGCTGAAGTCAGCTGGAAAGAGGGGAGAAGTGTGGCAGGAGGTCACATGAGCGCCCAGCGGTGCTATGAAATTAGGTAGCATATTTTTAATAAATACCATACCCTGGGGCACATACTATAACATAACACAGGGGATTGTAGCAACAAAACAGCCATTTTGGCAGCAGGAGGGGAACGGCAGGGAGCAGATCAGCACTGACACAGCTGCAGACTTGTATAAAGTACTCGAAATTTCTACTTGAGTAAAAGTACAAGTGCTCGATCAAAAAATTACTTGAATAGAAGTGGAAGTGCTCGCAGAAAAAGTTACTTAAGTAGAAGTACTAAAGTATTCAACATTTTTTTTACTTAAGTATTGCAAGTAGTTTTTTCAAAAAATTTGCTACTTAAGTACTAAAAGTAAAAAGTACCAGTAGTTTTGAAAAAAAATTTCTACTCAAGTACTGAAAGTAGAAGTACAAGTACTGTGTTATGTAGTTATTAAAGAAATAAGTCAAAAGTTTGAACATCATATTGTTTTTATTATTTCAAATGATTTATTCAAATGATTAACCTGTGTTTGTTAGTAGTTTCTTGATGCACTTTAAGCGCTGTAGCACCATTTATTTGTTTGTTTCATATTTTCTTTTTATTGGAAAGATTTGGTATAGCAGCTTTTATTATACACAGCCTTTATTTTCGTATGCGCTGATTTACAAATGACATTATACACATTTTTTTGAGCTTTATGCAACCTGCCATCTACTGTTCTGGCAGTGGTAATTTTTTTAAAAGTAACGAGTAACTATGCAGCACAAAAAAAAAATACTTGAGTAGAAGTATCGAAATCATCGAAAAAATGTAGTGAAGTAAAAGTAGAAGTAGGAGAAAAAAATCCTACTCTAGGAAAGTACAGATACCGCATTTCGGTACTTAAGTACAGTACTTAAGTAGTTCTACTTCGTTACTATACATCTCTGCACAGCTGACATGCAGGGAGGGAGAGGAGAGACAGTGGATGACAGAGGCATGTAAACTGACCACAGTGTAAAGGCTTGGCAGTCATGATAAACGTGGCAAGTTTACAGAGGGGAGGGCAGAACCAGGCAGAATCAGCCTAGGTTTTTAGGTGATAGAAATGGTCAAATAACAGCACAAACACTGTGCAGTTATTTATGCTTTAAAGGAACAGGATCCATTTTTTTTTCTAGGGTTGCAACCACTTTAAGGCCCCTTTTACACTTGTGTGACCTAAAAGTTGCGCAATTTTGCCACAATTTTTTGACACGATTTTGACTCGACTTGAAGCACTACCTGTGTAATCTTGAGAGCTATGGACCTCAAAACGCATCAAAGTCGGACCAAAGTAGTGAAGTGGTTGTGACTTGAAGCCACACAGATATGAATGGTACTCATGGCGTACGACCTGTTGTGCAACTTTGCAGTTCCAAGTCACAGGACAGGTCACACAAGTGTGAAAGGGGCCTTACTATAAATAACATCTACATGCCTATAACTTAATAACTTTTTTCCATGTTAGACAAACTGGGATTGATTTACTAAAGGCAAATAGTCTGTGCACTGCAAGTGAAGTTGCTCTAGAACTGAAGGAAAAATGCAAAGAAAATAAAAGCAGCGATTTTGCCTGCACATGATTGAATGATAGAAATCAGCAGAGCTTCCCCTCATTTTAAAGCTTCCCCTCAGATCTAGAGCAACTGCACTTGTAGTTCACAGAATACTGTATTTGCCTTTCGTAAATCAACCTCACAGTTTATTGATTTGATGGTAGGAAGTACTTACAGAAATCAATGTTCTCTTTCTGCCCTCTTGTGGTTTCATTAGGTATGGCTACAGAATCAATAATGATTAACATCAGAGATCACCAGCTTAGTCTGCTAGCAGGGTTATCACCTAGATGGTATTTTACTGGCCTGGCTGCCAAATACGGTTAATAATAGCAGGCTGCTAATAGAAAAATGATCATGCTGTTAGTATTTTTATGACTCGTGAGCCATGATTAACTATAGTTTAAAAGGTAGTAGTAGTAGTCAAAGAGAAGTTATTGTTACTTCAAATATTAAAGAGACTCTGTCATTTCACCTATTCAGGGCAAAATGACAAAGTCTTTTGAATGTTCACCCTCTGATCTGCTTATATTCACCTTCCCAACACTTCCCCACCACGCTGTTCCCCAATTGTTGACAGGAGCCCTAACGCTAAGTAAGGTTTGTGTCAGATGATAATGCAGCTTACACAGAGGGGATGATGTTCTCCTCATATGACAGTTTTTGAGTGAAGGTCACACTCCATATCCAGAAGAACTGGAAATTTTGGGAAAGCTTGGACAGATCAACAGAGTAGTAGGTGAGCATGGTGATGGTGAGAATAAATGGGTCAGGCGGTGGGCTTTCACTGTAAAGGTAAGCTTAACCAGATTATAAAGGTATACAGTATTTCACAAAAATGAGTACACCCCTCACATTTTTGTTAATATTTTTTTATATCTTTTCATGTGACAACACTGAAGAAATTACACTTTACTACAATGTAAAGTAGT
Source organism: Pelophylax lessonae (assembly GCF_965119305.1). Lineage (NCBI taxonomy): Eukaryota > Metazoa > Chordata > Amphibia > Anura > Ranidae > Pelophylax > Pelophylax lessonae. The sequence continues at coordinate 493,102,719 of NC_138772.1, read as the reverse complement.
GAATGTACAGCTTGTATAACAGTGTAAATTTGCTGTCCCCTCAAAATAACTCAACACACAGACATTAACGTCTAAACCGATGGCAACAAAAAAGAGTACACCCCTAAGTGAAAATGTCCAATTTGGGCCCAAAGTGTCAATATTTTGTGTGGCCACCATTATTTTGAGTGGATTTCACCAGAGCTTCACAGGCTGCCACTGGAGTCTTCTTTCACTCCTTCATGACGACATCAGAGCTTTGCGCTCCTCCACCTTCCATTTGAGGATGCCCCACAGATGCTCAATAGGGTTTAGGTCTGGAGACATGCTTGGCCAGTCTATCACCTTTACCCTCAGCTTCTTTAGCAAGGCAGTGATCGTCTTGGAGGTGTGGTTGGGGTCGTTATCATGTTGGAATACTGCCCTGCAGGCCAGTCCCTGAAGGGAGGGGATCATGCTCTGCTTCAGTATGTCACAGTACATGTTGGCATTCATGGTTCCCTCAATGAACTGTAGCTCCCCAGTGCCGGCAGCACTCATGCAGCCCCAGACCATGACACTCCCACCACCATGCTTGACTGTAGGCAAGACACACTTGTCTTTGTACTCCTCACCTGGTTGCTGCCACACACGCTTGACACCATCTGAACCAAATAAATTTATCTTGGTCTCATCAGACCACAGGACACGGTTCCAGTAATCCATGTCCTTAGGCTGCTTATCTTCAGCAAACTGTTTGCGGGCTTTCTTGTGCATCATCTTCAGAAGAGGCTTCCTTCTGGGGGCGACAGCCATGCAGACCAATTTGAAGCAGTGTGCGGCGTATGGTCTGAGCATTGACAGGCTGACACCACAACCCTTCAACCTCTGCAACAATGCTGGCAGCACTTATACGTCTATTTCCCAAAGACAATCTCTGGATATGACTCTGAACAGTATGAGAGAGTGAGAGCGATAACACCAAATTTAACACACCTGCTCCCCATTCACACCTGAGACCTTGTAACACTAATGAGTCACATGACACCGGGGAGGAAAAATGGCTAATTGGGCCCAATTTGGACATTTTCACTTAGGGGTGTACTCACTTTTGTTGCCAGCGGTTTAGACATTAATGGCTGTGTGTTGAGTTATTTTGAAGGGACAGCGAATTTACACTGTTATACAAGCTGTACACTCACTACTTTACATTGTAGCAAAGTGTAATTTCTTCAGTGTTTTCACATGAAAAGATGAAAAGATATTGTAGCACTGCTCCCTAGAGAGCTGCTGAGAATTACACTTCTTGGGTTCCCCTGGGTTACCATTAGAAACTGACAGCATATACACGGCATTCAAAGTTCTAGGCTCAGACAATAATCAGTCCAGGGGATTTGGTTTTTGTGGAAAAGAGAAATGGACAGAGGGCACACCAGCCTAGCGCATTATCTTTAAAACAATTTATTGCAATAGACATGTATACACATTATACTCACAAAACGATTATGAAACACGGCCAATAAGCAATGAGGGACCACCAGGGGTCTCCACTGTGCATCCTCAGCTGCCGCAGGCCGTGGAAGGATGTAGACCTCCAAAAAAAGCTTACGCATTTCGGGGTGTTCCTCCTTCATCAAAGCTCTATGAATACATGTCTATTGCAATAAATTGTTTTAAAGATAATGCACTAGGCTGGTGCGCCCTCTGTCCATTTCTCTTTTCCAGCATCTGCTTTGGGTTACCAGGACCCGTTGAGAGAGGCAGCACAGCCTGAATTTACTACAATTCGACCTGAATCGCATTTTCAGGATACCAGCTGCAAGTCCACCCCTCAAGCGCAGGAGTCATTTGCTCTTTGTGATTTGGTTTTTGTGTTTTATTTAGAACTGGGATGGGAGAAGGAATGAGTGGGATACATCAACTAGTAACTATGCACAAATCTGAGAACAACTGACTGTAGAATGCAGCAAGGCCACTGCTTCACCCTGCCACTGAAGTGAAGTTAAATTGGCCATTCCCGTATTGAATACTCTCTTCAGGGTTAACAACTTGGCACCCCCTTTACTTTCACTGCCTGTGTGCTAACACTCGTCTGCTGACTCTTGCCACTGGAGTGGTCCCCTTCCTGGGCAGACCCGTTGGCAGGCTCCCCTGTACTCACGGACACTGTTTTTCCAGAGTTGCTCTGCCTTCACCTCCACAGTCAGCTTCACTGGACCTCTGGGTTCAGCCACACCACTGGTTCACTAGGCCGACTGCCTACGACCACCCTCTGAAAATACAAAGCAAAAAAGGGCGCACCAGCCTAGCGCATTATCCTTAGCAAGTTTATTTGGATAAAATTGTTTAAAATCAAATACTCACAAACAAACAAGAAGTTTCAGGCACATCAATTCCATACACCTGCCTCCTACCAGAGGATCAACGTCTTTACTGGAAGCAGAGGGCTGACGCGTTTCGAGGCTGTGCCTCTTCCTCAGAGCCTCTTGAGGCTCTGAGGAAGAGGCACAGCCTCGAAACGCGTCAGCCCTCTGCTTCCAGTAAAGACGTTGATCCTCTGGTAGGAGGCAGGTGTATGGAATTGATGTGCCTGAAACTTCTTGTTTGTTTGTGAGTATTTGATTTTAAACAATTTTATCCAAATAAACTTGCTAAGGATAATGCGCTAGGCTGGTGCGCCCTTTTTTGCTTTGTATTTTCAGTGTCTGGTCGACCACCCTGGTCGTAAGGGGCAGCAAAGCCTAGCCATCATGGATGCCTAATACCAGTACGAGTTCCAGGATTGTAACAGCCTGAGGACCAGGTTCCGAGCGCAGGAAAAGGGGGTGCTGTCCAGCACCTATCTTTTTTGGACTACGACCACCCTCACAGCTGCATAAGAGGAGACAGCCCTCACCCTCCTTCTGGTACTTGGCTTCCCACCCAAAGACCCCCTGTCACATGTGCCCTTGGCTTTTATAACATATCCCAGAATGCACCACTGCTTTTGCCAACCCACTGAGATAGTTACAAAAGCCTGTGTGTCACTGGCTGGGTTTCCTCTAGTGTCCAACAGGCTCCCCTATTGGATGCAGTGGGGACACTCCCTTACACCCTGGACACATGCAACAGGCCTAACTATTAATCAGGCTCTCCTGATAAGCAGACAGAGCAACTATACTTTCTCTGCCTAGCACCTGCCTAGGAGGGTGCTACAATATAATAAAACATTTACAAAAAAATTAAGAGGGGTGTACACCTTTAATACATCAAGAAAAAAATAATTCAAACCAAATATTCTTGTTAGGTGACAAAACATTTGCAGTGCCACTCTTGGCTACCCAATACTAGGGTTGAGCGAACACCTAGATGTCCGTGTTCGACGGGTTCGGCCGAACTTTAAAAAAAAGTCCGGGTCCGTGTCCCGGACTTTTACCGAACTTTTCCCGGACACCGAACCCCATTGAAGTCAATGGGGACCCGAACTTTAAGGCACTAAAATGGCTCTAAAACACCAAAGGAAAGGGCTAGAGTGCTGCAAATGGCAGCAAAACGTAATTAAGAGCATGGCAAGTGCTCTGCAAACAAATGTGGATAGGGAAATAACTTAAAACAACAAAAAAAAAACAGAAAAATAAAACAATGTTCTTCTTCATCTCTGAAGGACGAGGCCCATATGGAGTAGGAGGGAGGTTGAGGTGGTGGTGGATGTGGCGGTGACATAGGCGTGCGCACAGGGTGTGCTGGGTGTGCCTGGGCACACCCTAATCACCTAGGGCACATAGCATTGCCAGTGAGGAGATGGGAAAGATCTCCCTGGGACCTGCTCTGCTCTATTTCTCCTTGCCTACAGGTACATGGCCCCGATACATTACTCTCCCTGCTGGCAAACACATGCATGTGTATTTCAACTTTGGGGTGCACACCTTAATGCAATAGGCTGCGCACACCTATGGGCGGTGTAGGTGGAAGCGGCGGTGGAGGAGGACCAGGGCCGGATTAACAGCATCATGGGCTTGGTGCTGAGGATTTTGAAGGGCCTTAAGGGCCGTGCCTTGCCATGCACCCAGAGGAGGAAGGGTGCAGCCATGCATGCCTAATTCAACATGGGATGCTGTCTCTGAAGCCCATAAACACATCCATGCATCGCCAACTGTCCCTCCTTGTCCGGCCTTCACGCTGTGTGGGGAGGTTCTGAGGGTGCTGCCTGGGGAAGCGAGCATAGAAGCCAGACTTCTGTGTTTACAAGTGACAGAAGAGCGGTAACAGTGAATATGGCCAACCCGGGGCCTATATAAAAGGTAGGGGCCTGGAGCTGCAGCTCCAATAGCCCCTACATTAATCTGGCCCTGAGGAGGAGGACGAGGTAGCCAACACTGCTTCTTTTCAAAAATTTTAAATGAGGGTACACCCCAAAAGAGTGAGAAAGAGCAAAAATGGAACAATGGGTGGGTAAGGTCGGTATCCATTGCTATTCTGCATAAGGTACGGAAAAGTCCCGTGGGATCCATGCCTGGTTCATTTTAATGAACGTGAGCTTGTCCACATTGTCTCTGGACAGGCGGCTGCGCTTGTCTGTTATAACGCCCCCAGCCGTGCTAAATACCCGTTCAGATAATACACTGGCTGCAGGGCACGCCAGCACCTCCAAGGCGTAAAGGGCAAGCTCAAGCCATGTGCCCAATTTGGAGACCCAGAAGTTGAAGGGGGCAGACCCGTCATTCACTACATGTAGGCGTGTGCACACATACTGCTCCACCATGTTGGTAAAATGCTGCCTCCTGCTAAGACGTTCCATCTGAGCTGCTGGTGCTGCTGTTTGTTGTGGCGTGCTGACAAAGCTTTTCCACATTTCGGCCATGCTAACCCTGCCTTCTGAGGTGCTGGCGGTGCCCTGGTTGCGTTGGCGACCTCCTCCTCCTCCTCCTCTGCCTTGTGCTTCCACTGTGGCCCCGCTGTCAGATGGGAATGCCAGCAGCATGGCGTCTACCAGCGTGCGCTTGTACTCGCGCATCTTGCGATCGCGCTCCAGTGAGTGAATTAAGGACGGTACGTTGTCCTTGTAACGGGGATCCAGCAGCGTGGCCACCCAGTAATCAGCACAAGTTAGAATGTGGGCAACTCGGCGGTCGTTGTGGAGACACTGCAGCATGTAATCGCTCATGTGTGCCAGGCTGCCCAGAGGCAACGAAAGGCTGTCCTCTGTGGGAGGTGTATCGTCCGTGTCCTCTGTATCCCCCCAGCCACGCACCAGTGATGGCCATGAGCTGGCCTGGGTGCCACCCTGCTGTGAACATGGTTCCATCTCCTCCTCCAGCTCCTCCTCCTCCTCATCCTCCTCATCCTCCAGAACTGTGCCCCTGCTGGACAATTGCGTCCCTGGCGTTTGCGTGTGCAGGAACCCACCCTCGGAGCCCCTTGCGAATGACTGCCCTGAAAGCCTTGGAAATGTTACCTCTTCATCCTCCTCCTCCTCCTCATCCTGTGCCACATCCTCTTCCATCATCGCCCGAATTGTTTTTTCAAGGAGGCATAGAAGTGGGATAGTTAAGCTGAGAACGGCGTCATTGCCACTGGCCATGTTGGTGGAGTACTCAAAACAGCGCAACAAGGCACACAGGTCTCGCATGGAGGCCCAGTTAAATTAAATAGCGGAATAGAAAATATGATCCAAAAAAAGTGTATGTATATCACACGTACACAACCACACTGGGCCCCAATTACTATTGTTTGTACCCCTAAAAGGCTAGATGAGGAGTAGGGGGAGTATGGAACAGGCAGCACCCTCAAACCTTCAGAAGTATGAGATGAACCCCAACAACTTGGAAAGGTGGATCTCTCTCACACGTACCGACACAGACTATCCCGCAATTCAATTGATCCTCAAAGGTTTTTATTGAATAGCGGAATAGGAAATATGATCAAAAAAAGTGTATGTATCTCGCACGTACACAACCACACTAGGCCCCAATTACTATTGTTTGTACCCCTAAAAGGCTAGATGAGGAGTAGGGGGGGTATGGAACAGGCAGCACCCTCAAACCTTCAGAAGTATGAGATGAACCCCAACAACTTGGAAAGGTGGATCTCTCTCACGCGTACCGACACAGACTATCCCCCAATTTAACTGATCCCCAAAGGTTTTTGATTAAATAGCGGAATAGAAAATATGATCCAAAAAAAGTGTATGTATATCACACGTACACAACCACACTAGGCCCCAATTACTATTGTTTGTACCCCTAAAAGGCTAGATGAGGAGTAGGGGGGGTATGGAACAGGCAGCACCCTCAAACCTTCAGAAGTATGAGATGAACCCCAACAACTTGGAAAGGTGGATCTCTCTCACACGTACCGACACAGACTATCCCCCAATTTAACTGATCCCCAAAGGTTTTTGATTAAATAGCGGAATAGAAAATATGATCCCAAAAAAGTGTATGTATATCACACGTACAGAACCACACTAGGCCCCAATTACTATTGTTTGTACCCCTAAAAGGCTAGGAGTAGGGGGAGTATGGAACAGGCAGCACCCTCAAACCTTCAGAAGTATGAGATGAACCCCAACAACTTGGAAAGGTGGATCTCTCTCACACGTACCAACACAGACTATCCCCCAATTTAACTGATCCCCAAAGGTTTTTGATTAAATAGCGGAATAGAAAATATGATCCCAAAAAAGTGTATGTATATCACACGTACACAACCACACTAGGCCCCAATTACTATTGTTTGTACCCCTAAAAGGCTAGGAGTAGGGGGAGTATGGAACAGGCAGCACCCTCAAACCTTCAGAAGTATGAGATGAACCCCAACAACTTGGAAAGGTGGATCTCTCTCACACGTACCAACACAGACTATCCCCCAATTTAACTGATCCCCAAAGGTTTTTGATTAAATAGCGGAATAGAAAATATGATCCCAAAAAAGTGTATGTATATCACACGTACACAACCACACTAGGCCCCAATTACTATTGTTTGTACCCCTAAAAGGCTAGGAGTAGGGGGAGTATGGAACAGGCAGCACCCTCAAACCTTCAGAAGTATGAGATGAACCCCAACAACTTGGAAAGGTGGATCTCTCTCACACGTACCAACACAGACTATCCCCCAATTTAACTGATCCCCAAAGGTTTTTGATTAAATAGCGGAATAGAAAATATGATCCCAAAAAAGTGTATGTATATCACACGTACACAACCACACTAGGCCCCAATTACTATTGTTTGTACCCCTAAAAGGCTAGGAGTAGGGGGAGTATGGAACAGGCAGCACCCTCAAACCTTCAGAAGTATGAGATGAACCCCAACAACTTGGAAAGGTGGATCTCTCTCACACGTACCAACACAGACTATCCCCCAATTTAACTGATCCCCAAAGGTTTTTGATTAAATAGCGGAATAGAAAATATGATCCCAAAAAAGTGTATGTATATCACACGTACACAACCACACTAGGCCCCAATTACTATTGTTTGTACCCCTAAAAGGCTAGGAGTAGGGGGGAGTATGGAACAGGCAACACCCTCAAACCTTCAGAAGTATGAGATGAACCCCAACAACTTGGAAAGGTGGATCTCTCTCACACGTACCAACACAGACTATCCCCCAATTTAACTGATCCCCAAAGGTTTTTGATTAAATAGCGGAATAGAAAATATGATCCCAAAAAAGTGTATGTATATCACACGTACACAACCACACTAGGCCCCAATTACTATTGTTTGTACCCCTAAAAGGCTAGGAGTAGGGGGAGTATGGAACAGGCAGCACCCTCAAACCTTCAGAAGTATGAGATGAACCCCAACAACTTGGAAAGGTGGATCTCTCTCACACGTACCAACACAGACTATCCCCCAATTTAACTGATCCCCAAAGGTTTTTGATTAAATAGCGGAATAGAAAATATGATCCCAAAAAAGTGTATGTATATCACACGTACACAACCACACTAGGCCCCAATTACTATTGTTTGTACCCCTAAAAGGCTAGGAGTAGGGGGAGTATGGAACAGGCAGCACCCTCAAACCTTCAGAAGTATGAGATGAACCCCAACAACTTGGAAAGGTGGATCTCTCTCACACGTACCAACACAGACTATCCCCCAATTTAACTGATCCCCAAAGGTTTTTGATTAAATAGCGGAATAGAAAATATGATCCCAAAAAAGTGTATGTATATCACACGTACACAACCACACTAGGCCCCAATTACTATTGTTTGTACCCCTAAAAGGCTAGATGAGGAGTAGGGGGAGTATGGAACAGGCAGCACCCTCAAACCTTCAGAAGTATGAGATTGTGTTCACTGTACCCCACAAAGATTGAGTTCACTGCACCCCACAATGATTGTGTTCACTGCACCCCACAAAGATTGTGTTCACTGCACCTCACAAAGATTGTGTTCACTGTACCCCCCAAAGATTGTGTTCACTGCACCCCACAAAGATTCTGTTCACTGTACCCCACAAAGATTGTGTTCATTGCACCCCAAAAAGATTGTGTTCACTGCACCCCAAAAAGGATGTTGTTCACTGCACCCCAAAAAGGATGTTGTTCACTCCACCCCAAAAAGATTGTGTTCACTGCACCCCACAAAGATTGTGTTCACTGCACCCCAAAAAGATTGTGTTCACTGCACCCCAAAAATGATTTTGTTCACTGCACCCCAAAAAGGATTTTGTTCACTGCACCCCAAAAAGGATGTTGTTCACTCCACCCCAAAAAGATTGTGTTCACTGCACCCCACAAAGGATTTTGTTCACTGCACCCCAAAAAGATTGTGTTCACTGCACCCCAAAAAGGATTTTGTTCACTGCACTCCAAAAAGATTGTGTTCACTGCACCCCAAAAAGGATGTTGTTCACTGCACCCCAAAAAGGATTTTGTTCACTGCACCCCAAAAAGATTGTGTTCACTGCACCCCACAAAGGATTTTGTTCACTGCACCCCACAAAGATTGTGTTCACTGCACACCAAAAAGGATTGTGTTCACTGCACCCCAAAAAGATTTTGTTCACTGCACCCCAAAAAGATTGTGTTCACTGCAGCCCAAAAAGATTGTGTTCACTGCAGCCCAAAAAGATTGTGTTCACTGCAGCTCACACACAGAAAAATGGATGTGGATCACTGACACCTGCCTATCTCCAATCCCACACCACACAGCAATATCGATTGTAGTTTGTAGAACACAGTTTCCCTAAAATTCAGCAGACTCTGTCCCTAACAGGATTGAGAAGAGATCGTAGATCAGGATTGAGTGCAGATTCACCCCACCCCCCACACAGCAATATCGATTGTAGTTTGTAGAAGACACTGACCCTATAATTCAGCAGACTCTATCCCTAAAATGCCTACAACTCGCCCTGCCTAAACACTCCGACCTGTCCCTCAATTCTATCCGGACACAAATGGTTTTTTCCTGCCTATCTTTCCCTAATCAGCAGCCAGCACGTTGATGTGTGCTCTGTCCCTGAATCTAAGCAGCATAATGACGCCGCTGCGGCTGCCTCGAACTTATAAAGACTTGGTCACATGCTTCAGACGGCCAATCACAGCTACTGAGACATTTGCAGGCATGGCTGGGATGGCTTAAGGCACACCAGTTAAACGATTGTTGATTGGCTGTTGAAAGCCCGCCATGAAAAGAGCGCCAAAGCATGCAAAACCCGGAAATAAAACGACCGAACACGGATTTTTACCCGAACATACAGTAAAGTGTCCGTGTCCGTGTTCGGGTACAAAAAATCCAATTATTCGGTACGAACACGAATAATACAGTCCGTGTTCGCTCAACACTACCCAATACCTTTAGTTTCTTCTGGTTATGATTCAGAAAGTTTTTTTTGGTTTCTGCTCTCTTCCTGCTGCCAGCCATAAATCTCTGCTTGATCTTCAACCTCATTTGTCTGCCCTGACCCTGAGCCAGCTGCATGATTTAATTCTGGTCCTGTCTGAACTGTTGGCTGTAACTACCTATGCAATTCTGAGGGAGGCACACACTAGAGGTGACCTGCAGAGCAACTTCTGCACCATTACTATAGCTAGACACTACTAAAGCTTGCAAATTGGTGAAAGCCTTCTGACACCTTCCGTGACTGAAAGGACCCACCTCAATCTGTGACAGGTTCATCATCCTGTGGATCTAATTTACATATCCTTGCCAGACACATTCTAGTATCTGACTTATCGGCTCAGTGTACAAGAGAGTAACCATAACTATGTTGTCCACATATATGAAGTATTGTCTGCTCCACTAGAACAACTACAAAGCATGCTGGAAACAATTGCAACACAGGTTGTAAATCTTCACTCCCTGTGGCAACTTCTGGCGTAGTAATTCTGTTATGTAATATTGTATCAGCCACATGATCAGACAAACAGCTATGAACAACTTGATATTTACCGAATGAATGCAAGGTGAATTGACAATACAGATAGAATGGTCAGAAGGTATGAAAGATTGTTGGACAAAGAATAACAGTCAATTAAACCAGGGGTGTCCAAACATTATGGCTGAATTTACATCGCACAGACATCGTATGAGATGTGCACAGCAATTCAGTGTGAATCACATGCAATGTCTGGCATCACATTAGTGTGAACCCAGCCTAAATGGGGCACTATTTGTCCTACTGACATGAGACAAAATTCTGCCAACTGACACCAACAATGAGGCACAATTCCTCCCCTTATACCAAAGATAGTTCACTGTTTACTCCCACTGATGCCACAAAAATGATTTGTTCCTGCTGGCCATAGTCCGGCCCCACTAAAGTTTGAAGGACAATAAGCTGGCCCTTTGTTTAAGAAGTTTGAAGACCCCTAAATTAAATGATAACAAAGATACCTGAATAGTTTCCACACATGACAGACTAAGACCGCATTCACACTGAAGCGGCATGACTTGGGGGGCGACCTGTGAAGTCTCGTGCACCGCGACTTCGGAGAGACTTGCATTATTAAAGTCATTGCAAGTCGCTCCGAGGTCGCCCCGAAGTAGTACAGGACCCTTTTTCTAAGTCGGAGCGACTTGTGTCGCTCCTATTAGAACGGCTCCTGTAGCAGTGCATGGCCCGCGACGGACCGCGACTTGTCAGGCTGACAAGTCGCCTGACAAGTCGCGGCAGTGTGAATGGAGCCTTACACTATTATTGTTAATAATTTTATTACAGATTTTTATAGCACCAAAAGTTTGCACGGTGCTTTACAACATGAGGGCAGACGGTATAGTACCAATACAATTCAATACAGTAGGAATTAGTGGGCCCTGCTTGTTAGAGTTTACAATCTAAAAGGGAGGGTGAAGTGATACAAAACGTAAAAACTGTGAAGGATGAGCTGATGGAGAAAATAAAAATACAGTTGTAAATACATTTACTTGTGGTTCCCCGGGAATTGGGCATGACACCTCTCTCACTTGGAGTTTGACTGTAAATGTTAGTTTGGTTTGTGAGTTGCAGGGATCCCCAGGCTTGCTCCACAAGGCTGGATGAGTCTTTGGTGAGGAGGTTTAGTTGGCTAAAGGTAATGCCACAACACAGGAAAGGCAGTATTCCAGAGCCAGTCTGGACAGTGTCCACCATGACTGTGGCTTTGAAGGAAGCTGCATGCTTTTTGCCCTCACCGGTGCCTTGTTGGATAACAGTTCATGTGTCCAGCTAATTCTGTCCCATTAGTCATGGGAAAGAAAGCAGTAGAATGGAAAAGGATGCGGTGAAATTTATATCTCCTGGGCATGTCCAGGAGTCCTAGGGATTGTGAGAAAAGGAATTAAAAGGGCATGCACCCACTACTGGACAAGGTGGACAAGTTGGATAAAGAGATACTTCACTACATCCCCCCCCCCCCCCACACACACACACTTGAATTTGCTGTCTTTGGCATGTCTGTAGACCATACAAAGTCATCTTCTGCTACGTTCTAAGGTGATTTTCCAAAGTTCGACCTCTAGTTGTGCCCGAAAGGGCTGAGTCTCTGATCCACCTATCAGGTCATGAGGTAAACGGTCCTCCTATTCAGGCATGTCAGTAGATGGCTGATCAGAGGGCTCCACAGAGAGGACATCAGGCTGACTGACATCATCATGGTTCGTAACTTCTCCCAAGCATCTTAGAGGTATTTGTGGAAGAGCAGGAGCTACCATTGGACCTCTGATGGTCTAGGCACCTATGGCGCATGAGCTTTGAAAGGTTCTCCATACCATTTGTCATCAGCCTCTCCATGGCTTTCGATGGGTTTGAGGAACCCACACTGTAGAGGTTTCAGCTTCCCTCGAGTACCCTCCTTCCAGATGTCATAGACTTGTATGCCCGCAATAGGTTGCTTAAACTGTTAAACTCCTGATGGATGCTGTTTCCATTCCTGAATCCAGGGTGTCAGAATGTGCTCCAATTCTTCAGGTAGGATGGTACCCAAAAGGTAATTTGGTCCCCCGAGAGCAATGCCAAACAGAATGTTATAGGGTGAGTGACTTATTGCCGAGTGCAATAGTAGTGCTCCATTTCTATTGTTTCTTGTACAACAGATGTATCAGGGTGCAATTGAATCTTTAGCATGGCATTTTGCGTTGTGGGTTGTATGGGGTATTATGTGTCTTTTTGATGTCTAGAGAGTGGCACCACTTTGGGAAAAACTTGTTTTCAAAGCAGTGTCCCTGATCTGTGTGTATCGCCTGTGGGCAACTAAAGGGGAGGCAGAAGTGCTTCCACACTATTTGGGTGGCAGTCTTAATGGTCTGATCATGAGAAGGTATGCCTACCACAAACTTGGTAAAGTGATCCACCATAAGGAGTACATGATGGATGGTAACCAACTTCCACCATCTTGAGTGTGAGAAATTTGACAGTCAGTACTTCTAATAGGGTAAACATTTTGTTGACGCCCCAATATTCTGTTTCCAAATGGATCTTTCTGCCAAGGAGATAGCTTACACTCTTGACAGCATGACCTGCCAGGTGAACACTATTCTGTGGTACAGAATGCCATCTCTCAAAATAAGATGGGACTATTCACTCAACAGTCTGGAGGTTTTTAGGAAAAGCTTCAATTTCTTTCTTTTGAACTGGGCCATCACTATAACTGTACTGCCTCAATTTTGGGGGAAAGTACTTCTTCTCTCTAGGTTCCTTTATGGTTTTCATTTAGGTCTCCCTGTAGTCAAGTCTGGGATTTTCCCTTTAGGCATCTTCATCCACATCTTGCTGTGGTAGGGCTACAGAATAGCAGGGCAGGGCATCTGCCATCTGGCTGTTCTCCCTAGGGTGGTAATGCAGGGATAGTTTTGCCTGACAGGCTGCTCATTGTTGAGTGACAAGTTTAGCTGTTTGGAGATGTACCAATAAATAAATGATGCACAAGAAAGCCTGCAAACAGTATGCTGAAGACAAGCAGACTAAGGACATGGATTACTGGAACCATGTCCTGAGGTCTAAAGACAGAGGCGTAACTAGAACCTTCAGGGCCCTGATGCAAGAAACCATGAAGGGCCCCCCAGACCCCTGGCCGGGGCCCTTACCTTCAAGCCCAGGGCTCTTCCCACTAATCCTGGGGCTCTTTACACTCGTTGCATGGCCTTTTATTACGGTCCCGCAGCAGGATTTTTTCACAGGTTCTGCAGTGGGCCCCCTTCCTGCAATCTTGTGGGCCCCCTTCCTGCAATCTTGGGGCCTCCCCAGAGTGGTGCAATGCCAGGGTCCGGTCGCAAGTGTGACCTTTGCGATCCTGGAAGTTCACCCACTGGTTTGCTACCGGGCCCCCTGGAGCATGGGGCCCGGTAGCGATTGCAACCCCTGCAACCCCTGTAGTTACGCCCCTGTCTAAAGAGACCAGGATAAACTTATTTGGTTCAGATGGTGTCAAGTGTGTGTGGCGGCAAGGAGTGCAAAGACAAGTGTGTCTTGCCTACAGTCAAACATGTTGGTGGGAATGTCATAGTCTGGGGCTGCATGAGTGCTGCCAGCACTGGAGAGCTACAGTTCATGGAAGGAACCATGAATGCCAACATTTACTGTGACATACTGAAGCAGAGGATGATCCCCTCCCTTCGGAGACTGGGACGCAGGGCAGTATTCCAACATGATAACTACCCCATCTCCAAGACGACCACTGCCTTGCTAAAGAAGCTGAGAGTAAAGGTGATGGACTGGCCAAGCATGTTTCCAGAACTAAACCCTATTGAACATCTGTGGGGCATCCTTAAATGGAAGGTGTAGGAGCGCAAGGTCTCTAACATTAACCAGCACTGTGATGTCGTCATGGAGGAGTGGAAGAGGACTCCAGTGGCAACCTGTAAAGCTCTGGTGAACCTGCCCAAGAAGGTTAAGGCAGTGCTGGAAAATAATGGTGGCCACACAAAATATTGACACTTTGCGCCCAATTTGGACATTTCCACTTAGGGGTGTGCTCACTTTTGTTGCGAGTGGTTTAAACATTAAAGGCTGTGCGTTGAGTTATTTAAGGGGACAGGAAATTTACACTGTTATACAAGCTGTACACTATTTTACATTGTAGCAAAGTGTAATATCTTCAGCGTTGTCACATGAAGAGATATAATAAAATATTTACAAAAATGTGAGGGGTGTACTCACTTTTGTTTTTACTGTTGAAGTAAATGGTTCATAATATGGTATAAAGAGCCTGATAGAGGAATCTCCCCCCAGAGGTGAGGTTACTTTGTCTAGATTGATTCAGAGGTGACCCACCCAGAGATGTCAGAGTGAGGTATTTTTGCCCCTTACACAATTTGCAGTACAGGGGACTGGCTCATCAAGAGTTTGTTGATTTCAATGAATAACGTCCTCTGAGTTCTTGCCCAGCACATCATACCTTTGTCTCTTTGGTGGTCTGATGGACCATTTTTCTTTTGGCTCTGAGGACTGTGAAGGCTCACTTTCATCTTCTTCATCAGTAAGAAAGGGCTCAGTTTCTATTGCCTTGGAAATCTGGAGCTCATCAGGTTCCTCTCTAGTTTCTAAAGGTGACATAGATTTAGGCAATTCTGGGTTAACAGTCTCTGAGCCACAGTTTGAATTGGGTACATCCATCATTGGTTCTGGATCAGCTGTCTTTGAGTCATTATTTGAATCAGGTGCATCCATTTTGGTGGGATGAGAGAACCGTGGCCATTCAAAGTCCATTTCCTCTTTGCTTTCTTCCATATCAGTTTGTAAAGTGGAACCCTGAAGTGAGCTTTGGGGCTGAGACCTACTGATGTCTCGTGTAGGAGTGAATTGGTAGAAGGGACCCAAATCGCATCTGCAATGACTCAGCAGCATCACAGCAGAAATCAGCAGGTCTGGGTCTCCAGCAGCCCCAGTACTAGGGCCTCAGGATGATCGCTGGCTCCGGCACACAGTGAGATGGACAATAGCAACAGCTTTACTAGTTCTCCAGAACTGATTGGCACTGTCTCTACTGTAAGGGACAGTCTTCTCCTTTATCTTTCCCCCTGGCTCTCTCCCAGACAGGGCCTGCACTTCTTCACACACCAGTCTCCTTTCCCAGACTCCCCGCCTTGCTTCCCGGGTTCACTAATTTATATAACTCCTCCCATACAACAGCAGGCTGGTCTTTGAAGTCCTTTCAAGTTTTTTTTTAACATTGGAGTTCTTTCTGGCTGGGACCACAACTCCCAAAATGCAGTCCTCTTAACTAATGATTAATCCGAGTTCATAAAGCTCCTTCTTGTGGCAGAAAAAAGAAACTTCTTGCAATAATGATTACCTATGATAATGCATTAGTAAACCTGCAAATTTCAGTTACAATGAGCCTTGTTACAGGAGTAATACAAAACAGTTATTGGATGATCTGCCTTGGTAGTAGGGATCTGCCAATACTTACTGGCAAGATCGGGTGTGGGGAAAATTCTGGCCTGCCCTAGGGTGGGGTACTCCTCAATTTATGAAAAATGCAATCATGGTCCCCCTGTGAAAACAACTTTTTTTTTAACATGGCAGAACCCTTGAAATAATGTACTGGTCGGACAGAACTTCTGCTGATAATTTTCATTTCTACAGCTTGTGGTACATTAGTGTGATTGTCAGTGGGAAGAATGCTTGTTACACTTTTAGTCATTGGCGAATTTTCCCCCTTACAGATAAAGTAACTAAAAAGATTATGGTTGTCAGTGATTACTAATTGAGAGGTATAAATTGTGGATTGCTCAAGAAACCCCTAGTTATGTCTGGATTAACCCGGTTTGAGAAAAGCTGACTAATCCAGTAGTTGTCTTACTGCCTGACTTACTGAGTGAGTGACAGTTCCTAGGCCTTTAGCTGTATACCTGTCAAACGATTTGTATTTCAGTTCATCTAGAGTCATACACAGCTATGTCATATTGCACAGCCTTGATGGCAGGGCAAAAGACCTAATTTTGTTCTCTACTGCAGGTAAAGTATAACTAAAAGCAAAACTTTTTTTTCTTTTTTTTTTTTAGTTTTCAATAAAGTGGAGAAGGATTAGAACACCAGTCAGTTTTTATTGCACCCAATTAGGGTGATTCACCCTCTTTATTTATCCTGTTTACCATTATCATTGAAAGTAAAAGAAAATCCCATATTCTGGGTTGTCCCTAGAAAGGTATTAGGCTGGGTTCACACTAGTGCGGATTTGACGCATGTTTCCCCGCATCCAATTCGCATCACAGGCTCTTTGGCGCAGATTCCACAGGGGTCCTGGCATCTTTACCTCTGTTTAAGGTCTGAATTCAGGCAAAAATTTGGGCATGATTTGTCCCTGAAGCGGAGAACAGAGACACACCAGACCCCCTGCTGTGGGCCCCATGTGATTTAGGTGTGAACTCAGCCTTAAAGAGGAAAGATTCCAATGGGGGCAGGGCGGCCATCAGAAATTTTGGGGCCCCTAACACAGTTTTAGGCCTGCCCCCCCCCCCCGACCTGACCACCAACATATCCCAGGGCCCGCCAACCATGTCGTCAGCCTCCTTCAGTCCCATGTCCTACTTCTCCTCCATTCCCATGTCCTCTTTCATCCCATGTCCTCCTCCTCCTCCAGTTCCATCGCCTCCATCCCAGGAAAATAAAGGTGAATGGTTCTAGTAAATGCTTCCCCTCCTGTCCAGGCATGAACAGCTGGAGAACAGGGGAGGGCAGGGTCTACAGCTGTGTGTGAGGGCTAGTGAGACAGGACCCCCTACATTGTGCCAGTCTGCAAGGGATTGGCAGAGCTTACAATTGAATGGTATTACAAGGACAGATGACAACCCTACCCTGTTTGGGGCCCCCCGGGACGCCTGGGCCCCCTACATGTGTATGGGCTGTACCCCCCTGATGGCAGCCCTGAATGGGGGCAATAGTTCTGGTGACCTGTGGGCCTCCAAGAGATTACAAACAAATGGCCACTGCCCTCACTTATAACTGGTCTTTGCAGCAGAAGCACATGGAAGGGCAACACATGTAAAACAAAACCCTGCTCAACTCACGACCAGCCTGCAAACAACCAAATTATCCTGTCCAACAATATGGATTAAAAACAGGGGTTTAGGCTGCACACATTAGCAAATACATGCGTAACCTACAGAGTTTCGTCAAGGCACTCTGGTATTTTCTGTAGGATTAACTCTAAATTTTGAGATCCTGCACAGTGGAAGCAAATGCTTTATAATGGATAGGCTGAGGGCAGGTGAGCCTGGAGGGAGCCAACCCCTCCTTAAAGGCACAGGGGCACACTGAACACCCAGCACATACAGGGCCGGCCTTTGGGGTGTGCGAGCTATGCGGCCGCACAGGGCGCCATGGGCAACAGGGGTGCAGTGCGGCCATCACAGCTAACAGTCAGTTGCTCTTGATGATCAGGCCACACAGCGGGAGGTAATAGGCAACCGTGGCCTGGACAGGGCTAACACAGGCCGCGGCCGCTGCTTACCTCCCGCTGTTCCTGTGTCTCCTCCTACGGATGCAGGGCTGAGCTCTCCGAGCCGCCGCTGCCAGATCCCCTCCTCCTCTCTGCGAGGATGCCAGAGGAGAGAGATTGCCAGCGCTTCCTCCTCCTGCCCCTTCTCCTCCTAGTCTGCCCCGCCCACACTTCCCGGGGATGTGTGGGTGGGAAGTTTAAACAGAAGAAGAAAAGAAAAGCTGCAGACAGCCTGAGCCTCCATATACTGGAGTGAGTAAGCTCAACCTCTCTGTGCAGGGGTCTCTAATGTAAGGGGGGCTCTGTGCGGGGGTCTCTGATGTAAGCAGGGCAATGTGGGGGGTCTCTGATGTAAGGGGGGCTCTGTGGGGGGTCTCTGATGTAAGAGGGGGCTCTGTGTGGGGGTCTCTGATGTAAGGGGGCTCTGTGTGGGGGTCTCTGATGTAAGGGGGTGTCTTTGGGGGGACTTTGATGTAAGGAGGGGCTCTGTGAGGGTCTCTAATGTAAGGGGGCTCTGTGAGAGTCTCTGATGTAAGGGGGTCTCTGTGGGGGGACTCTGATGTAAGGGGGGGCTCTGTGAGGGTCTCAAATATAAGGGGAGCTCTGTGGGGGGTCTCTGATGTAAGGGGGGGCTCTGTGAGGGTCTCTCATGTAAGGGGGGCTCTGTGGGGGTCTCTGATGTAAGGGGGGCTTTGGGGGGTCTCTGATGTAATGGGGGCTCTGTGTGGGGTCTCTAATGTAAGAGGGTGCTCTGTGCGGGGGTCTATGATGTAAGGGGGGCTATGTGCGGGGGTCTCTGATGTAAGGGGGCTCTGGGGGGTCTCTGATGTAAGGGGGCTCTGTGGGGGGTCTCTGATATGAGGGGGCTCTGTGCGGGTGGTCTCTGATGTAAGGGGGGCTCTGTCCGGGTGGTCTCTGATATAAGGGGGGGAGGGCTCTGTGTGAGGGTCTCTGATGTAAGGGGGCTCTATGGGGGGTCTCTGATGTAAGAGGGGGCTCTGTGTGGGGGTCTCTGATGTAAGGGGGCTCTGTGGGGGGTCTCTGATGTAAGGGGGTCTCTGTGGGGGAATCTCATGTAAGGGGGTCTCTGTGAGAGTCTCTGATGTAAGGGGGGCTCTGTGGGGGGTCTCTGATGTAAGGGGGCTCTGTGAGAGTCTCTGATGTAAGGGGGGCTCTGTGGGTGGTCTCTGATGTAAGGGGGGCTCTGTGAGGGTCTCTGATGTAAGGGGGGGCTCTGTGGGGGTCTCTGATATAAGGGGGGCTCTGTGAGGGTCTCTGATATAAGGGGGGCTCTGTGAGGGTCTCTAATGTAAGGGGGTTCTGTGGGGGGGGGGTTCTGATGTAAGAGGGGGCTCTGTGTGGGGGTCTCTGATGTAAGGGGGGCTCTGTGATGGTCTCTGATGTAAGGGGGCTCTGTGGGGGGTCTCTGATGTCAGGGGGTCTCTGTGGGGGGTCTCTGATGTAAGGGGGCTCTGTGAGAGTCTATGATGTAAGGGGGGCTCTGTGAGGGTCTCTGATGTAAGGGGGGCTCTGTGGGGGTCTCTCATGTAAGGGGGGCTCTGTGGGGGTCTCTGATATAAGGGGGGCTCTGTGAGGGTCTCTGATATAAGGGGGGGCTCTGTGAGGGTCTCTAATGCTAGGGGGGTTCTGTGGGGGGGGGGGGTTCTGATGTAAGGGGGGCTCTGTGGGGGTCTCTGATGTAAGGGGGGCTCTGTGGGGGTCTCTGATGTAAGGGGGGCTCTTTGAGGGTCTCTGATTTAAGGGGCTCTGTGGGGGGTCTCTGATGTAAGGGGGGCTCTGTGGAGGGTCTCTGACATAAGGGGGGTTCTGTGGGGGGTCTCTGATGTAAGGGGGGCTCTGATGTAAGGGGGGCTCTGATGTAAGGGGGGCTCTGATGTAAGTGGGGCTCTGTGGGGGGTCTCTGATGTAAGGGGGGTCTCTAATGTAAGGGGGGCTAAGTTATTAGTGATCATAAAAAAGTTCCAATGAAGTGGAAAAAAGGTGCTAGAAAATGTGCAAAAAGGTGCAAATGAATATTTATGGTGACAAATCTTCAATGGAAGATGTGCACCAAAAAAGCTTCCACCAATCACCCCAAACTGACTCACCATACTTAACTAAAAGCCTATGTATTTTATGGAATCACACATTGTTGATTCATTTTTTGCACATTGTAGAGGTTATGAATATTTAATTGTTATTTATTTAGTAGTGGTATATGATATGTATACTGTAGTAGCCATGCAGATTTAATTGTTAATTTTGCACTGTGCACTTTTTACAACAGAAACAGATTTGGGTGATATATTTATATATCATTTTAGGGTAAATACTTAGTTTTGCGCTGATTTTTTCCCCTGCTTTTATCTTGCTGCTGCACCCACTTGCAGTCAATTAGTAGCAATTATACTCTTAAATAGTTTTTAATAGATACAGCCATGTTTAGGGGGGTGAGGATGGGATGAGGATGGGGTGAGGATGGGGGGGAGGTGTCGCCACAGGATTAGCTTGCAAAGGGCGCCTGAACACCTAAGGCCAGCCCTGAGCACATAGCACTATGGCAGCAAAGGTGTCCAGTGCATCCCCTCAGCAACATTTGGAGGCTCTCAAAGTTTAGAGTTAGGACTCTAGAAAAGACAGATGTGCCTTGACGGAGCTCTGGAACTTACGCATGTATTCGCAAATGTGTGCCGACTAAACCCTTGTTATTAATGCATACTGTTAGACAAGATTATTTGGTTGTTTGCAGCCTGGTCGGTGAGTTGAGCAGGGAATTTCTCTGTTTTTAGTTTGGTCACCAAGAGATTAATATGCAGGGATTTCCACTCACTTCCTGTTTTGGCTATTGGACAGACAGTGAAGGTAAATCTCCCCAATGGGACAATGATAGCAAAAATAAACCTTACAGGGGTTATAACCCTCCCTTACTCTATCCAAAATGAAAAAAAAAATACCTACAGTTCTACTTTAAGCACCACATCGATTGTGTTTCTTCTCCAGCCTGTAAATACACAGTTAATGGAAAACAATAGACAACTCTCTCTGTCCCATCAGCATGTTATTTGTTTGTACATGAACACTGCAACACAACTGGTTGGATCCTTGTGCCTTCGTCTCCCTGCCTTAGTGTGAGCTCTGCTGTACTGTAAGTCGAGGTCAAATACTTACACTGCTTGCATTAAAAATACATTTAACATTTAATGCACGTCCCAGGTCAGAGACTCACCATGTAGTGAAAGATAGATAAGAATGATAACCCTGGATTAAGGATGGGTTCCTCTAAATTGAGTTTTATAAAAAACCTAATGTTTCTGGATTTAGCAAGCTATTTACATTTCTTCTAGGAGTAGTTGCGGCCTCTATGATTAAAGCCCCGTACACACGAGTCGAAATTTGGCTGGGAATTTTCATCCGACGACCGATCTGCCGATTTTCGGCTTGTTAGTATGGTGCTCTCGACAACCGACCTTGACTTTTCGGCCGAAAAAATTCTGGTGTGCAGGCTATAAAATTTTTGTCCACCGTCAAAACACGTCCGATTTTCATGCAGTCAGTACAGATTTCGACAGGGAAAAATCTTATGAGCAAGACTGGGCATGCTCAGAGATGAAAGAACACATACAAAGCAATCCAACACATGACATCACTTCTGAAGTAGAATTCTGTCGTGCGGGAAAATTCATGTGCAGTCTAGAGCACATTCCAACCAACAGACACCACTCTGGACAAAAGACGGACGACCGGTCGGCGGAAATTCGTTGCGTGTGTACTAGGCTTTAGTCTGTGCTGTGCAACCTTCCTCTTGCTCCAGTGTGCAAGGGAGAGGTTAGAGGATGCTTTGAGAGAGAGAAAGGAGCTGCTGGAACCATGGAACATCCTGCCCTATATTCTGTAACCTTAGTTTCAGGGCCACTCAAATGATATACGTACTTTGTCATAAACATTACCTTTGTTCGTGTCTTTCCCGGTGTTGCATGGCTGGTATGTTCCTGTGCTTTTCAGTGTCTTGTTTACCTGATATTTATTGAAGGAAGGATAAAATCTTCTTTCAGTAAATAAACCTATAAACTGTGCTCCAAATAAGATCTTTAGATTTCGCCTGCCTAGTTATTGCAACGTCCATCATTGTGACCTTCTAAGAAGGCTCTTTGTATTGGATTGATGGAAAAACCGATAGCCAACTCTACAAATCTTCAATTACATCAGTGACTGTTCTGATTACAGCAACATTCCCCTCTACACAATGGCTTGTGTCTACAAGACAGTGTGCTCTTTGTGCCAGGTCCAAATGCAATCTTGGGTTTCAAATTGTAATCGCTGGTCAAGTTTAGATCGATTCTGTCCATTTTTCTGTGGCTTAAAGGGAAGCTTCTGAAGAACTCCACAAAGCACCAATAGCATAATAACTGGTCACTAACATAATAACTTTTAGGTACTTTAATAATATTAACAATTTAAATTAATAATAATAATTAGCAAAATAAAGTCCAACTTAAAGTGTAGCCAAAATCAAAAACAGAAAAATCAGCACAAGGGACATAACTTACAGTCAAGAACATGTGTCCCTTGTGCTGATTCTTCTATTACTGAAAACTTCACCCTCTGCTGCTGTAATCTTCTGGTTAGTACAACTAAGGTGCTGTCACAGGCTCTCATGAACAGTAACCGACTAGCTCGCCCTTTCTGCCCAGCTCCACCATTTATAGAGGTTGTACTACAACTTCTATAAATAAAACACAATCTATGAATGGAGCTATCAGTCATCCACCCATTTTCCATTGTTAGAGTGTGTTCCATTCATAGATTCAGTAGTACAGATTCAATGAATGGAGCAGCTGGGCGGAAAGGACAGGCATATTTGAGCTCTCTTGATGAGAGCCTGTGATAGCATGTTAGTTCTAATAACCCCCACTGCACTAGAAGACTGCAGCAGTGGGGGTGGAGGGTGCAGGTCAGAGCAATGCACAGCTTTAGGTGTAATTTTTGAGCAGTGTTTCTCCTGCCTGGAGTTCTGGCATTCAGAGGAGCAAAGCAAATGCCCTGTTTGCATGAGACCTTAAGAGCTCCTTCACACCATGTTATTTGAGCTGCACTGATCTGCATAGCACAACACAGGCTTAATGCAGGGAAATATAGAAAGGAGACACGCTGCATTTTTACCCAATACACTGCATATCACTGCATATCACCACATTGCCACGTGTTTTAGGGCACTGCAGTACATAGGGTTAAATGAAGTGTCAATTTGTGACACTTCAATAAAGTTACAAAAAAACAGTGAACAGTGTGATGCATTGTAACAATATATCCCACCATGCCTTGCTGACCCTACACACTGTACACCAGCATGCACATGTTTTAGCACATCTGTTGATCTGCCTAGGTCATTGCAGGCACTGGTGTACTCTACATGAAAATGCTCGGCATGTCACTAGACCTAGTTGAATTTAGTTTAATTTTATGGTGCCAGTGCTAAGTGACCAACCTTCTGTAGTTAGAATGCAAGTGCGCAGCTGCTCCGCATAGAAATCAGAAGCTAGTGGAGATCACTGGAGTGGCTGTGTTGACTACAGCTTCCAGAGGCATCAGTCAGGTATGGTATTTACATGGTTACGTTGGTCCAAACTGGACTAATGTAATTATATTTAAAAAAATCCACATCTGAAATTCTTATTTACAAACAGAAAAAATGGAACATTACAATATATTGAAACTGTGCATTGTGCAACTCCACAACTCATTCCAATGCGCATGTTTGTTAGTAGCCATCAGCCTGGTGTGAATGATCCCTAAGGCTTCATTCACATGTCAGCGTATTGATCGCGGGCAGAATCACGGTGATTCTGCCCACGATCCGGAAATCATTGCAAATCGCGGGACGCCTGTGCGTTGCCCATGATTTGCAACGCAACGCACAGGCGTCCCGCGATTTACAATGATTTCCGGATTGTGGGCAGAATCGCGGTGATTCTGCCCGCGATCGATACACTGACATGTGAACGTAGCCTAAAGCACCCTAATTTCCCCTATCCCCGTTGCACTGTGAAGTTTGTTCATCATATGTGCAACAAATGCACCTGTAACATATAGCACTTATTTAGCTCATTGAAACTTATAGTTCAATTTAGTTTAACAGAGGGCTTTTTTTTAGAGGAGACATGGGGGAACGCAGTCCTGGCATCACCAGCAATGAATGTATGTAATGGCAAGAGTTGCTGGGGTGAGCTGGAGGGTCCATTGATGCTGGCTGCTGGGGTATCTAATGTTGCTGGGGGGATCTATTATAGAGGGAGAGGTATATTGTTGCTTGGGGGTCAATTGTTGCTGGGAGGAATCTACTGTTGAGGGAGGGGTCTATTGTTGCTGGATGCTGGAGGGTCTATTAATGCTGGCTGCTGGGAGATTTATTGTTGCTGGTAGGGATCTATTATTCCTAAAGGTATATCTATTTTTGCTCAGGGGGGTGTTTTGTTGCAGGGGGTATTTTGTTCCTACGGGTATTTGCTGTTGCAGGAGCGGGCTGCTGTTGTTGGATGCTATTTTACTGCTTTTGTTGTTATCATAAACAAATTCCATGCAAATTAGGGGGTGGAACCAAGGGACAGTGTTCAGATGCAAGGGTTGACCTTTCTGACCATGTTCCATGTTACACCCATGTTTATGAATTTAGTCCACAGCTCCCCCCCCCCTTCCCAAACTTCCCCACCCCTTACTGAATACAGGGGATCTTCTCTTTGTAGCCTGCTGTCATTTGTTTTTATTTGATATAGTTATGTGTAGTTATGGCTGCTCAGCTGCATCAT
Organism: Pelophylax lessonae; assembly: GCF_965119305.1. NCBI lineage: Eukaryota > Metazoa > Chordata > Amphibia > Anura > Ranidae > Pelophylax > Pelophylax lessonae. The sequence goes on along the minus strand of NC_138772.1, from coordinate 493,078,105 downwards.
CTATTCCCAAAAATCTGTAAATGGAAAGACTACAAGTCCCATCTGACACTGAGGGTGAATGGAGCGCAGTTTGCAGTGATGTCAACAATTTTGGGGTTTATTTACTAAAGGTAAAAGGACTACAAGGGAATTTTCCCCAAAGTTTATTGAATGAGATGAAGCTATGTTGCCATCATCCAATCATGTAGAAGCAAAAATTCATTTTTTTAAATGTCCATGCATGTGATTGAGTATTCTTTGTGTAGCACTATCCCCATGAGGGCCACTCAATGAATCTGTACCCCACTTGTTCCCCCGACCTTACAAGTCCTTGTCGTAGGACTTGCTTTATCATCCCATGAGGGGTATCCCGGACAAGCCCCCAAATTAAGCGGTACCCCCATGAGGGCTGCTCAATGAACCTGCACCACACTGATTTCCCCGACCTTGCAAGTTCTCCGACACCTCTGACACCCTGGGTGCAGACATTTTTGGTAGTGCCAAAACAATAAGAAACACACACAACTCAAGTGAAACCTGTTGAACATTGTTTACTGAAGCATTAAAAGTATTAGGATTCGATAACATAAAGTTGTACCTTGCTGAAATTTTACTATGACAAATAATACTGATAGCAGAAAACAGTCAATAAACAAACAGTAACTGATTGCAGGATATAATGAACACTTACACACAAGATCAAGAATCTGTTTAGGTTGAAACCTACAGTGGGTACAGAAAGTATTCAGACCCCCTTAAATTTTTCACTCTTTTTTATATTGCAGCCATTTGCTAAAATCATTTAAGTTCATTCTTCTTCCTCATGAATGTACACATAGCACCCCATACTGACAGAAAAACACAGAATTGTTGACATTGTTGCAGATTTATTAAAAAAGAAAAACTGAAATATCACATGGTCCTAAGTATTCAGACCCTTTGCTCAGTATTTAGTAGAAGCCCCCTTTTGATCTAATACAGCCAGGAGTCTTTTTGGGAAAGATGCAACAAGTCTTTCACACCTGGATTTGGGGATCCTCTGCCATTCCTCCTTGCAGATCCTCTCCAGTTCTGTCAGGTTGGATGGTAAACGTTGGTGGACAGCCATTTTTAGGTCTCTCCAGAGATGCTCAATTGGGTTTAAGTCAGGGCTCTGGCTGGGCCATTCAAGAACAGTCACGGAGTTGTTGTGAAGCCACTCCTTCGTTATTTTAGCTGTGTGCTTAGGGTCATTGTCTTGTTGGAAGGTAAACCTTCGGCCCAGTCTGAGGTCCAGAGCACTCTGGAGAAGGTTTTTGTCCAGGATATCCCTGTACTTGGCCGCATTCATCTTTCCCTCGATTGCAACCAGTCGTCCTGTCCCTGCAGCTGAAAAACACCCCCACAGCATGATGCTGCCACCACCATGCTTCACTGTTGGGACTGTATTGGACAGGTGATGAGCAGTGCCTGGTTTTCTCCACACATACCACTTAGAATTAAGGCCAAAAAGTTCTATTTTGGTCTCATCAGACCAGAGAATCTTATTTCTCACCATCTTGGAGTCCTTCAGGTGTTTTTTTAGCAAACTCCATGCGGGCTTTCATGTGTCTTACACTGAGGAGAGGCTTCCGTCGGGCCACTCTGCCATAAAGCCCCGACTGGTGGAGGGCTGCAGTGATGGTTGACTTTCTACAACTTTCTCCCAGCTCCTGACTGCATCTCTGGAGCTCAGCCACAGTGGTCTTTGGGTTCTTCTTTACCTCTCTCACCAAGGCTCTTCTCCCCCGATAGCTCAGTTTGGCCGGACGGCCAGCTCTAGGAAGGGTTCTGGTCGTCCCAAACATCTTCTATTTGAGGATTATGGAGGCCACTGTGCTCTTAGGAACCTTAAGTGCAGCAGAAATCTTTTTGTAACCTTGGCCAGATCTGTGCCTTGCCACAATTCTGTCTCTGAGCTCTTCAGGCAGTTCCGTTTGACCTCATGATTCTCATTTGCTCTGACATGCATTGTGATCTGGAAGGTCTTATATAGACAGGTGTGTGGCTTTCCTAATCAAGTCCAATCAGTATAATCAAACACAGCTGGACTCAAATGAAGGTGTAGAACCATCTCAAGGATGATCAGAAGAAATGGAAAGCACCTAAGTTAAATATATGAGTGTCACAGCAAAGGGTCTGAATACTTAGGACCATGTGATATTTCAGTTTTTCTTTTTTAATAAATCTGCAACAATGTCAACAATTCTGTGTTTTTCTGTCAGTATGGGGTGCTATGTGTACATTCATGAGGAAGAAGAATGAACCTAAATGATTTTAGCAAATGGCTGCAATATAACAAAGAGTGAAAAATTTAAGGGGGTCTGAATACTTTCCATACCCACTGTATGGGTACAGGCAGAAGAAGGGCAGAGGAATGACCTTTTCTTATGTCAGACCACTCTCTTCTGTACCTCAAGACCACAGATCTAGAGAAAGATAAAACACTGTACTTAATTCAACACAAACAGTTCAACCTTTAAGTCTATAACCCGCTCACATATTAAATATCATCCTAGGTGAAAGTAGGGCCTTTATGGCACCACAAGTATTATTCCCTTGTGGGGGGGAGTAAAGTGTAATCCCTCTAAAGGAAAGAAAGCCTTGAGTCTTCAGCTAGCTCTTTGCTGATATACTGGAAATATCCTGAACGTGGAAAAGTGCCCGCTCACCAATTCCTGCAACTTGTGGTATTGAAGAAAGGCGTGAAGGCTCTGCTGCAAACTCCTGCAGGGTCCTGGCTCAAGGGATGTCCCTGTGAACACACGTGTTGACTCTCTCCAGCACAGGCCATTATTCGACCACAGCACAGTCTGACACTTAGTCACTTGCCTGCAGATCCTAGCCAGGGTCCAAAGAGAGCAATCCTGGCCCAGCACAGGCTTTATATTACCTCTCCCAGCATTCTATTCTCCTACTCCAGGCGGCTGGTGCTTGTAGTCCATTACAGGATGGTCTGAGTGTGAAACCTGAGTCCTGGGACTACAGCTCCCAAGATGCTTTGCTTTACTTCCTGAGTTAAATCACTCTGCTCTTAGAATGTGCATATGGTCTTAGCTGAGCACTAGAGGGAAACAGTCTCACTGCAGCAATGCTGATGAGTGTTTCTTGATACTGCAGGCAATATTAGTCAGCTCCTGGCTACATCATCCCCCCACTTGAAAGCGTGGGTCCTCCAAAGGGGCAGGGATATTATTAAATAACTGGAAGAAAAATAGTTATGCAACCTATAACAATATTAACCACAGATTAAACTTAGCAAATAATGACATACCTCTGGATTTTGCTGGAACCATTTATATACATTCTCTGTCAACTCATAATCAGTTTGTTGACAAGCCAGAGCAATTGCTGTGACACACCCATTGGTGTCAGTGCTTGGGTCAAGATCGCCCCTTACCCAATTAGTGGTAGTGGGGCCAGGCGTAGGGATTTGTCTTTGGATGATGGGAATCTGTTCATCAGAGTTCTTTCCTAATGTGTTTCGAGTATATGAACGGAGCCCATCTTCGAGTCCCTAACTGCAGTAGAGTCATGAGGCTCTAATGATGGATCTGTGGATGAAGTCACAGAAGCATGTCCCAGTATGGAAAGATCAACTTCTTCAGCAGATTCTCACTGTCTCTTTCACCCTTCCTTCAATGACATTGAAATCTCTGGAGGGTAATCCGGCTCAGGTCTTCGTCAACAAAGTTGATCAAATCTCCCACACCCTGTTCAAGAGATGAACTGGTGCTCTTGATTTTGATCTCATCAGCCTCCCTAGTTTGAGGAAGAGCCTCCACCCCTGAACTAGATGGACTCTCTCCTGCTCTCTCTCCCTTCTTGGGACACTGGTCCCCACATCAGCCTCAAATGCCAGAGGCCACAACCAGTGCAGCACTATTTCTTCATCTTCACCTTTTTCATCCTCCCTTACCACAGGTGGAGTGAGGAGTCGCCAATGCAACCGAGTCTTGGGGGGGTGTCGGTTCTTGATTGAGGGGAGTGGATGTCTGAGGTACCCGAACAGCATTCGAAAAAGGGAGCAAATGATTTTGGTGCCACATCTTAAGGGGTCCTGTCTTTCCTTCAGGCCTAATCTGGTACACTGGTAATCAGAGGAGTTGCTTGCAAATGACATAGGGTTGGGGTCGCCAATGAGCCGCCAGCTTATGCTTCCCAGATACCCCTAGATTCTTCAATAGCACACAATTTCTCGGCTGGAGATCTTGCACCTTTACTTTAAGGTAGAATATTTTCTTGTTTCTCTGGTCTGTAGCAGTGGCATGTTCTACTGCCCTCTCACAGGCTTGCTTCAAATTTTTTCAGTCTGTCTGCACACCCTTTGTGAGAGGTCAGAGAAGTGTTGTCTACAGATGTTTCAAAGGCCAAATCAAGTGGAAGCCAAGCTTCTCTTCTGAACATCAACCCGTAAGGCGCCAATCCAGTACCATCCATTACGGTGCTATTGTAAGCATGCACAACAGCTGCGATGTGGTCCCCCCAATGTTGTTTCTTCTTGGGGGGGTAGGGTCCCAACATGTTCGGCAAGGTGCGGTTTAACCTCTCCGGCTGGGGATCTCCTTGCGGGTGATACTGGGAGGTTCTAGGTTTCTTTATTTCCACAATATCGGTCATACGCTTGGCTGGGGAGATCCAGCACTTCCTCATGGTTTTCTTGTTCTCTCTGTTTCTGGAGCTCTTCTTCTCTTCGGGGTTCTCAGCTCTCTCCTTTACTGAGACCTTCTGCAGATTACCACCTTCTGACTCAACAGCAGCTTCTGCAATACCTTCAAAATATCTGGTTCCTTCTCCCTCTGAGGGCACTATGCTCTGAAGTGCCCAAGTTCTCCGCACAGTAAAACACCTCCTAAAATCAGCCTGGCCTGTCTGCACCTTAGTTTGCGCCTCCATCACTTGCAGCAAGGCCTGTTGCATTTTTTTCCTTGGGCGTGAACAACCCGTGCAAGTAGCTAAACAAGGGCAGCTTCGGTGACAGACTGTACAATGGCGGTCCTATGGCATAATGGCACTCCCCCATCTCTTGCTCCTCATCACTGTCCACCTCCTGCACACCACTCTCTACTTGAAATGGCTAGGCTGACACTTTCTCTGTCTTGGAAGTAGTCCTCGTCACCTCCCGTGACCCCTCATTTTTCTCATCCTACAGAGTCTCTTCTTCTCTTACCAGCTTCATATGTCTGGATAGGTCGGGACCACCTGCATCCCTTTTAGCAAATGTAAGACAATGGGATGATTGGGCCTAGCACCCTGCAGTATTCTTTCAAGCCTGGTTTTGTGAGCTCCCCAAGGATCAATTCCCCTCTTTAGAATAATTTGATGTACAGTCCGTTTCACTCTGACAACATAGTCCCTTTGCAATGGTGAGTGTACTCAAACTTTTACATCAGGTCAGGTAATTTCTCCACCCTTATATAAACAGCACACAAAGTAGTTTATTGCCACGAAATCAGGTTTTCCCCTCCTCAGGCTTCGGATAACACCCACTGCAGGACTCCTGAGGCTTTCACTTTTTCTCTGTCTCTTTACTGCTTCAGGCACACTCCACTCTTCCACTGCTTGTAGGGCTTATAATCATCCAACTCTCAAACTCGTCTTTTCCCCCTTGGGTGGGTATGTGTCCTGAGAAGAATCACAGCTTTCTATACCCTTCATGGACTGGGATGGTACTGCTCTTTATCAGGCTTTCAACTAATTTGACCTCCATGCTTACAAAAAAGGGGTTTTATGGCTGTTTGAGATGGTACCTCATCCCTTGTATTTTGTGCAAAAATAAAAAAAACCTAACCAGATGGGACTTTACTGGTATCAGAAAAATGCACAATGTATATGTAAAAAAAATTATGTTTTATTGCAAACATTTATAAAAGAACACTAGATAAAAATAGAGTTGACAGTATTCTGTGCCATTGGCCATATAACTAAAAAAGCGCAATGGTGAAACACCATTAGTATACTTTGCAGGCATGATATAAGAGGTCGAGGCATCTCGCTCATAGCTTTATCAGGACCTTGTCATCTTGACTGCAAAGGAAACAAATGAATGTCCCCTTAAGGCAATGTAGTCTGAGACCATTGTGTAAGAGTAAAATAGGATATTGGGAGGGTAACATATACAGATCAATTAGTATGTTGCTGGTGAATAACACCTGAAGAGACCATCAAGCTAAATTCACAAACAAATATCCAAGAAAGGAGAGTATTCTGACTGGCGATCCACCAATCGCAACAGGGACTATTTATGGTAACAACCTGTCCACTGTTATAAAAAGGGGATGCATCACAGCCAACCACCTTGTCAGCAACCAGCGTCTGTCTCAAAACCTCCACCTTGACCTCCATGCTCTCGACCCCAGTAAGTGGGGATGACTGAATCCATTCTCTCTTCAGCCTTGGTGTCACGTACCCGGTCAGAGGCCGAAGTGCTAAGAGGACTTCCCTTTCTGGCTGGGTGCATTGCACCACTGAAAATGGTTACAGGGAGTTTCATACCCAAAGAAGCAGGGGTTGCAAGCTGTGACAGGCTGAGTGATGAGATGTCTGCTGGATGGCGGCTGGAAAAGCAGGATGCACTCACAGGAGTCCCTCAGATGTACCAGATGAGATTTGTCAGAAGGGAGAGCCAGGAGCAGAGTCAGGAGCCAGTCCAATAGTCATACATGGAATATCAGCTAGGGGTAAGGCAGCAAGCAGGGTCAGAAATAAGCCGGGGTCATACACTAGTAATCAGGCATCATCGGAGTCCAGATAAGCAAGTCAGAGGTCATACACAGATCTGCAAGCAAAAGCGGATTCAAAGGAGCAAGCCAAGGGTCCCTGACACCTTGAGTTGTCACATGACTTGCTTGAGTATCCCATGAGGGGTATCCAGGATGAGCCCCCAATTGTAGCGCTACCCCATGAGGTCTGCTCAATGAATCTGTACCACACTGGTTGCCCCGACCTTGTAAGTTCTCCGACACCTCTGAAACCCTGGGTTTAGACATTTTTGGTAGTGACCAAGACAATAAGAAACACACACACAATTCAAGTGAAACAGTTGAACTTTGTTTACTGAAGCATTAAAAGCATTAGGATTCAATAGCATAAAGTTGTACCTTGCTGGAATTTTACTATGACAAATAATATTGATGGTAGCAAACAGTCAAAAACAAACAGTAAATGATTTCAGGATATAATGAACACTTACACAAGATTAAGACTCTGTTTAGGTTGAAACCTCTGGGTACAGGTAGAAGAAGGGCCGAAGAATTACCCTTTCTTATGTTAGATTACTCCCTTCTGTAACCTCAATACCACAGATCTGGAGAAAGATTTAACACTGTACTTAATTCAACACAAACAGTTCAACCTTTAGGTCTTTAACCTGTGCACATAATAAATAGAGTCCTAGGTGAAAGTATGGCCTTTATGGTGCCACAAGTATTAGTCCCTTGTGGGGGGGGGGGGGGGGGTAAAGTGAAGTCCCTTTAAAGGAAAGAAAGCCTTGAGTCTTCAGATAAATCTTTGTTAATATACTGGAAATATCCTGATAAGCAGAGACAAGTAGAGAAGGTAAACACTGTTTCTGCTTTGCAGGGAGTGAGTGTAGCACTGAATTCTACAGGCAAAGAGAAAAACACTATTGTCTGCATGCAGTATCCTTTGTTACAGGAAGGTGGGCAAGTTCCCACTCACCAGTCCAGAGTTGTGGTATTGAAGAAAGATGTGAAGGCTCTCCTACAGGGTCCTGGCTCAAGGGACGGCACTCAACCTCGTGTTGCACTGCACCGCGGCCCAGCTAGATCGAACATCAATCTGATGAAAGCGGCTTCCAGGCTGCCGCTGGATGACCAGAAGTAGCTGACAGTGGATGCCCCTATACACAAACATGATGACTCTCTCTAGCACAGGCTGCGACTCAGCCACAGCACAGTCTGACACTTGCTTGCAGATCCAGGCCTGTGTCCCAAGAGAGCAACCCTGGCCCAGCACAGGCTTTATTTTACTCAGCATTCTATTCTCCTACTCCAGGTGGCTGGTACTTACTGTCCAGCCTGAGTGTGAAAACTCCTGGGATTACAGCTCCCAAGAATCTTTGCTTCACTCACTGATATAAATCACTTTGCTGGCAGGATGTGATCACATAGAGTCTCATATAGAGATCTAGATCCTCAATATGACCTTGGTGGTTCCTTTTTGGGCGACACCACATCCGCCTGGGGGGCTACATGATGTGGCCGGGCTATCTCTCTCTCAACATCATTTGGTGGTAGTGGCACTGTGTGGGGTTAGCACTATTAGCAACAAATTTGGAATTGACGCAATAATCTTTACATTTTTTTATATTTTAATACTGATGCTTTACTCATTTATTCATTACATTTTCTTTTGTAATAGAAACTTCTGAGGAAGCGGCTAAGAGCCGCGAAACATGTAAAGTCTATGGAAGGACATGGACCATTTTTTCACCCAATAACAGGGAATACTTGGTTTGATACCAACCCTTGGATTACTGCTTACCAGTCCATGGTCCACCATCATAGATCTGTATTATTGATGTCCTTGATGCACATATCATGTGATCTTTGTACAATGTATGGAACTCAAAAAAAATGTTTTTATCTATTGAATGTTTTTCCTTTTTTCTTTTTGAATAAAATTTTTATGTTTTAATCATTTTTTATATGTTTTTGTTGTAACCTGAATCTCTATGGCACCATTAAAATCCCATGCTCCTCTCTCCCCCCGTTTCCTGGAACCCGGTGTCGCACCTATGATGACCTAATGGCTGGGGTGTTAATCCAGCGTCTTTCACCCTTAGCCTACTGGGCCTCTCATATTTATCCCACCGAATGCCCATGGAATTTTTTTTGGACATAGAGTCTTAGATAAACACTAGCGGGAAACAGTCTCACTGCACCAATGCTGCAGAGTGTCTCCTGATACTGCAGACAATTATAGCCAGCTCATGGCTACATTTGCAAAGTGAAATCTACCACAATCATCAAGCAATGGGGACAATTCCCTTGCAGAAAGCACTCTCCCGAAGTGAACAGCTTATTTGCCTTTTGTAAATCAACCACTAGGAGTTAATTGATATTTTCTCCAGCAGCCATAGCTGAAGGGCCCATACTTCAGTTTGGACCTACAGCTGGAGGAATAGTCTGCAGGAACATGTGCATTGTACCCATGATCCAATGATAGGGGTTGAAATGCTTTGCAGGATCCTATGCAAAAAATAAGAAAAGCATTTTTTCAGTCAGTGTGGGTGCATTTTTTTATTAAGTTTTTTTAAGATACCTTTTGCAGTAAGGCTGTTCCCACACTGCAATGGTTAATAGATAATTTTGTCCAGGGGAGAGGAGAAACACTTTTATTTACCTGATCCTCCACGCCCCTGGAAGGTGGTGCTCCCCCTCTCTCCACTTGGTGCACTGTCCCTCAGCAGTAACTCCCCTAGTGCAGGACTATGGACTCTGCTTTGGTCTTGATGATGTCAGGATCCTAGGCTGCTGGGGCATGCAGGAGAGGAAGCTGCGGATGTTGGTCTAGCTGCAAGGAGCAGTGGAAGATCAGGTAAGTAAATCTTCTTTTATTATTCGCCCTAGACCTACAGTAAATGAGGAAAACATCCTTGCAGTACAGGCGCAGCCCCACTGCATGAGATTATTCTTTAGTTGTCCAGAGTTGGGCTTTAAGCTATACATGGATCAATATTTTCCTGTGCTGAACAAGAGAAAAATTGATTGATTTCCCCATCAACAATGAACAGCTTGGATGAAGTAATCTCAAATCTTGGCTATTGTATTCAACAGCCATGGTTCCCATAGCAGCCTAATTACCATGGCCCTAGACATGTGCAACTCGTTTTGTTACGAATTGAAATTCGGGCAAAACTTTTGTTATTCGGGGATTCGGATGTATCTGAATTGCTGAATCACAATAGTAATACATTTCAATAAATCCAAAATAAATTATAATATATTTGTATTCATTTGTTTCATTCAGATGACATGACTGAATGTCATGTCATGTCACTAGTTTGGTCCTTTTGTTAATGTTTGAAGCATCCAAAAATGATATAATGACATACTGAGTGATCCAAATTGATTTGGATCAATTTCAATTTTACATTGAAATTAATACTTTTCATTACTACAAAAAATGCACTACACATGAAATAGAAACATATTGCAATAAATACAGTAAAGTATAAATGTAAAATAAGATGATAATTCCTACTTATTGCATTTGGTTTGGGTGGAGGTGGATCCATCAGAATCTCCGAAACAAAACATAACAAATGAATCTGAAATTGATTTTGTTTCATTCGTTCTTTCGGATGCACTCAACTTCAGTCCATATGGTCCAATCAGTTCATTCCATTTTTCTTTGTGGGATGGACTAGCAGGGATGATTAAGAGTGCATAAGTAATCCCCCAAAATAATGAATTAACACGTTAAAACAAATATAACCAATCCTCAGAAGCAACACATATACAAAATGAATCTGAATATACAAAATTAATTCTGAAAATAAATCATTCTAACATGGAACAAAATGATTTACTTAACGAATAAATCCGAAACAACACTAATTTTTCCATCATGTACATCTCTGCATAGCACTGCCAAACAGATTGCAACCGATACATGCAGCTGTTGTTCTATGAATAATTTTGCACTCGTTTCAGTTGACTTTTAAATTGGCTTTTGTCAAAGCAGGCCATCTATGGGCAGTCCTACTATTTGTATAGGCCATATCATTTCTTAGAGTTATTTGAGGATGATTAAGTGCATGTATAGCCCAAACTTTTTTTGTTTGTATAACCACTTGCTGACCATGCAGATTTACTGCGGCAGGGCGGCTCGGCTGCGCATAATCACGTACAGTAGATCTACATGTTTATGTGCACGCGGTTTTGGCGGGGGTCACACTTCTTCTGGGATTAGACACAGCGGGAGGCAGACCGCGGGAAGAGCAGGCTCGATCGCCGCCAGCCTCCCGCTATCTTTGGCAAGACTGTCAGGAGAGCCACCTGGTATGTAAACAATGCAAGACAGCTCTCCTGTCAGAGAGGCAGGGAAAGATTGTGTGATTCAGCTTACCTAAATCCATCCCCCCACAGTTAGAAAGCACATATAGGAACACATTTAACCCATTGATCACCCCCAGTGTTAACCCCCTTCCCTGCCAGTGTCATTTATACAGTAACAGCGCATATTTTTAGCTCTAATTACTGTAGTAATGTCACTAGTCCCCCCAAAAAGTGTCAAAAATGATTGATTTCCTAAAGTAAAGTGTCAATTTTATTTAGGTACAGCGTTGCACGACTGCGCAATTGTCCGTTAAAATAATGCAGTGCCGAACCCCAAAATATGGCCTGGTCATTAAGGTGGAGAATCTTCTGGTCCAGAAGTGGTTAAGCTGCAATAACAAGACAAAGAGCAGTGACGTCTGTAATAGATAAGGCAGAGCCACTGCTAAGTTTTTTCTGTTGTCTGTGCCCCTATTGGGTAGTGTCACCCTCTCCATATAATCTGATGACCCTCTCTAAATAATTTGACCATTGTCTCCCAATTTTATCTCCATAACATGAAGGGTAAATCTTGCAATTCAGAAATATTTTTCGAGGATAACTAACGGGGGACTTTATTTCACTTTGTAGCAATTTCGTCTCACTTCCTGTTGTGTCTTCAGGACAAGAAATGAAAGGAAATTTCCCCAATAGGACACGGACAACAAAAGATACATTTACAAAGGTGTTAACCTTTCTCTGCTCAATCAAAAACTAAAATAGAAAAATAAAAAGTTTACCATATATACACTTTAAATTTCCTCACACTGAAGACTAATGAAATATGTGTGGAGGCAATTGGGAACAGTAAGGCTTTTCTTTCTTAGGCAGATGTTATCTTGCAGAAATGGCTTTTAGGTATCATAATTTATTTGTAAACACGCTAAAGTTACTCTTTCATGGAATACTAGCCCTGAAACATTTTTGTAGAGTAGATCATCCAATTAGTGTACAGCTCACATTTTCCACCACTGGGTGGAAGCAAAGCTCCAGGAAACTTCGCCCTCACTAATGAGAAGCTGGCGATTACATTGGTGCATATGCCATCATGATTCATGTTAACTTTTATTTTAGGATCTTTCCTTTGTGTGGTATGAAAGTGCCTGATAAGATAGACTGTCTAATTGCACAACAAATCATTAAATGAAACACTGGCAAGAAATCCTCCTATGTGTAATGTGAATATGAACTGAAGACTTTAAAGGGCCAAGAATCCTGGAATACAAGCTCTTTAAGTTAGGATTTTTGGCATCTCTTAAAGTGCCCCTGTCATCAAAGTTCACGTAATATCTACACCAATATGTCACATATCAGCATTACTAAATCACATTGTTATTTTAAATAAATATATCCTTTGTTTAAAAAGTGTTCTTTCTCCTTAGCTACTAGCTAAAGCATAATAGATCACCTGGTATCTCTCTGCCAGTCATTAAAATCCTATTCCACTTACCCCCCCTGCGTCTTCCCCTGGGCTACCTCCAAGAAAACATATTTTTCTTCTATAGCATCACTATAGCATTTTTTTAAATGTAAAATTCAGTATATATACCATTTTTAAAATGTGACATCATGTGTCCTTCCAATTTTGGAGTTGAGAAAGAGGGATAAAGACATGTGAAAAGTGTGGCGCGCCATAGTAAAAAGTGGGCAGGAATAAGATGTGCTGATTTTTGGGCATGAATAAAAAAGGGCACAGTTAAATAGAGTTTGAATAGCCTACTCACATTACACACATATCCCTCAGTCATTTCTCCCACAAAATATTCCTTAGTCAATGTGCTACAAATGACAGTCTCAGAGGCACACACAGGGGCAGACTGGCAACTTTCGGCCCAGGGGGCAAGTACAAACCAGATGCCCACGGTGCAGTGACTCGGCCCTCCCTCCCACTCTCCCTCTTCCTGTTCTCCCCTTGACCCCCATTCCAGGCTGAAGCCCTGCTCCAGGTACTCTCTACTCACTGGCTGAATCCGGCCAGGGGGCGGTTGGTGGGAGCTGGGACAGCTCGGTTTGGGCTGGCAGGGGGAGGAGAGTCTCCAATGGGGCATGGAACCGGCCTCTGCTCAGACACAGTTTACACCATTCATACTGGGGGGGGGGAGGGAGGCCTGCGCTCTGTCCTTGTGTTCAACCCACACTCAGTAGGTCAGTGGCAGGGGCTTTTTACTTTTCTTCACCAGGAATCCTTTAGGCATGTCTGTGGCAGAAGTGGTGCAGCCTTTTTACGGGGCATCAGAGCGGCCCAAGGGGCAATTGCCCCCCTGTCACCTGGCCCAGTTCTCCTGCCCCTGGGCACACATAAAATTCAGCACAAAAGATCATAGCACAAAGGATCGAGGAGCTAACCTTTTGTCTGAGCCTACCTTTTAGAAGAACTTCATTAAAATATTCAGGGTATTACTTAGCAACTATCTGCTGTAGAAACATTAAAACATCTTGGTCATGGTCAGTATTATATTACATAGCATAAAAAATGCAATGTTTAGGACTATGTAATGTACAAAACAGTATCTAAAGGGAAGAGTTTAGGACTGTAATGTAAAACGCAGTGGGGTTGATTAACTAAAATTGGAGAGTGCAAAATCTGGTGTAACTTTGCATGGTAGCCAATTAGCTTCTAACTTCAGCTTGTTCAATTAAGCTTTGACAAAAAAAAAAAGCTGAATGCTGATTGGTTTCTAAGCAGAGCTGCACTCGAATTTGCAACCTCCAGTTTTAGTAAATAAACCCCAATGTATAAAGTGCCGGGGTCAGGACTACATTATGTACCACTAACAATGCTGGTTGAGTCCATTTGTGTGTCAGGGGCAGTAAGGCCCCTCAAATGGGCATTTTGGCCGAATGCCCCCCCCAAGTATTTCTGATAAGTGGCAATATGTTTCATTACCCTCAAGCTGTATGCTTAGGGTCAATAATGTCCCCTCCCCCCTTCCAATCAGTGGTTGTGAATTAAATAAATTAACCAGTTTCTCAAAAAGTCAGTTGTGGTCAGAGTTGTTTAAAAAATTCCACCTTGCATTTTTTGGTGGTCAGTGTATTTAAAGTGGAACTTCACTGCATCTGAACACCACAAACCAAAAACACTATTTTTCGCTTTAAAAAAACCCTTTCAATTCTGTCCGTGGCCATCTTGGAATTCATCTGCCCTTAGTTTCCTGGAATCCATCTGCCCTTAGCAATGGAGGCAGGAGGGTGTGCTTGGCTGAGAAGAGCCTTCCTCCCCTCCTGAAGACTCTTAGGATGTATGGCATCACTTGCCTAGGCATGGGAACCAGGAACTAACTGCAGAAATGTAAAAAAAAGAAAGTTTAAAACAAGTAAACATAATATACCTTCCTATCTATTTACTAATGCTAGCAACATGAGAATTAAAATTGATAATGTTGAATAAGAGAGTGCAATTGCGAACAATATAGGAACAATATATAGGGGGAGCACATAAGATACCACAGTCAAAACTGAGAGGTGGAGGCACTATATAAGTATATATATATGTATATATATATATATGTTTATGCAGTAATAGCCCATAGTACTGGTGCCAGTTTATGCAGTAATAACCCCTAGTAATGGTGTTAGTATATGCAGTAATAACCCCTAGCATTAGCGCCAGTTTATGCAGTAATACTCCTCATATTGGTGCATTTTATGCAGGAATAGCCCTTAGTATTGGTGCCAGTTTACGCAGTAATAGCCCCCAGTATTAGTGCCAGTTTATGCAGTAATACAGCCTAGTATTGGTACCAGTTTATGCAGTAATAAAGCCTAGTATTGTTGCCAGTTTACGCAGTAATAAAGCCTAGTTTTTTGCCACTTCATGCAGTAATAATGCATAGTATTGGTGCCAGTTTATGCAGTAATAACCCATAGTATTGGTGCCAGTTTACGCAGTGATAAAGCCTAGTATTGGTGCCAGTTTACACAATAATAGCCCCTAGTGTTGTTGCCAGTTTATACAGTAATAAAGCCTAGTATTGGTGCCAGTTTACGGAGTAATAAAGACTAGTATTGGTGCCAGTTTACGCAGTATTAAAGCCTAGTATTGGTGCCAGTTAACACAGTAATAAAGCCTAGTATTGATGCCAGTTTATGTAGTAATAACCCCTAGTATTAGTACCAGTTTATGCAGTGATAAAGCCTAGTATTGATGCCAGTTTACGCAGTAATAAAGCCTAGTATTGGTGCTAGTTCACACAGTAATAACCCCTATTATTGGTGCCAGTTTACACAGTAAAAGCTCCTAGTATTGGTGCCAGTTTATGCAGTAATAGCCCCTAGTGTTGTTGCCAGTTTATGCAGTAAAAGCCCCTAGTATTGGTGCCAGTTTATGCAGTAATAAAGCCTAGTATTGGTGGCAGTTTACGCAGTAATAAAGCCTAGTATTGATGCCAGTTTTGCAGTAATAAAGCCTAGTATCGGTGCCAGTTTACCGAGTAATAAAGCCTAGTATTGGTGCCAGTTTATGCAGTAATAAAGCCTAGTATTGGTGACAGTTTACACAGTAATAACCCCTAGTATTGGTGCCAGTTTACGCAGTAATAACCCTAGTATTGGTGCCAGTTTACGCAGTAATAAAGCCTAGTATTAGTGTGGAGCTGCGCTTATCAAAGCAAAATAATCTTCAAAATTATACAGTGAATAAATATAGTGAAAAACTATTGAGAACAAATCTTGTGTGATCAAATGTGAAAATATGTGCGTATATTTCTATAGATATAACTTTTTATGAAATGAAATATGCAAATATAAATAAGGCATACTATAAATATTATATAATTATGACACAGGTGGGGATACACCGTATTGTATTTGGAGTGATAAAAGTGAATGGTGCATAAATAAACTTCCTTGCTTGATGTAAAAAGTCCATTATTGTAAATAGTCTGCAAAACTCATTAGTAAACACTCAAAGGCTGTGATCAGTGAGCAGATGTATATATAGCTCCAACACCGGGTGGTAGACAATAAAGTGCAAGCACTCTTCTGGGTGTGCTACACTCTTACCTTACTGCTGTAAGGCAAAAGCATAGGATAGATCTCTGACAGTCCTAAAGTTATTCCTGGGTGAGAGCTAGGGCATCCTGGAATCTCCAAATCAAGCAGAGTGCAGACAGAAGAGACTCTCTGGTGTAGTATTTTCAATGATTTATTAAAATAAAAAATAGTAACTCACATTTACATCTGTAGCAATCGGCAGGCATATCCGTATAATGGCATTTGTGTGTCCCGAGGCATTATACGGATGTGCCTGCCGATTACTACAGATGTAAATGTGAGTGCGACCAGTTGAAGCCATGATGGATATGGTGTAACGTGTAGAGGTACCAAGCGGTGAGCAGGTTTGACGTTTTGATGTTACCCTCTTTGTCGTTGCGTTCACTAAATAGCTGTGAATTTGAAATTGAAGTTGGGATCTGGATTTATGCCTAATGAATGTATTGATACTGCACCATTGGAGATTGTTTTTCTTTTTTATGTGTCCTAATCTCTTTGGACCAACATTGAGTATACTATGTGTGATCTATTAAATAGACGGCATAATCTAGTTCCTCTCTAACTGCCTGAGAGGGTGAATTATGAAGTTAAGCAGACACTTAGAGACTTTCTTTGGACTTTATATACTGCACACTTGCACCGCTAGAGTGGTTACTCTTCTATATTTATATTTTTTCATTTTGGATTCATCCATTCTATTTGCACCTTAATACACCAGAGACAGGGTTCTCCCCAATATATTGCACTTTATTAGGTTTATACCTAGTTGGCACCATATTTAATTATGCTTTATTATTAAAGCCTAGTATTGGTGCCAGTTTATGCAGTAAAAAAGCCCAATATTGGTGGCGATTTACGCAGTAATAAAGCCTAGTATTGGTGCCAGTTTACACAGTAATAAAGCCTAGTAAAGCCTAGTAATAAAGCCTAGTATCGATAACAGTTTTCGCAGTAATAAAGCCTAGGATCGGTGCCAGTTTATTCAGTAATAAAGCCTAGGATTAATACCATGATCTCAGCATGGAGGAGGTAGAGAAGAATAGTGAGACCTACCAACCACAGTGATGAAAGTGTTAAGGTCAGCCACAACAGTGGCGGCGGTCTTAACACTTTCATCAAACTCATAGGAGATCTTTAAGATTTTCCCGTGGGTCTCCTGATGCTCTACAGTAGAGCGCACCTCTCCATCCAGGACTCCTTCCCTCTACCACACACCATTGAGAAACTAAGGGGTAAGGGTGCTACAGCGCCCCTCACCATCCTGGACTTATGACCCTACAGCAGGGGTGCCCAACCTTTTGAGGAGCAAGGGCCACTTTAGTGACTCGGTAACCAGTTTTGGGCCACAATGAGCGGAGCGGCAGATGACAGATCCGTGTCCACTCAGCATATGCAGAGCAGACACAGACACAGCCCGCTCTACTCTATGGGCCCTCCAAAACGATCCGCCCAGACAAAAGGTACTGCTGGCTTGTAGTGCTGGTGGGTACTGCTGGCTGGTACTGGTGTTGGAAACTGCTGGTGGGAACTGTTGGTGGGTACTGCTGGCCTGGACGGTCTCAAAAATCATTGGTGGTCAATGTACTGTATTTAAACCTCCCCTTCTGATAATGATTGATTATCAGTGTATTTAAACCTCCCCTTCTGACAATTATTGGTGGTCAGTGTATTAAACATCTCTCCACAATTAGTAGTGGTCAGTGTTTTTTGTCACCCCCACACATGGTCATTGGTGGTCAGTGTATGTAACCCTCAGCTCCTGACAATTATTAGTGGTCAGTATATAACCCCCCAGAAAAATTGGTGCTCTGTGTATACTTAGATCCTCTTGTGGGACAGGAGATCACTCCTCCTGACAGTATTTACATATAAATTAGGCAAACACTAGAACACGTGTTTCAGCACTTGACTTCGGGACACTTTTCAGATCTATTGGACCCCCTGACAGTTGGAGGCGTGCCCTTTTTCTTCCTCTGGTGTTGAGTGGGTCCAAGTGCTGAAGGGAATGTTGCTCGCATAATGACATGAGCTCTTTTATCAAATGACAAAACAAAGCCTCTACAGTAATTCCCTCCTTTGTTATTTCTTGCCTCAAGTATTGTAGCCCCCTCCTCCCCCACTGTTACACAGGGTATCCCCCATTTAACCACTTCTAGAGCAGAAGATTTTACCCCCTTAATGACCAGGCCATTTTTTGTGATACACTGTGTTATTTTAACTGACAATTGCGCGATCCTGCAACGCTGTACCCAAATAAAATGTATGTCCTTTTTTCCCATGTGGTATTTAACCACTTTAAGACCAGAAGGATTTGCCCCCTTCCTGACCAGGCCCTATTTTGCGATTCGGCACTGCATTATTTTAACAGACAACGCTGTACCCAAACAAAATTTACGTTCTTTTTTCCTCACAAATAGAGCTTTCTTTTGGTGGTATGTGATCACCTCTGCGATTTTTATTTTTTGCGCTATAAACGAAAAAAGAGCTACAATTTTGAAAAAAAAAAACAATATTTTTCACATTCTGCTATATGACATTCCCAAAATAAAAAATTATAAATCAAACTTTTTTAACATTTTAGGCCAATTTGTATTCTGCTATATATTTTTGGTAAAACAAAAATTGTAATAAGCGTATTTTGATTGGTTTGTGCAAATGTTATCACGTCTACATACTAGGGGATAGATGGCATTTTTATTTATTTTATTTTTTTACTAGTAATGGTGGCGATCAGCGATTTTTAGCAGGACTTCGACATTGCGGTGGACAGACCGGACACCTAATTGACACTTTTTTTTTTCCAAATATAATTTTTATTGAAGCAAGGAAGATGAGATATACAAAACAATATGCAAGCCGTGAGATAAACACAGTAGATACAAACATAAAGGAACGCATACTTACAAAGATAGATGATTTGCTCATGAAATTCTCAGTTCTTCCCCAGCTAGTTTTTACCAAAGGAAAAAGAGGAGATGAGAGAAAAAGGTGGAAAAGGGATGGGGAGAGATAGGGAGAGAGAGGAAGAGAAAAAAAAAAAGGGGGGGGAGGGTAGAGGGTGAGGAGGGTGTCCGGCAAGGTGTGACTGTAGGTGGGAAGGGAATGTTCCATCTTGAGAGAACAACGTACACAGCAGGGCAGCCCCTTCCACTGATACAACAAATAGGTCCCAATTTTGCCACAGCTTGAAGTATTTCTCCTGTTGATGTTGGGAGGACAGAACAAGATCCTCCATCTTACTAATGTCCTCTACTCTACGCACCCAACCCACAACCTTGGGAGGCAAAGGCTGCTTCCACTGCAGGGGGATACAGGATTTGGCAGCATTAAGAAGGTGTCTGATGATTGACTTGTTGTAGGAAGATGCCGGTATGTCCGAGAGATGCAATAAAAAGAAAGCAGGGTAATTTGGGATGTGATGGTCAGTAAGAGTTTGTACAATCCTGCGTACTTCCGGCCAGAAGTGTGATAGCAATGGACAGGGTCAGAAAATGTGCAATATTGTACCCTCAGCCCCCCAACATCTCCAGCATCGGTCCGACACCTCCGGGAAACATTTGTGAAGTTTTGAGGGTGTATAGTACCATCTGGTAAAAATTTAAAAATTGGTCTCCTGTGGTTTGGTACATAATGAGGATTTGGACGTGAATCTGAGTATGTAACGTATTTGCTCCGGAGAGAGAGGGTGACTCAGGTCCACCTCCCATCTACGTAGTCAGGGCATAATTGACACTTTTTTATGGTCCAGTGACATTATTATAGTGATCAGTGCTAAAAGTAGGCACTTTGTTTGTACTAATGACACTGGCAGGGAAGGGGTTAACATAAGGGGATCACAGAATAGAGGCATTTTGCCACAGTAAATGTATGTTAGGCAGTCGGCAAGCGGTTAAAAGTCATGTATCCACACAGCCAATAAAAACATTTTTGGTAAAATATAAAAGATGATGTTATGCCGAGTAAATAGATTTCAAAGATGTAACACTTTAAATCTGTGCATGCCCATGCAACGGCAGGAAACAACGCACATTTTAATATCCATAAGGGACGATTTAAAAGCCTTTACAGGTTTTCACTTTAGATTTACACAGGAGGTCTGAAGTTAGAATTACTACCCATGATCTAGCGTTCATGATGTTACATCACATGTGTGGGAGGATAGTTGTTTGCGTGTGTGTGGGACTAACGCCTGCTTTTATTGCTGTCAGAAGGAATATCCCTTCTGACAGCAATAGACAGTGACAGTTACTGTTTATGGAGAGATCAATAAGACCCCCTCTGTCCTTAAAAGCATTTAATCACACTAAGATCGGTGTGATCAAATTCTTTCCATCTATAAAAAGGAGCCGGGTAAACCGGAAGTGATGTATGCTCATCACTTCTTGTTTCTTATATCATAGAGGTGGATAAAGCTTTTCCAGTCTTTGTCTGCCTCTATGATCAGTCGCCTCTATGATCAGCCAGTGGTGGCATAGTGGAGTAAAGTGATCCAGTAGTTAGTTAGCTGCTCTAAATGCTTTTACAAAAGAACCGATCGCGATTCATCATCTCTAAACCCTGCTGCTTGCTTGCAGCAGGGCTAAATGTAAAAGAAAACTGCATGTCCCGGGCGTCAGGCGATAGGAAGTGAACATCCCTTCATTTATACTTTCACTGTGTATGCTGTTCTTTCTCAGTGCTGTGTTTATCAGGTTAACTTGATTCAGTATGATTGAAGTCCAGGTTAACTGCCATATCATAGCCTGGTATTGACGTCAATTACTTTAATGCAATTTACTGGATTCTTTACCTATTCATTAATGCTGGTGTGCTGACATTTACATTGCCTTCTTGACAATATACTTACTTTATTTACAATCTACTAGCATGGTGTTTATTTTCTATATATCACTAGTTGTGGCTAGAGATGTACCGAACGGTTCGCCGGCGAACGGTTCCCGGCAAACTTCGAACGTTCGCGTTCGCCGCTGCGGGCGAACATATGCGATGTTCGGTCCGCCTCCTATACATCATCATTGAGGCAAACTTTGACCCTGAACATCACAGTCAGCAGACACATTCCAGGCCAATCAGCATACCTCCCTCCCACACCCTCCCACCTCCTATAAATAAGCAAGGGCAGCATCCATTTTAGATCATTTCTGTGTTACTGAGAGCAGGGAAAGTGCTGGTGCTGCTGCTGCTGTTATAGCTGGGGACAGTTCCCGGTCTTGTTAGCCAGTGTTCTTGGTACACTCCTGCTGTAAGGACAGCACCCCAAAAAGCCCTTCCTAGGGCTGGTATTTGAGGTTTTTTTTGGAGATATATATATATATATATATATATATATCTATTGTCCCCAAAAGCCCTTTTGAGGGCTGGTATTTGTGTAATTTTTTTTGTTCTGTGATATATATATATATATATATATATATATATATATATATATATATATATATATATATAGTCCCCAAAAGCCCCTTTGAGGGCTGGTATTTGAGTATTTTTTTTATATATATATATATATGTAGCATGTCCAGAACCAGAAAAAAAAGATCATATAGGTGTAAAAGGGGTTCCCACCATCCCTGCTCTACTGAAAAATTATCTTTTTTTCTGGTTCTGGACATGCTACAGAGCTGAAACTTCACAGGTACACTTTTTAGACCCCCTATACACTATATCACACAAAAAAAGTTCTTAAAAATTGTCATTTTTGATAGAGAACCAATTATTGGAAAAAAAAAAAAAACTTAACAAAAAAAATTTCTTTGGATTTATTGTCTGGGGGGTCTAAAAAGTGTACCTGTGAAGTTTCAGCTCTGTAGCATGTCCAGAACCAGAAAAAAAAATAGAATCAGGGTTAGGGCTAGGGTTAGGGTTAGGGTTAGGGTCAGGGCTAAGGTTAGGTTATTTTTAGTGCTTAGGGTTAGAGTTAGAGGGGTAGGGGTAGGGCTACTAACTCTAACCCTAAGTATCTCACCATAACCCTAACCCTAGCCCCTAACACTAAACCTAACCCTAACCCTCTAACCATAACCCTAGCCCTCTAACCTTAACCCTAACCCTCTAAGCCTAGCCATAAAAATAACCCTAACCCTAAACCTAACCCTAACCCTAGCCCTAACCCTAGCCCTAACCCTAGCCTTAACCCTAATTCGTATTTTTTTCTGGTTCCGGACATGCTACAGAGCTGAAACTTCACAGGTACACTTTTTAGACCCCCCCCCCCCCAGATGCTAAATCCAAAGAAATTTTTTATTTTTATTTTTTTTTAATTTTTCCAATAATTGGCTCTCTATCAAAAAATTACAATTTTTAAGAACTTTTTTTTGTGTGATCCCTCTCCGGCATGCCACAGTCCAGGTGTTTGTCCCCTTGAAACAACTTTTCCATTACTGTTGTGGCCAGAAAGAGTCCCTGTGGGTTTTAAAATTCGCCTGCCTATTAAAGTCTATGGCGGTTCGCAATGTTCGCCGGTTCGCGAACATTCGCCGATGTTCTCGTTCGCCGTTCGCGAACAGCGAATTTTATGTTCGCGACATCACTGGTTGTGGCTAGCATTCAATTCCTGAGCTAATATAGGTCCTTGCAACACACGATTAAAACCAGGTGTATCAGAGGGGATTGAGCTGTTTACATTTTTTTTATTTTTTTTTTGAAAGACAGATATTACTTTGGTGGTTTATAATCACCACTGAGGTTTTTTTTTCTTCTTTTTTTTTATTTTTTTGATATATAAATTAAAAAAGATACAAAAAAGAATGAAAAAAAAGTGTTTCCTTTAAGTTTCTGTTATAAAACGTGGCAAATATCAATATATTTCTTCATAAATGTAGGCCAAATGTATTCTGCTACATCTCTTTGATATAAAAAAAAAAAAAAAAAATCAATGTATAATATTTAGTCTGGATGAAAGTTAAAGAATCTACAAGCTATGATATACAGTATATATTTGAAATGTATCAACCCTGATGTTCTGGCTGCCTATCTCATTTTTTGAGGCCCTAAAATGCCACGATAGTACAAACACCCCTAAAATGACTCATTTTTGGAAAGCAGACACTTTAAGGTAATTAGTACGAGGCATTGTCAGCTTTTTGAAGTTGGGGTTTTTTTAACGCAAGTTTTTCAGAAATGAAAAAAGAAAATACAATTTATTTTTTTACACAAAGATGTCTATTAACAAGATATACCTAACATACAGTATGGGTAAATTTTTACCCCAAAACTCATTCTGCTAATCCTTACAAAAATGAAGATATCATGTGTGAGACTTTTTCAGAGCCTAGCTGCATAGGGGGCACAAAATGCAAGGAGCACATTTAGGCATTCAAGGGGAATAAATATTACATCTAATTTCCCGACTCTCTATTACATATTTTGAGGCTGTGAAAAGTATTCCTCCAGAACAGGAGAAAGACCCACAAAATGACCACATTTTAGAAAAATAATCACCAAAAAGTATTTTTTAAGAGGCATTGTGAGTGGATTTACATTTTTTAGCACAATTGTTTGGAAAATGAGGAAAAATAAAATGTATTTTTTACACAAAGATGTCAATTCATAGAATATTTCTAACACATACTGTAGTGGCATATTTAGAATTACAATCCAAAACACTTTCTGCTACCTACCCTCAGTATGGAGATACCACATATGTGAGACTTTTTCGTATCCTAGCCACAAAGAGGTGCCCAAAATCCAAGGAGGCTTTCGAGGAACATAAATCATGCATTTAACTACCTGACTACCTATCACATTTTTCAACAGGGTGTACTGCGAATGGTTCGGCCCAAACATGAGTTTGGTCTGAACATTGGCTGTTTGCCTATTCAATGAACACCCAAATTATTGGGGCGTTCGATCTTTTGTTCGACCCACCGAGCCACCACAATGCACTGTGCCGCCACACAGTGCATTGGAAGCCCTGATTGGCAGAAGCAATGAAAGCTTTGTCAAATCAGGGCACATAGCACTGTCAGAGCCATGATTGGACACTGTCATGATGACTCTATACAATCATGGCTCATTGCTCTTAGTCCCAACCCACACTATAAAATATTCTTCAAATTGCGGCCATTTGCAGTGTGATATTGGCGTGGAGAAAGATAGAACAGGGCTATGTTCAGTGCTGTTAGTGTGTTATAGTGTACTATTGTGATTCTTTTATGAGTGTAAAGTATCTGTTTAGTGTGAATCTAGTTATAGTGCAGTGTGAGAGTAGTGCAACCAATATTTTTTACTTTAGTGTCAGTTTAGTGTTAATCCAGTTACAGTGTAATGTTCATTTTTACTTTAGTGTTAGCTTAGTGTGAATCTAATGATAGTACAGTGTGAGAGTAGTGCAACCGCTCATGTTTACTTTAGTGTCATTTTATTTTGTTAGGGCAGGTTTCCTGCAGTATATTTCAGTGTGTCATTGCACGTTTACTGCAGTATACTGCAGTGCATTATTGTATGTTTACCGCAGTATATTTCAATGAGTTATTGCAGGTTTCCTGCAGTATATTGTAGTGCCTTACTGCACATTTAAGGTAGCATATTTCAGTGCGTTATTGCAGATTTAGTGCAGTATATCGCAGTGCGTTAGTGCACATTTAACACAGTATATTTTAGTGCATTATTGCATGTTTATTGCAGTATATTGTAGTGCGATAGTGCACGTACACCGCAGTATATATTCAGTGCATTACTGCACATTTAACGCAGTATATTTCAGTGCGTTATTGCAGGTTTACTGCAATATATTGCAGTCCACAACTTCCCTATCTATTTAATTTTATTACATTGACCTGGGATACATCAGCTCTTGATGTAGTGGAAATTGTCCATGAAACGCGTCGAGCCTACCCTTGATACATCCCCTACAATTATTATCATACTATCTATTTGGATTTCATACAGACCCATCACCAATGACTTGCATTTCAATGCACATCCCACTGTTTTTGTATGATCCAACAACGAGATATGTGTTGATATCCAACGATTTTATTGTCATATGTATTTATCATGTACTTTTAGTATGTTACCATGCAGACAATGATTAAAGCTCTACCTTCTAATTGAATCATTGTACTATGTTACATCCCAACCAACTCCACACACTTCATACAAAGTCTCGCCTTCCCCCCCCCCCCTTCCCCTTTTACCTATTGTACCTTCTGGGATATTGGCTGTTCATAAAGTAATTTCTACATGTCACTAATTATTGTCATATTACCCATTTAATCATTTTACCCATTATGCCGATCCCTGTTTTACCCCTTATCTACCCATCTCTACTTCCCCTCCCCCTTTTTTATGCATGTTTACTTTAGTGTCATTTTATTTTGTTAGGGCAGGTTTCCTGCAGTATATTTCAGTGTGTCATTGCACGTTTACTGCAGTATACTGCAGTGCATTATTGTATGTTTACCGCAGTATATTTCAATGAGTTATTGCAGGTTTCCTGCAGTATATTGCAGTGCCTTACTGCACATTTAAGGTAGCATATTTCAGTGCGTTATTGCAGATTTAGTGCAGTATATCGCAGTGTGTTAGTGCACATTTAACACAGTATATTTTAGTGCATTATTGCATGTTTATTGCAGTATATTGTAGTGCGATAGTGCACGTACACCGCAGTATATATTCAGTGCATTACTGCACATTTAACGCAGTATATTTCAGTGCGTTATTGCAGGTTTACTGCAGTATATTGCATTTCACAACTTCCCTATCTATTTAATTTTATTACATTGACCTGGGATACATCAGCTTTTGATGAAGTGGAAATTGTCCACGAAACACGTGGAGCCTACCCTTGATACATCCCCTACAATTATTATCATACTATCTATTTGGATTTCATACAGACCCATCACCAATGACTTGCATTTCAATGCACATCCCACTGTTTTTGTATGATCCAACAACGAGATATGTGTTGATATCCAATGATTTTATTGTCATATGTATTTATCATGTACTTTTAGTATGTTACCATGCAGACAATGATTAAAGCTCTACCTTCTAATTGAATCATTGTACTATGTTACATCCCAACCAACTCCACACACTTCATACAAAGTCCCGCCTTTCCCCCCCCCCTTCCCCTTTTACTTATTGTACCTTCTGGGATATCGGCTGTTCATAAAGTAATTTCTACATGTCACTAATTATTGTCATATTACCCATTTAATCATTTTACCATTTATGCCGATCCCTGTTTTACCCCTTATCTACCCATCTCTACTTCCCCTCCCCCTTTTTTATGCATGTTTACTTTAGTGTCATTTTATTTTGTTAGGGCAGGTTTCCTGCAGTATATTTCAGTGTGTCATTGCACGTTTACTGCAGTATACTGCAGTGCATTATTGTATGTTTACCGCAGTATATTTCAATGAGTTATTGCAGGTTTCCTGCAGTATATTGCAGTGCCTTACTGCACATTTAAGGTAGCATATTTCAGTGCGTTATTGCAGATTTAGTGCAGTATATCGCAGTGTGTTAGTGCACATTTAACACAGTATATTTTAGTGCATTATTGCATGTTTATTGCAGTATGTTGTAGTGCGTTAGTGCACGTACACCGCAGTATATATTCAGTGCATTACTGCACATTTAACGCAGTATATTTCAGTGCGTTATTGCAGGTTTACTGCAGTATATTGCAGTATGTTAGTGAGCGTTTAACGCAGTATATATCAGTGTCTTGGTGCACTTTTACCACAATAAATTGCAGTGCATTACTGCATGTTTAACGCAATAAATTTCAGAGCATTGGTGCATGTTTACCGCTGTAAATTGCAGTGCATTGCTATGTGTTTAATGCAGTATATTTCAGTGCGTTACTTCACCTTTAACGCAGTATATTTCAGTGCGTTCTTGCAGGTTTACTGCAGTATATTGCAGTGTGTTAGTGCATTTTTAACACAGTATATTTCAGTGCATTATTGCAGGTTTACTGCAGTATATTGCAGTGTGTTATATCATTTTAACACAGTATATTTTTTGATAGAGAACCAATTATTGGAAAAAAAAAAAAAACTTAACAAAAAAAATTTCTTTGGATTTATTGTCTGGGGGGTCTAAAAAGTGTACCTGTGAAGTTTCAGCTCTGTAGCATGTCCAGAACCAGAAAAAAAAAATAGAATCAGGGTTAGGGCTAGGGTTAGGGTTAGGGTTAGGGTCAGGGCTAAGGTTAGGTTATTTTTAGTGCTTAGGGTTAGAGTTAGAGGGGTAGGGGTAGGGCTACTAACTCTAACCCTAAGTATCTCACCATAACCCTAACCCTAGCCCCTAACACTAAACCTAACCCTAACCCTCTAACCATAACCCTAGCCCTCTAACCTTAACCCTAACCCTCTAAGCCTAGCCATAAAAATAACCCTAACCCTAAACCTAACCCTAACCCTAGCCCTAACCCTAGCCCTAACCCTAGCCTTAACCCTAATTCGTATTTTTTTCTGGTTCCGGACATGCTACAGAGCTGAAACTTCACAGGTACACTTTTTAGACCCCCCCCCCCCAGATGCTAAATCCAAAGAAATTTTTTATTTTTATTTTTTTTTAATTTTTCCAATAATTGGCTCTCTATCAAAAAATTACAATTTTTAAGAACTTTTTTTTGTGTGATCCCTCTCCGGCATGCCACAGTCCAGGTGTTTGTCCCCTTGAAACAACTTTTCCATTACTATTGTGGCCAGAAAGAGTCCCTGTGGGTTTTAAAATTCGCCTGCCTATTAAAGTCTATGGCGGTTCGCAATGTTCGCCGGTTCGCGAACATTCGCCGATGTTCTCGTTCGCCGTTCGCGAACAGCGAATTTTATGTTCGCGACATCACTGGTTGTGGCTAGCATTCAATTCCTGAGCTAATATAGGTCCTTGCAACACACGATTAAAACCAGGTGTATCAGAGGGGATTGAGCTGTTTACATTTTTTTTATTTTTTTTTTGAAAGACAGATATTACTTTGGTGGTTTATAATCACCACTGAGGTTTTTTTTTCTTCTTTTTTTTTATTTTTTTGATATATAAATTAAAAAAGATACAAAAAAGAATGAAAAAAAAGTGTTTCCTTTAAGTTTCTGTTATAAAACGTGGCAAATATCAATATATTTCTTCATAAATGTAGGCCAAATGTATTCTGCTACATCTCTTTGATATAAAAAAAAAAAAAAAATCAATGTATAATATTTAGTCTGGATGAAAGTTAAAGAATCTACAAGCTATGATATACAGTATATATTTGAAATGTATCAACCCTGATGTTCTGGCTGCCTATCTCATTTTTTGAGGCCCTAAAATGCCACGATAGTACAAACACCCCTAAAATGACTCATTTTTGGAAAGCAGACACTTTAAGGTAATTAGTACGAGGCATTGTCAGCTTTTTGAAGTTGGGGTTTTTTTAACGCAAGTTTTTCAGAAATGAAAAAAGAAAATACAATTTATTTTTTTACACAAAGATGTCTATTAACAAGATATACCTAACATACAGTATGGGTAAATTTTTACCCCAAAACTCATTCTGCTAATCCTTACAAAAATGAAGATATCATGTGTGAGACTTTTTCAGAGCCTAGCTGCATAGGGGGCACAAAATGCAAGGAGCACATTTAGGCATTCAAGGGGAATAAATATTACATCTAATTTCCCGACTCTCTATTACATATTTTGAGGCTGTGAAAAGTATTCCTCCAGAACAGGAGAAAGACCCACAAAATGACCACATTTTAGAAAAATAATCACCAAAAAGTATTTTTTAAGAGGCATTGTGAGTGGATTTACATTTTTTAGCACAATTGTTTGGAAAATGAGGAAAAATAAAATGTATTTTTTACACAAAGATGTCAATTCATAGAATATTTCTAACACATACTGTAGTGGCATATTTAGAATTACAATCCAAAACACTTTCTGCTACCTACCCTCAGTATGGAGATACCACATATGTGAGACTTTTTCGTATCCTAGCCACAAAGAGGTGCCCAAAATCCAAGGAGGCTTTCGAGGAACATAAATCATGCATTTAACTACCTGACTACCTATCACATTTTTCAACAGGGTGTACTGCGAATGGTTCGGCCCAAACATGAGTTTGGTCTGAACATTGGCTGTTTGCCTATTCAATGAACACCCAAATTATTGGGGCGTTCGATCTTTTGTTCGACCCACCGAGCGACCACAATGCACTGTGCCGCCACACAGTGCATTGGAAGCCCTGATTGGCAGAAGCAATGAAAGCTTTGTCAAATCAGGGCACATAGCACTGTCAGAGCCATGATTGGACACTGTCATGATGACTCTATACAATCATGGCTCATTGCTCTTAGTCCCAACCCACACTATAAAATATTCTTCAAATTGCGGCCATTTGCAGTGTGATATTGGCGTGGAGAAAGATAGAACAGGGCTCTGTTCAGTGCTGTTAGTGTGTTATAGTGTACTATTGTGATTCTTTTATGAGTGTAAAGTATCTGTTTAGTGTGAATCTAGTTATAGTGCAGTGTGAGAGTAGTGCAACCAATATTTTTTACTTTAGTGTCAGTTTAGTGTTAATCCAGTTACAGTGTAATGTTCATTTTTACTTTAGTGTTAGCTTAGTGTGAATCTAATGATAGTACAGTGTGAGAGTAGTGCAACCGCTCATGTTTACTTTAGTGTCATTTTATTTTGTTAGGGCAGGTTTCCTGCAGTATATTTCAGTGTGTCATTGCACGTTTACTGCAGTATACTGCAGTGCATTATTGTATGTTTACCGCAGTATATTTCAATGAGTTATTGCAGGTTTCCTGCAGTATATTGTAGTGCCTTACTGCACATTTAAGGTAGCATATTTCAGTGCGTTATTGCAGATTTAGTGCAGTATATCGCAGTGCGTTAGTGCACATTTAACACAGTATATTTTAGTGCATTATTGCATGTTTATTGCAGTATATTGTAGTGCGATAGTGCACGTACACCGCAGTATATATTCAGTGCATTACTGCACATTTAACGCAGTATATTTCAGTGCGTTATTGCAGGTTTACTGCAATATATTGCAGTCCACAACTTCCCTATCTATTTAATTTTATTACATTGACCTGGGATACATCAGCTCTTGATGAAGTGGAAATTGTCCATGAAACGCGTCGAGCCTACCCTTGATACATCCCCTACAATTATTATCATACTATCTATTTGGATTTCATACAGACCCATCACCAATGACTTGCATTTCAATGCACATCCCACTGTTTTTGTATGATCCAACAACGAGATATGTGTTGATATCCAACGATTTTATTGTCATATGTATTTATCATGTACTTTTAGTATGTTACCATGCAGACAATGATTAAAGCTCTACCTTCTAATTGAATCATTGTACTATGTTACATCCCAACCAACTCCACACACTTCATACAAAGTCTCGCCTTTCCCCCCCCCCCCCTTCCCCTTTTACCTATTGTACCTTCTGGGATATTGGCTGTTCATAAAGTAATTTCTACATGTCACTAATTATTGTCATATTACCCATTTAATCATTTTACCCATTATGCCGATCCCTGTTTTACCCCTTATCTACCCATCTCTACTTCCCCTCCCCCTTTTTTATGCATGTTTACTTTAGTGTCATTTTATTTTGTTAGGGCAGGTTTCCTGCAGTATATTTCAGTGTGTCATTGCACGTTTACTGCAGTATACTGCAGTGCATTATTGTATGTTTACCGCAGTATATTTCAATGAGTTATTGCAGGTTTCCTGCAGTATATTGCAGTGCCTTACTGCACATTTAAGGTAGCATATTTCAGTGCGTTATTGCAGATTTAGTGCAGTATATCGCAGTGTGTTAGTGCACATTTAACACAGTATATTTTAGTGCATTATTGCATGTTTATTGCAGTATGTTGTAGTGCGTTAGTGCACGTACACCGCAGTATATATTCAGTGCATTACTGCACATTTAACGCAGTATATTTCAGTGCGTTATTGCAGGTTTACTGCAGTATATTGCAGTATGTTAGTGAGCGTTTAACGCAGTATATATTAGTGTCTTGGTGCACTTTTACCACAATAAATTGCAGTGCATTACTGCATGTTTAACGCAATAAATTTCAGAGCATTGGTGCATGTTTACCGCTGTAAATTGCAGTGCATTGCTATGTGTTTAATGCAGTATATTTCAGTGCGTTACTTCACCTTTAACGCAGTATATTTCAGTGCGTTCTTGCAGGTTTACTGCAGTATATTGCAGTGTGTTAGTGCATTTTTAACACAGTATATTTCAGTGCATTATTGCAGGTTTACTGCAGTATATTGCAGTGTGTTATATCATTTTAACACAGTATATTTCAGTGCATTATTGCAGGTTTACCACAGTATATTGCAGTGTGTTAGTGCACATTTAACGCAGTACATTTCAGTGCGTTGGTGCAAGTTTACCGCAGTATATTACAGAGCATTAGTGAACATTTAATGCAGTATTCATTCAGTGCATTACTGCACGTTTAATGCAGTATATTTCAGTTCGTTATTGCAGGTTTACCGCAGTATATTGCAGTGTGTTAGTGCACATTTAACGCTGTGTACTTCAGTACGCTGGTGCACGCTTACTGCAGTATATTGCAGTGCATTACTGCACATTTAACTCAGTATATTTCAATGTGTTACTGCACGTTTAACGCAGTACATTTCAGTGTGTTGGTGCAAGTTTACCACAGTATATTACAGCGCATTAGTGAACATTTAATGCAGTATTCATTCAGTGCATTACTGCACGTTTATTGCAGTATATTTCAGTTCGTTATTGCAGGTTTACCGCAGTAAATTGCAGTGTGTTAGTGCACATTTAACGCTGTGTACTTCAGTACGCTGGTGCACGATTACTGCAGTATATTGCAGTGCGTTAGTGCACGTTTCACACAGTAAATTTCAGTATGTTATTGCACGTTTAATGCGGTAAATTTCAGTGCAGTATATTTCAGTGCGTTAGTGCAAATATACCACAGTATACTGCAGTGCGTCAGTGCATTTTTACTGCAGTATGTTGTAGTGTGTCAGGGGAGTGTGTCTGTTTAGTAAATACTCAAGTTAAAGTGCACAAAACACCACTTTTCATTGTTTAAACTGCATCCATGTACACATTTCCCCACTCTTTATTACATTTTGTTAATAAGCCCTCATAATGTCTGGGAGGCCAACAAGGAGGGGCAGACGTTCCCATGGCACTGTGAGGGACTAGCAGCGTATGTGTCCACAGTCACAGGTGAACATGGTCCGTCCTCAGACAGGACACCATTTCCTCTGTTTAGTGATGTTGCCCATGCTATCCAACCACAGCATGCAGAGGAGGTGGTGGACTGGATACTAAACTATGCTCATCCTCCATCACCCAAGCAGAGACTAGTGCGCAGTCCACCACAGCTGCCAGAGTGGCTTTTTCTGCCTCCTTGTCCACAGCTACTCCTACCATAGCCCCAGAATCAGGCATGAAGGAGTCAGCTGAGGTATTTGAACCCAGCATCAGCCACTTGCTCCTTGGCACAGCCATTACTTTCTTCAGATCCTGTTTGTGAGGTTGAGGAAGGTAGGAACATGAGCCTACAGAGAGGGGAGAACACTGGTAAACAACAACTTGACAGTCATGTTCTCCCAGCTGCAGCATATTGCAAGTTGGCTCCAGTGATGATGAGGATGGTGGGGATGATGATAACGAGGTCACTGACGTGACCTGGGTGCCGGATAGAGCAGAGGAGGAAAGTGAGAGTGAGGCACAACTCCAACTAGGCAGCCATCATGGAAGAGTAGAGAACAGCCACCCTATTCCACCAGATTGTGGAGCTGTTATCTCCCGGCCCACTTCCCACAGCTCAGCTGTCTAGGCCTTTTTTTAGCACATGTGCAGTCGATCACACTGTTGCAATTTGCAAACTTTGCCTCAAGCAGATCAAGAGTGGCAAAAACACCAGCCATTTGGGTACTACATGCTTAACAAAGCATTTAACCTCCCACAAATCTTTTAAAGTGAAATGGACAAAAACATTTCTTTTAAATGGTGGCAAAATTGAAAACAGTGGGGGAGTGATCCCAAATTAGAAGCAGCAATCAACACAAATACGTGAAGAATGATAAAATAAATACTTATTACTAAATATACGATTGCGCTAAACCAAAACCACTGTGTAAAACAATATAGTGTAAATCAACAAACTGTTAAATAAAAATATTGTGCAAAAAAAATATCTAGTATTCGGTTGACAAATAAGTGATACAGTCACTCAAGTGTAAGTGTCCATAAAATAGTCCATAAATGGCAGCAGATATCCGGATGTTATATATCAATGGATTCACTTGTTAAATGGCACTATAAACCTCCACCAAGACACCCAAGATATGCATGCATTTACCAGAAGCTGTAGACTCCTTATTATAGGGGGTCGAACACGCGAGTAAGATCATGAACACCAGGCATAAGATAGAGGCACCTTTTCCCCGTAAACACTGTAGGTCCCAATCTGTTGACCCGGGATGTGGGCTTCCAAACAATATGTCCAGGGAGAAACAAGAAGGGCTCGATAGTGAAGTATATCCAGCATTACAATTTTCCCCATGAGATCTGATGTGTTTTCAAAGTGTTCCTTTAATTGTTTTGAGCAGTGTACTTTAATTTTTATTGCATTATAAAATCTGCCCCCTCTTGTATTGCAGCTTAAACAAGCTGCCTACTATACATACTGCCCAGCCACTGTACAATATTTTTCTATAGTAGAACTAATTCAGATAATACACTCAAATTTGTCTTGTCTATTTCTATTTGTTGCCTATTCAGGTTTTCTTGTACTGTCATGAAGCTAGCCAATTTCTACAAAATACATATATATCTGAAGTCTATATTTATTTTTGTTATAATTCGGGGTGGGGTGTTGGGTATATGGGGTTGTAATTTTGAAATGTTTTTGTGCACTCGATTTTGACATTTTATTAAACTCTGAACACAATGCAGTGTGGTACTGCAAAAAAAAAAAAAAAAAGAAGAAGTTTAAAAACTTTACTTTAAACCGTTTTGCCACTGGCTTTTGTATGAAGTTGAGGGCTTAAGCTTTCTTTTTAAGAATGAAAGGAAAAGGGGAACAGTAATAAGCCCATTTTTCCTCATGGGAGAGTGGCTGGGGAAAATAGGAAAATAGTTTATGAGGTAATATTTCCCTCCTTTTTCCTCAGGTAAAGAGGGAGGGATTTTTAGGTATCCTGAGAGAATAGCAGTAGGGGTCAGAGCACCTATAGGAATAGGTTTAGGGTAGAAGCTTCTAGAGCCCTCTGAGACCCTATATAAGGTGGAGCTCCCCTCAGAGGGGCTCATTCGCCTCAGAAGATTCAGCAGTGTGAGTTCAGGAGCTGCCACTTTTAGAGTCCAGGAGACTTCTGAGGCGAGAAGATGAGCTTATTGAGACAACTCATAGAAAGAGCAGGGGAGGACGGTGGGGAGGAGTGGATAAGAAAATGCCTAAGCCTACCGAGAACTGCGAGTCAAGAAGCCGGCGGGGGTGTTGCTGCAGAAGTGCGGGCTGATGTAGTTCCAATTTTGAATGCCCGCCGACGGAAGAAGACATGGAAGAAGTGGAAGAAGAAGGTCCGGGTCAAATGAGAGGAAGCGGCGTAATTTCAGAGGGACGGGCGAAGAGGAAGAGGCTGCCTTCCAGACGTCACTCACCATCACCAGCGAGGCCTCCCGCGTGAAGGCCCGGGATCGGAGCACAGTGCAGGCGCGGAGACCGGGAAAGAGCGTCATCAAGCGGCGCCGGGAGTGGAAGACAAGAAGAGGTATCGGGTCGTGGAAGACAAGCTCCGGTGCCTGAAGAGACTTCGCGGCAATGGCAAGAGACGCCAGGTGGAAGCGGAAGGAGAGCGGAAGAGCCGGTGTCGGAAGTTCGAGCCATCCCGGTGGTCGGGGAGGAGCTGGATGAGAGACAGCAAGCACAGCAGGATAATGAGAATGGTGAGTGGGCAACGCTGCCAATTCTCTCCAATATCTCTGAAATGCTTTTCAAATTATCTAGGGATGTTAGGGAGATGCAGCAGAACAGTAAGGTGGTTCAGAGTAGTCAGTTTGCAGGGCCAGCTTTGTCAGCAGCAGAAGTTTGGGCGCCATCTTGTGGCGGCTTAGCTAAGGACAGGAGTCTGCAGGAGAGTGAAGTGGATCTAGCTGCAATAGATGGTAGACAGGTAGCTAAGTCCCAAAATATTCCCGAAACATGTCTTAAGGAAGCTATAACTTGTGAGGTTTCATCGCTGGGCTTCCATTTATCGCCAGGAATTAAAGAAAAGATTTGGAGAGGTGAGTTTATAGATATACTATCTCTTCTTCCGTCTGCTAGAGAGTTTGTTAGTAAGAGTGATAAAAAAGATGATAAGTCAGAAGAGTTTAGGAAAATACCTATTAACAAAAATTTTAACAATTGGCTGCAGTCCTTTTTTATTTTTGCTGCAGTTCTTTGCGAAAAGTCACCTGAAAAAAGTGTTGGGCTTTTCCAACACTTGGATATTATTCTAGAGGCATACAAGAGCTTCAGTGGGTTAGGATGGTATAGTTATGATGAGGCTTTTAGACAAAAACTGTCAGTTCACAGGAATTTAAAATGGGGGATTAAGGATGTAGGATTGTGGCTTAACCTTTTCCTCCCCCAAAAACCAAATTATGTCAAGCAAACAGGACCCTCATCGCAGCAGTCTACGAATGCATATAGAAAAGGGATCTGCTTTAACTATAACGATGGACAATGTAAATGGCCCCATACATGCCAATACAGGCATGAATGTGCATTTTGCGGGGGAGGTCACCCGGTGTCCAAATGTTTAAAGAAGATGTCCGTTAGCAACCAGCAGAATCTTCAAAAAGGCAGCCTCCCTAGTGAAGTTAGAAAAAATGTTGCCCTACCTGCTGGTTTTTCCAGACAAGGAGAGGGCCCAGCTGCTGTTTGAGGGTTTTGATGAAGGTTTTTTATTACCCACTAGGGATGATCGAACGGTTCGGGTCGACCATCAGTTCGGCCCCAACATTGGGTGTTCCAGGTTCGGCCGAATTTAGAACTTTTTGCCCAAAAAGTTCGGAATTCGGCAACCAGAACCGACCAAAATGCAATGCTTCAGGAAATGGGCTTTAAAAGCCTGTGATTGGACCAGAACCATTAGCAAAAGCCAATTGAGGGGGCAGGAGAATGCTAGGAATGTGATTGGAGTGACTAGGGGGTCCCTAGATCAATCATTAACCTCCCTGGTGGTATGATTATGTCAGGAATTACATACCAAAAGCGGTACAATTGTTTTCATGGAAATTTGGCGTTATGTATTATAGGCCTACAATTCTTAGTAATTACTGACTTAAACCTGACCAAAACAAGAGTGTAGTAGACATCCCAGATGTGATAAATTTGAAACACAAACACGTGAATTATAATCGAATCAATAATATTATTTTATTTTTTAATATATAATATATATAATAAAATTATATTATTGATTAGATTATAATTCATGCATTATATATTATAGATATATGTGTGTATATATATATATATATATATATATATATATATATATATATATATATATATATATATATAATATATAACGCATGAATTATAATTGAATCAATAATATAATTTTATATATATATATATATATATATATATATATATACAGTGGGTACGGAAAGTATTCAGACCCCCTTAAATTTTTCACTCTTTGTTATATTGCAGCCATTTGCTAAAATCATTTAAGTTCATTCTTCTTCCTCATGAATGTACACATAGCACCCCATACTGACAGAAAAACACAGAATTGTTGACATTGTTGCAGATTTATTAAAAAAGAAAAACTGAAATATCACATGGTCCTAAGTATTCAGACCCTTTGCTCAGTATTTAGTAGAAGCCCCCTTTTGATCTAATACAGCCAGGAGTCTTTTTGGGAAAGATGCAACAAGTCTTTCACACCTGGATTTGGGGATCCTCTGCCATTCCTCCTTGCAGATCCTCTCCAGTTCTG
Organism: Pelophylax lessonae; assembly: GCF_965119305.1. Classification (NCBI taxonomy): domain Eukaryota; kingdom Metazoa; phylum Chordata; class Amphibia; order Anura; family Ranidae; genus Pelophylax; species Pelophylax lessonae. The sequence continues at coordinate 493,041,053 of NC_138772.1, read as the reverse complement.
TCAGGTTGGATGGTAAACGTTGGTGGACAGCCATGTTTAGGTCTCTCCAGAGATGCTCAATTGGGTTTAAGTCAGGGCTCTGACTGGGCCATTCAAGAACAGTCACGGAGTTGTTGTGAAGCCACTCCTTCATTATTTTAGCTGTGTGCTTAGGGTCATTGTCTTGTTGGAAGGTAAACCTTCGGCCCAGCCTGAGGTCCAGAGCACTCTGGAGAAGGTCTTTGTCCAGGATATCCCTGTACTTGGCCGCATTCATCTTTCCCTCGATTGCAACCAGTCGTCCTGTCCCTGCAGCTGAAAAACACCCCCACAGCATGATGCTGCCACCACCATGCTTCACTGTTGGGACTGTATTGGACAGATGATGAGCAGTGCCTGGTTTTCTCCACACATACCACTTAGAATTAAGGCCAAAAAGTTCTATTTTGGTATCATCAGACCAGAGAATCTTATTTCTCACCATCTTGGAGTCCTTCAGGTGTTTTTTAGCAAACTCCATGCGGGCTTTCATGTGTCTTACACTGAGGAGAGGCTTCCGTCGGGCCACTCTGCCATAAAGCCCCGACTGGTGGAGGGCTGCAGTGATGGTTGACTTTCTACAACTTTCTCCCATCTCCTGACTGCATCTCTGGAGCTCAGCCACAGTGATCTTTGGGTTCTTCTTTACCTCTCTCACCAAGGCTCTTCTCCCCCGATAGCTCAGTTTGGCCGGACGGCCAGCTCTAGGAAGGGTTCTGGTCGTCCTAAACATCTTACATTTGAGGATTATGGAGGCCACTGTGCTCTTAGGAACCTTAAGTGCAGCAGAAATCTTTTTGTAACCTTGGCCAGATCTGTGCCTTGCCACAATTCTGTCTCTGAGCTCTTCAGGCAGTTCCTTTGACCTCATGATTCTCATTTGCTCTGATGTGCATAGCAGGGTGACCGCTATAGAGAAATGATCATTTCTCTGAATTGCTTCGGCACAGGAATATGGCTTCTCACCAGCCAAGCATTTTTTATGCTGCAGGGGCTGCCACTGCCAGTGTTTTTTTGAGGACATGTTTGATGTCAGACATGACATCTGAACATGTGTATAGGGGGTATATATACACATATATGTCTGTATATATACCCCTAGACATATATAGGTGTGATAGTAGCAGAAATAAATGCTTGCGCTAATGAAATCATTTACAGTAATATATTTCTGCTACTATCACACCTATATATGGCTAGGTGTCTATATACATATAATTATGTGTTTATATATACCACTATACACAAGTTCAGATGTTTTGCCTGCCTCAAAAGAACCCAAAAAAAACGCTAGCGTCAAAAAAAATGCCCAGGTGTGTTTTTGCTGGCATTTTTTGGGGGTTTTGGAGGCAGGCAAAACATCTGAACTTGTGTATAGTGGTGTATATACACACATCCATATATTTATATACACACCTAGACATATATAGGTGTGATAGTAGCAGAAATATATGCTTGCGCTAATGAAATCATTTACAGTAATACATTTCTGCTACTATCACACCTATATATGGCTAGGTGTCTATATACATATAATTATGTGTGTATATATACCACTATACACAAGTTCAGATGTTTTGCCTGCCTCAAAAGAACCCAAAAAAATGCCAAAAAAACGCTAGCGTCAAAAAAAAAATGCCCAGGTGTGTTTTTGCTGGCATTTTTTGGGGGGTTTTGGAGGCAGGCAAAACATCTGAACTTGTGCACAGTACCAATATACACAAGTTCAGATGTTTTTCCTGACTGCAAAGAACCCAAAAAAATGCCTGCTTTGAAACCGGCAAGGTGTGAAAACCGAGGAGAGAAGCTAACCCCCTGAGCTGAAAGTTTTCTAATACATACAATCCTTTTTTTTTTTTCTGGTTCTGGACATGCTACAGAGCTGAAACTTCACAGGTACACCTTTTAGACCCCCCAGACACAAAATCACACAAAAAAGTTCTTAAAAATTGTCATATTAAAAATATGTATATAGACACCTAGCCATATATAGGTGTGATGGTAGCAGAAATATATTACTGTAAATGTTTTCATTAGCGCAAGCATATATTTCTGCTACTATCACACCTATATATGTCTAGGTGTGTATATAAATATATGTATGTGTGTATATACACCACTATACACAAGTTCAGATGTTTTGCCTGCCTCAAAAGAACCCCAAAAAATGCCAAAAAAAACGCTAGCGTCAAAAAAAAAATGCCCAGGTGTGTTTTTGCTGGCATTTTTTGGGGGTTTTTGGAGGCAGGCAAAACATCAGAACTTGTGCACAGTACCACTATACACAAGTTCAGATGCTTTTCCTGACTGCAAAGAACCCAAAAAAATGCCTGCTATTAAACCGGCAAGGTGTTACACCAGCGAAGCCAACCTCCTGTGCTGAAAGTTTTCTAATACAAACAATCTTTTTTTTTTATGGTTCTGGACATGCTACAGAGCTGAAACTTCACATGTACACTTTTTAGACCCCCCAGATACTAAATCCAAAGTAAAAAAATCAAAAATGACAATTTTTAAGAACTTTTTTTTTGTGTGATTAATAGTTAATGGGGCATGACCCAGAAGCCTAGGCACTTTTTAGGGGCATTTATTGGGTTTTAGGGCTTAAAAATTGTGTTTTTTGATTACTGAAGTTCGGGTCCCATTGATTTCAAAGGGGTTTTGAAATCCGGGCCGAACTTTCGGGAAGTTCGGATGTTCTGGCCGAACCAAACTTTTCAAAAGTTCGATCATCCCTATTACCCACCTTTTTAGGTTTAGGTTGTCAAAAATGTAATAATTTAAAATCAGTTGATAGGTTTTCTAGTATAGTTCAGAAGAAATTAGATAAAGAAATTTTAGAAGGTAGGATGGAAGGTCCTTTTGTTTCACCTCCCTTTAAAAATTTTAGAATTTCCCCGTTGGGCATTGTCCCAAAGAAAGAGAAGGGTTCTTTTAGATTAATTCACCACCTTTCATTTCCCAAAGGAGAATCCTTAAATGACCAGATAGATTCAAATTTGATATTGGTTTCATATTCTTCATTTGAGGATGCTCTTGTAAAGTTAAGGGCTTTGGGTAGAGGAGCTTTAATGGCTAAAACGGACATAAAATCCGCTTTCCGTTTACTCCCCATTAACCCGGCTTGTTTTAACCCGGCTTGTTTTAACTCTTTGGGAATTTACTTTAAGGATAGGTTTTACTTTGACAAATGTCTTCCAATGGGGTGTTCAGTCTCTTGTAAATATTTTGAAGATTTTGCCTCTTTTTTGGAATGGGTAGTGGTGAAAGAAGCAGGTTCTAGTTTTATGATCCACTATTTAGATAACTTTTTGTTCATGGGTAAAGCAGAATCGGTAGAATGTTTTCAATTACTAGACACTTTTTTCAGTGTATGTAGTAGGTTCGGAATCCCACTGGCGGTTGAAAAAGACTGTACATCCTACCACATGTTTGGATTTCCTTGGGATTACCATAGACACGGCGTCGCTGGAGTTCAGATTGCCGGATGAGAAAATACAAAAGCTTAAAGGTATGTTAATAAATCTGGTGAGGAGGAAGAAAGTGTGTTTAAAAGAGATCCAATCTCTTTTGGGCCTGCTGGCTTTCGCCTCAAGGATTATGCCGGTAGGAAAGGGATTCTCAAGGAGAATGTATTTGGCTATTTCTGGTCTGAAGTCCCCCTTCTCTCATATTAGGGTGACCAGCGAAATTAGGGAAGACATGTTAGTCTGGCTTCAGTTTTTAGAGCATTTTAATGGGAGAAGTTTATGGCAGAAAGAATTCATTCTAGATAAAGAATTTTTATTATCTACTGACTCAGCTGGTTCGGTAAGTTTTGCAGCGATCTGGCGTAACCATTGGAGCCCAAGCTGGAAAGCCAAAGGTCTCTTGAAAAATATAGTTCTTTTGGAGCTTTTTCCCATAATAGTTGCTCTGGAAGTGTGGGGAAAAGAGTTTAGTAATAGAAGAATATTGCTTAGCACGGATAACTAAGGAGTCATGTATGCCATCAATTGCCTAACATCCAAGTCCCCACCAGTCATTGTTCTGCTGAGATATATGATATATTTATGTTTGAAATGTAATATATGGCTTAAGGCTAGACATGTGGCTGGTAAGAGCAATGACATGGCGGATGCGCTGTCTCGCCAACAGATGAGCTAATTTTTTTCAATTACTACCAGAAGCGCATCCAGTGGGCACCAAATTCCCAGGGAAGTTATGGGAGCTGATATAAGTTTGGTTGCAGAAAATATTAAAAACTCCATAGCTCCCTCGACCATGGTGGGTTACCATTCAGCTTGGCTGATGTGCATTTATTTTCTTAAAGATATGAAAGAAGATGAGAAAGCCTTTTCCGAAGGACTATTAATGCTGTTCTTAAATATTTTATTCAAGAAAAATTACTCCTGGGCACATGTGAATAAAATCTTGGCTGGAGTCTCGTTTTTTCAAAAAATTAGAACTTTACCATCTTGTGTGTCATTTTTTTACAGTTAAGCAGGCGCTTAAAGGATATAGGAGGAAGAGTTATAGCAGTGATAAGCGCAGTCCAATTACACCAAAAATTCTGTTGGACCTATGTTTGGCCACAGGTGAGGTTTGTTTTTCTGTTCTAGAAGCTGTTCTGTTTAAAGCAGCTTTTTCATTAGCATTTTTTGCAGCTTTGCGGGTCTCAGAGTTATTGAATATTTAGAAGGAGAAGGTAAGTCTGGAGGGTAACTTAGTTAGGATTAAGATCAGAAGGTCAAAGACAGACCAGGTAGGTAAAGGATGTGTGATCTGTCTACATGCTCTCAGTGGTTCCCCCATATGTCCAATTAAGTTGTTGCAACAGTATTTAGAGTTAAGACCAAGTTTCGGTGAGAAGGCACTTTTTATTCATGCCTCAGGTGCAAAACTATCTAAATTTCAGTTTAATAGTGTTTTCAAGAAATGTGTGGTCAAGCTGAATTTATCTGGAGTGCACTTGACGTCGCACTCTTTCAGGATAGGGGCAGCCACTGAGGCATCTAGGCTAGGATTGGAAGATTCTATTATAAAAAAGGTTGGAAGATGGAAGTCGGATTGCTATCAATTATGCATCTAACCTAATTCATTTATTTGATTATTTTCAGATTGGAAAAGGATTGTTTGGATTGTCGGACATTCGCATGTCTTTTGGGCGTTCAAGAGGGCGAGACAGAGGGTTTACTCTGAAAATTTGGGCCTGGACCCGGAAAAATTCAAAGTTTACTGGTATGGTAGGAGGGGCATGATATGGTCCAATCTATTATTTGAGTTAAACAGGTTACAATTGTTGTTTCCTCCCCCGGACGTACTTATAGTGCATCTGGGAGGAAACGATATTGGCCAGGAAAAAACTTTAGAGTTAGTTTTTCGGATTAGGAACGATCTTTTTAGTTTTGGATTATCATCGCCTAATACTGTTATTATCTTTTCTGAAATCGTTCAAAGGCTGAGATGGTTATTTTCCCCTTCTTTGAAGAGTTTGGAAAAGAATAGAAAAAGGATTAACAGGTCATTGGCAAAACAGTTGCCAAAGATAGGTGTTATGTCTTTCAGACATAAGGAATTGGAAGGGGGTACGGAAGGATTGTACAGGGATGATGGGGTGCATCTTTCGGAAATAGGATTGGATGTTTTTAACGCAGACCTGTCGGATTGTGTTGAAATGGCCGCGGTGCGGGGTTGTTGGTGACAGAAGGGGTTAGTTTTCCCCCTTCTGTCTTTTGGAAGTTGATGCTTTAAATGTGATTTTATTTATCCGGCCTGAGCTGTGGTGGCTAGGCTGTTGAGTGTGTTAATGTTTCATTATATATTTATTTATTGAAAGTTTTGAATAAACCAGTAATAAACGGCCGCGGCCTATATTTTTCCAAATAACACAGGTGTCTGCTTTTTATTTTAATTTAAGTGTTAAGATGATATTGGATCCTGCCTACTGTCCCATAAACTTTCTAATAGCGTTTAGATATGTTTTGGTTACTACTTTCATTGGTTATTTAAGCCTATTACTGTTGAGTAAAAAAACAGGTGTTTCAGCTACCAAAACTACCAAAACAGGCCTTTTTTCAAGTTGAATTGTATCAGATTGGGTTGTTGTTGCTGTATTTAAGCAAAACACTAATGTAAAAGTACAAAAATCAATTGTATATTATGATGACATAATACAGTTTTCCTAACTCTGTAAGTGAAAATTGCATTGTTCTGTAACACACCACATACCGCTTAAAGAAATCACCCAAGCATGTCATTTAAAGGATTGGTGTTTTTCCCATGTTCCCCTTGATGTAATATTTAGAAGAGAAGCTTCCCCCTGCTTTATGCCATTTTGTAAAACATTTTTGGATTGGTACATGTCTACCTTTGAAGCCCCCACTACCCTTTTTGACATTTTCTTTGTCTGAGATCCTTGAAAATGCCCAAAAAGTGATTATAATAATTCACTCCACTCCACCTTACTGCAACAAGCCACTGCTCTGAATAATTCACTTGTGTGTGCAAATTTCAGATTGAGCTGCTGATTTCATTAAACAGCAGGCTTTTCATCAAAGTAGCAAACTGAGAAACTTAAAAAAGGAAAAAAATGAAAAGACTATTATTAGATATTATTCTAAATGTTTTATTTACCTGACTAAATTAAGAAAAACATTTTTTAACCATTTTAGGTTTTTATTTGTTGTTGTTAGTCTTGATTCTGATAAAAAAAAAAAGTCATCACCATTCTAAATAAAGACATTATTTCCAAAACCATTATATGGTCTGTAGCACCTGCCTAGTTAGGCTGTAAGGGTAATTTTGTTTTTGGCTCCTTCTGTAATCAAGGGATCAGAGATTGTTCGGCCTGGTCTGTTCAGAGTTTCACAGGCTGGAAGTTTGATTGCTCCACATGCCTCTGGAAGAAGCCTCTAGAGCTTAGGGAGGGAGAATAAAAATAGCCAGCCTGAATATTGATCAGGGCCTATCCATTTCCTCAGAAGGTGTGCTCAGATGGTGGCTGGGAAGCTGATAAATAGTCTGGAGCCCTGGGGAATTTTTTTTTTCCCCGGCAAAGAGAGTTCCAAGCTTCAGGGGTCTATTGCCCCTGAGGCAGCCGGTGGACTGTGTCAATGTTCTGTGAGGTCTCAGCGAGGGCAGAGCTGGGACCTGGGATTGCTCTAGAAATGACTGCACGACGTCACCAAAGGGATCTGGTCTAGAGAAGGATTGTCTCATTTACTGAACTGTGTCCACAGGAGGCTGGAAGTTGGCAGCTGTTCTGGGAACTTGTGTGTAATGGTCTTTAACTGACTCCTGGTGACTGTGTGCTTTTGGGATATAAGTGCCAGAGGTAGCTTGGACTGAGGCAGCTCTCATAGGCTCTCGAATACTGGCCATTCCCCTGTCCCCAGCAGTTTCCTAGACTGTGAGCTTAGAGAAGAGTGACCTCCTGTACTGTGCAGTGTTCCTGAGATTGCACTGGGTAACAATAGCTGTGCAGTGGTGAAGGGTGACCAGATGCCAAAGAGACTTCCCCTGTGGTTCCCAGCTGTGAGGCCTTAGACAGTCCAATATTTACAGTTGCTTAAGGAAAAGATTGTCCTCTCACAGCCAATTGCTAACCATTTTGGAATATCCTCTGCCCTCATCCCTCTCCTATTACATGTTTTACCAGCGATAAATCACAAAAAGATAACCCTTAGATTGTGTATTAAATCTGGAGTGAATGGACTGTTGCTTGGGTGGCTGATGGCCTCTGCACTGTTTGGGGCAGAACCAGATAAACCAGTGGCTCCTGTGCGGGTAGCACTATATGGTCCCTGAAGTGTTATTCACTTCCTCAATACAGCCTAACATAAAATATGTTTATCATATAAAATAGATAAAAACTTGCGCTAAACAGACGATAGAAGCAAAAAAAAAATAAATAAATAAAAATAATGATGTATTTATTCTTCAAGGTTTATTTCTTTCATGCTTGTCAGAAAAAAAAAAATTGTTGTTTTTTTCATGCAAAGCTTAAACTTGTGTATATTTAGATGTTTATTTGCCTGAATTATATTAGAGTTTTGAGTACAGTTCTGCAGTGACCTGTTGTCTATTCATTTTCTAAATCATGCTAGCATTCCCTTACCTGTTATCAAATTCTCTGTAGTAATGGCAAGGGATGCAGGTGTAAGAATTACCAGCTTATTTTCTGTTCTGTGCAGCTGTATTATTGACCCGCTATCTGCATATTGATTCTCAATTCTCCTCATATAGGTACATTTATTTTAAACCTTCTCACTCTCAAGGGATCCTCTCTGACTCATTAGAACAAGTGTAAACTTCTGATCCCTTTTCCATGTCATTATCGATTTTAATAAAGCAGGCGTCATTGTATTCCACCTCTTGTGGGTAAATAATGCATTTTAGCAATCACAAGCAATAGACAGTATGGAGTAAAAGTGAAAGGAGCCTATTTAATCAGAAAACAGGTGTTTAATGCTACCAGGTGCTCTTTAGAATAAATAAAAATGTATACCAATTTCTTGGATGTTCTAGATACCTATAGCTACAGCTAATATATAAATTATGGTAGCTGCTATATGTAGCTAAATAGGGTTACAAAGCTTAACGTTTATCTAATCCCAAGAACAAAAATATTTCAATTTAAAAGTTCTTAGATGTAGTGGCTGCATTTGCTTTATTTTTTTTCAGGATTTTCCCCCTTTATTTTTACTAGGTGATCCTGCTAGTAACTCACCTCCCATTCTGGGGCAACTCCATTATGCAGTGTTGGGGGGGACCAAAATACCCGGAGTCACAGGGAGAACATGCAAACTCCAGGCAGGTAGTGTCGTGGTTGGGATTCGAACCAATGCCCTTAGTGCTGCCAGGTGGAAGTGCTAACCATTTAGGCCCTGCATTTCAAAATCTTTTTTTTTACCTTTTAGATGGAGTGGGGAAGGGTTAGACCTCTGTCAAGTTTTTACTGCAGTCTGTATCGCCATGGGGGAGAATTAATTTGTTTGTATTGGTGATCACTGAACCAACTCAAGAAAGTGAGGGAAAGTCCAGCACTAGAAGTAAGGGGAAATCTTCCAAAGAGGATACCTAGACAACTGACTGAGAAGGAAATTCACCCACTTTGGGGCGTTCCCTCTAACCGCTGTTCTGCTTAGAAAACACTCCCTCTTCCCTCAATGCCCTTGCAAATCAGGATTCTAATCCAAACCTAGGACCTCTGCTGCATCTGGCAGTGGCTCTTCCTACTGTGCCACCTGAAATGCTGGTCAGCTCTCTTCCTGAGTCATTTGGACAATCTTACTTTGTTTCTCTTCTTTCTGGTGTACCTTGAATTCCTTGCTCCCCTCATTAACCTCCTATTTAAGCCATGTCTCTGAACTTCCTGTTTGCTAGATTTTGTGCTCTTGCAAGTCAATATCCTGCTCATTGTGCTCCTGCTGCCATCTATATTTTCACTACCACTTGTTACCAACTTTTGGTGTGTTCCTCGACAATACTTCTGCTTTATCCCAACCTGCAACTACTTGCTACCAACCTTTGACTTGTTTACTGACTATGCTTCTGCTTAAACCCTACCTTCTACATCTGTTACTGTACCCCAGATGGCTCATTTCCTGGTGGGATGATCCTGAGGACAGTGACCTGGCACTGGCATGCTGCAAAACCCATCTCTTCCATCAGGAGCTCTGGTGAAGACTAGTTAGTGCTTTGACCCCATGCCTTGGGTGAGCCCTTGTCATCTACCAAGAGAACACCCTGTTGGTTTCTGTAGGAACCTTTGCACTGCTATAGCTAATGGCTTCCAAGCCTGACCCCTGACTATGACACTCTGTGACATTAACCTCATAAGGGGTAACACATAACAAAACCTATCTTCGCTCATAGGGGGTTATTTCATGAAGCTTGAAATTGCAGACAAAATACATGTTTTGTATTCATAAAAATGTAATTAAAAACAAGCACTCATTTTGCCAAGTATAAAAATCAGCCTCTAATAAAAAGTTTATCTTTTAAGTGTAAATAAACTTTCCCATGCTTCCTTACTGTTTTGCCCTTTGCCCCTAAAGTAGGTCTAGACCCCCCCCCCCCAACCAAATTACTATACTTACCTACTATAGATCTTGCTTTGAAACCCATGGCATTGTTCACATGAGCTTTTTGATCTGATCTCTGTGCATATACAGTTTGCGCACCTAGGCTTCTACAGAGCCAGTAGACTTGTTGGTTCCAGCCCCATAGACATCTATAGGGTTAAACTGTGCAGGCACAGATGTCTCAAGGCCATGAAGCCTGCAGAGGGCTGTAAACAATGCCGTGGGACTCAGAGTGATATTAATAAAAGACACAATAAAAATAAGAAAATAATTCATTCTTTTCCACATTGTTAACATTGTTTGGGGGTATTTTCATTTATTGGGAATTATAGCCACATAATATAGGGTAAATGCAGCATCTAAAAGTAAAATGAAGAGATGAATAGCACAAATAACTCAACTTTATCAAAGAAACAATGTATGTAACCCACATACACCTTTATAAAATAAAACATGAAATGCATAGAATAGTGCCAAACACACGTTATTATTATTATTGTTGTTGTTAATATTATTATTATTATTACAGTATATAGGATTTATATAGCACTGACAGTTTACACAGCGCTTTACAACTTGAGGGTAGACAGTACAAATACAATACACTTTAATACAGTAGGAAATAGAGGGCCCTGCTCGTTAGAGCTTACATTACAAAACTAAGAAAACAGTGTTCATTCGAGGTTCAGAACAAAACAGTTAACCATATATCAGTACATACTCATATGGAAGAGAAATATATTTCCAATATATACATACTGTATATATTTTTAATGATATACTGTATGTGACATATTGTATATTTACAATATATTGTAAATATATGTCACATATATCATTTCTTTTTCTGAATATATTGGAAATATATTTCTCTTCCATGTGGGTAGATTCTAAGTAACTATTAAAGTTTGTGCTGATAGGTAGTGAGGCGACCTGAAAGGTTCAACAAATGCATACTCCTAACAGATATAGGGTAAATGCTGTGCCTAAAAGTAAAATTATAATAAAGTGATGGAAAGTGCAGTCTTCAGCCATGTCTCACACTGCAGGTCACTGAAGTGGTCAGTGATGGTGGCATAATCTCCCTTTTATGATCCATCTGTGAGCCCTTCATCAGTACAGTTCTGATTTATGTTAAAGTAACATTAAATACTCACACCTTTTAAAGGTATTGGATTCTAAGGATCCAGGCAAATGTTCTGAAGCCCATGATATAAGATATATATGGTCAACAACACTTACTTTATTATCCGCCACTGCCAGCTGCAGGTCCCTCAGTGCAGCTTCCCCATTTTTTCTGTTGGGAAGCATCAGTAACAAATGGAATGTGCAAGCACAAGCCAACATACGGGGGGAATAATTATTTGATCCCCTGCAGATTTTGTAAATTTGCTCACTTACAAGAAATGAAGGGTCTATAATTTTTGCCATAGGTGTATCTTAATTGATAGAGACAGAAAATCAACCAGAAATCCAGAACAAAACACATGATACAAATATAATAAATTGAGTTGCAGTTCAGTGAGTGAAATAAGTATTTTATCCCCAAGCAAAACATGACTTAGTACTTAGTGTAGAAACCCTTGTTGGCAAGCAAAGAGGTTTATTGTAGTTGGTTACCAAGTTTGCACACATCTCAGGAGGGATAATGGTCTTCTTTAAACATCTCTAAATCCTTAGGCTTTCTAGGCTGTCGCTTGGCAACTTGAAGTTGCAGTTCCCTCCATAATTTTTCTATAGGATTAAGGTCTGGAGACTGGGTAGGCCACTCCATGACCTTAATGTGCTTCTTCTTGAGCCACTGCTTTGTTGCCTTGGCGGTATGTTTTAGGTCATTGTCATGCTGGAAGACCCATCTTCAGTGTTCTGGCTAAAGGAAGAAGGTTCTCATCCAAGATTTTGCAATGCAAGGACCCATCTATTGGCCCCTCATTGCAGCAAAGTCGGTCTGTACCTTTAGCAGAGAAACAGCCCCAAAATATAATTTTTCCATCTCCATGCTTGACTCTAGGGAGGGTGTTCTGAGGGTCATGGTTAGCATTTTTCTTTCTCCAACACGGCGGGACCCCTCCTGAAGTATAGTCATGCCATCGAACATCTAAATAATTCAGAGAAGGATTGGGAGAAAGTGCTATGATCCTATGAAACCAAAATTGAACTCTTTGGCATTAACTCCACTCGCCGTGTTTGGAAGAAGGAAGAGACTTGCCACAGGACTACTGACCAGCTCATTCATCAATAAATTGAACATCGAAATAAGTAGCAGAACAGATTGTAAGAGTAATAATTAACATTTGAAACAGCTGAAATGAAACACTTTATTACTGTTCAAAGAACCGATTCACCAGCTTGTTTTGCACTGTACCTTCCACATTTGGACATATTCCAGAACCATAACAAAAACACTGATTGCAGTCAAACACTACTAAGTTGTGTTCAACTAAATGGTTGCTCTACATTTTTGCGTCTTTCTTTTATGTAATTAAAACTTAAATTATAAATGATAATAGGCAGTAGAATTACACTGGGACATTGCAACACCCTTCAAGTCAAGGTAGGAGGCTGTAAAAGCAGGCAGGCAGGCAAAGGTCACAATAGGAAAGCAAAGGGTCAGGGCAGGTCACAAAGCAAGTTGGGTTGTACAAAGAAAAGCAGAACAGAAGGTCAGATTACAACTTAACATAAACTAGCTGAAGGTTAGTGTTGCTGTTCATGTTTGGGTAACAGTGCAATTCGCTCTGAATATCATGTATTCAATAGAGATGTCCCGAACTATTTGCCGGCCAACAGTTCCCGGCGAACATCGCTTGTTCACGTTCGCCTCGGCGGGCGAACATATGCGATGTTCGGTCCGCCCCCTATACATCATCATTGAGCAAACTTTGACCCTGTACCTCACAGTCAGCAGACATATTCCAGCCAATCAGCATATCCTCCCTCCCAGACCCTCCCACATCCTATAAAAAAGCAAGGACAGCATCCATCTTAGATTCATTCTGAAGCTGCAGTGTTAGTTAGAGCAGGGAGAGTGCTGCTGCTGCTGACTTAATAGGGAAATCATTAGCTAGGCCAGTGTTCTGTGTCCACTCCTGCTGTAAGGACAGCATCCGGACGGCACCCCAAAAAGCCCTTTTTAGGGCTGGTACATCAGTCTGCCTTTATTTATTTTTTTCTATATATATATACACAGACTGTACTGTGTGCACACCACTCATATCGGGTGGCACAGTACCTTGCAGATAAAAAAGTCATTTAATTTTTACCCTTTAATATAATTGCAGTTGCCTGCCAGTGTGTGTCAGGCCCACTGACTGAACTGTGCCCACTGCCAGTGCCCACCACTCATATAGGGTGATACAGCACCTTTCAGATAAAAAATTCATTTAATTTTTCCTCTGTAATATAATTGCAGTTGCCTGCCAATGAGTGTCAGGTCCACAGACTGTACTGTGCCCACTGCCCACCACTCATTTAGGGTGGCACAGCACCTTTCAGATATAAAATTCATTTAATTTTTCCTCTGTAATATAATTGCAGTTGCCTGCCAGTGAGTGTCAGGTCCACAGACTGTACTGTGCCCACTGCCCACCACTCATATAGGGTGGCACAGCACCTTGCAGATAAAAAATTAATTTAATTTTTCCTATAATAAAAAATAAAATTCATCCAGAAAAAACAGGAACTGGCTTTTTCATTCGAATTTGATTAGCGCAGGGATGGTGATAACCTCTTACCAAATAAATAGGATGATAACATATACCAAAATATTTGAATCAGATGTGATAAATATAAGCATAAAATCATAAATACATAAAAGCATGAAATCACATCAATAGTCCATAAAGTCAATAGGTATAAAGTGCATAGAGCAATGAAAGTGCAAACAGGTGCGACTTATGGGGACCACCCTTGCTTGCCACCACCACACAGTGCCGGGAGAAGTATCTGAAATTCAGACTCACTATAAATTTACTAGGAAATCTTCCAGAGGAGTCTTTGCAGCACAAATCAGAGATATGGAGGAAACCTGATCTTACTATATGCTGTTGTTGGCTAGTCCATGAGAGTGGTTAGGCATAGGCGTCTGGTGAGTCTTAATTTCAGATACTTCTCCCAGCACTGTGTGGTGGTAACAAGCAAGGGTGGTCCCCATAAGTCGCACCTGTGATCCTTCATGTTTGCACTTTCATTGCTCTATGCACTTTATACCTAGACTATGGACTTTATGGACTCCTATTGATGTGATTTCATGCTTTTATGTATTTATGATTTTATGCTTATATTTATCACATCTGATTCAAATATTTTGGTATATGTTATCATCCTATTTATTCGGTAAGAGGTTATCACCATCCCTGCGCTACTGAAATTCGAATGAAAAAGCCAGTTCCTGTTTTTTCTGGATGAATTTAATTTTTTTTATATTTACTCATTTAAGTAGCAGCAATTTGTGTTATTTGTGTTATTCTGTCAGGTTTGTGTTACCTGTATTTCCTAAAGCGCAGTGGATTACAACATTATCTATTAATTTAGTACAAGTAGTGATATTTATATATTTAATTTTTCCTCTGTAATATAATTGCAGTTGCCTGCCAGTGAGTGTCAGGCCCACGGACTGTACTGTGCCCACTGCCCACCACTCATATAGGGTGGCACAGCACCTTGCAGATAAAAAAGTAATTTAATTTTTCCTCTGTAATATAATTGCAGTTGCCTGCCAGTGAGTGTCAGGCCCACAGACCATACTGTGCCCACTGCAAATGGACTGTTTGCGGTTGTTTGCAGTGCGTTAAACGGGGAGTTTGGTCTGTCAGAGTTTGGTCTGTCACTGTGAAGCGGGCGTAACCCTTACACTACCTGATCGATACAACATCATACCTGATCGCATACACACACTGGATGTTTTAAAGCACGTTATTCCAAACAATTTAGGAATGTTAGGTGATTTATGCCCTTTATGGATTAAAACCCGACTCTGCGTCAACTAAGTCATTTTCCATGGGAGTTTTGCCATGGATCCCCCTCCGGCATGCCACAGTCCAGGTGTTAGTCCCCTTGAAACAACTTTTCCATCACTATTGTGTCCAGAAAAAGTCCCTGTGGGTTTTAAAATTCGCCTGCCTATTGAAGTCTATGGCGGTTCGCCCGTTCGCGAACATTTGCGGAAGTTCGCGTTTGCTGTTCGCGAACATAACATTTTATGTTCGCGACATCTCTACTTGTCTTTCAATGGTAACATTTGAACCAAATGACTATTTAAGAATAAAATTGGTGGGCTATCCCACCATGCCATCTAAAGTAGACAATCAGTGCCCAGGGAAGAGGAGGGACATAGAATCCTATGTTTGAAAGACATCTCATCATATGAACTCTGGACACCATGTTTGTAGTGACAGATGCCCTATTGGATTCCTATGATCACCTGGTATATGATACTAATAATTCAGCATTGATAAAAATAAAAGAAAATCTGCGCTAATTCATAACAAGTGCAAGTGAATATATAACCAACAAAATAATGTGTATAAATGACAAAATGATGTGTATAAACAAAAATACCAGGTACTTAAATAATTTGAATAAATGAATCCAAACAAGCGTAAAAGCTCCTAAATCAATGAATAAAACAACTAGATAAAAAATGTCCAATCCAATAAAGTGGATGTAAAACGTCCAAATAATGTCAATATTTGTAAAATACCACCATAGAATACAGATGACAATCCATGTAAAAACAATCCAAAAACTTTGACTTCTAAAACAAATGTAAATCCTCTGTGGTATAGTTAACCACTTAAGCCCCGGAAGATTTTACCCCCTTCCTGACCAGGGCCTATTTTGCGATTCGGCACTATGTGACTTTAACGGACAATTGCGCGGTCGTGCGATGCTGTACCTAAACTAATTTGGCGTCCTTTTTTCCCACAAACAGAGCTTTCTTTTGGTGGTATTTGATCACCTGTGCGATTTTTTGATCATGCGCTATAAACAAAAAAAGAGCGTCAATTTTGCAAAAATAGCAATATTTTTCACATTTTTTTATATGAAATTCCCAAAAAAAATGTAAAAATCAAAATACTTTAACATTTTAGGCCAATTTTTTTTTTTACCATATGTTTGGTAAAAAAAAAATCACAAAAAGCGTATTTTGATTGGTTTGCACAAAAGTTATTGCGTTTACTAACAAAGGGAAAGATTTTTGTAATTTTTGTTGTTTTTTTTTAAACGCGTAATGGCGGCGATCTGCGATTTTTTTGTGGGACTGCGACATTGGGGCGGACAGATCGCACCCTTGACTGACATTTTTTACACTTTTGGGGTTACCAGTGACATTACTACAGTAATCAGTACTATACATATGCACTGTTACTGTAAAAATGACACTGGCAGTGAAGGAGTTAACTGTATTGGAGAGGGAGGGGTTAAGTGTGTCCTAGGGGCGTGATTCTAACTGTGATTGGCTGTGGCTGTGTGTGTAGGAACAGTGATCAACGGTCCTACATAGTAGAACCGTTTGATCACCATTCTTACACAGGGAGAACTGACAGGCGGCTTTGTTTACACTAGCCGCCTGCCTTTCTCCCGCTGTCACGGACGATCGCGAGTGCCCGGCGAACATCGGGTCCGCCAGGCACACGCGCGGGGGGGTCCGTGACCGAGCGGGAGCGCGCATACGGCGGGATGCGGTCGCTCCCAAAACCCTTATAGGCTAGTGACGTAGCCCTACGTCGCTTTGCCTGTGAGGGGCTGACAGCCAACGTAAATAGTCGTGCGGCAGTCGGCAAGTGGTTAACAAACATTCAGTGTGACTCCTGTATCCAAGAAATGTGTACAATGGCCTCTCACCTTACTGCACACTCAAATGAGCTTGTTACAGGATTCCCTCAGATGAGCGTTTTCCAGGATTCCCTCAGATGTTGCACCTTGTATTTTGGGATAGATGATGGAATCTCCAATAGAGCGTCCTTTATCTCCTGGTGATGTTAATCCTTAAGTTTTGAAGATGGAAAGGGATGAGATCTCATGGGGATGAAATAAAGGCCATCATGGTGCAGTATATCCAGAAAATAATCTTTAATGTATGGTAAAACACTTACACAAAGGAAGAAAACAAGCGCTGTCTGCCAAAAGCGGTAGAAAGTACAACTTCTGGTCATGGCCGTAGACCGGAAGTGACGTCACCCGGCTTCTCCCGACGCGTTGTGTCACTCTCACGTGACTTTCTCAAGGGATATATAATGTACCTTCAGCCACAGAATACAACATTCTTAGTTGTCAGGTAAATGCATGTGGGCTAATTTCTGGGGCCGACACTTACTTCTTTATCCTGTGAATGCCAAATTTTTCAGACTGGAAATGAAAAACAATGGGTCTGTAAAGGTTCCGCCAAATTGTGGAATGGATGCGGACCCATTTTACAGATGTGTGAATGGACCCAATATGTATTAGACAATGTATTTACTGGCTGCTGTCAGTTCTGGCTGATTTATGAAAATAAAAATATATATTTTTTGCTGTAAAAAAAAAAATTTGGGGCAACATTTTTAATTGCAATACTTCTGTTATGACATTGTCCATGTGCTGGGACTATTTGTGCACAGCTAGTACGTGTTTTGTGGCTGCAAATATGACCTAAAGGTTTTTAAAGTTTGCCTCCCATTAAAGTCAATGGGGCCCGCCGCAAACTCGCGGTTCGCGGACTTTTGAGAAAATTTGCGGCTGGCGTTTGCGAACCGCCCCGGCCGATGTTCGTCCATCACTACACACAGGCATCTTACATAGTTAGTCAGGTTGAAAAAAGACACAAGTCCATCTAGCACAACCAACAAAAAAACAAAAAAAGAAAACCCAACCATGCAATCCCATATACACAATCTTATACCCACAGTTGATCCAGGGGAAGGTCAAAAACCCCAGCAAAGCATGATCCTATTTGTTACAGCAGGGGAAAAAATCTCTTCCTGATCCCCCGAGAGGCAATCAGATATTCCCTGAATCAGCTTTACCTAAAAATATCAGTACCCAGTTATATTATGCACACCTAGGAAAGAATCCAGGCCTTTTTTAAAGCAATCTACTGAGCTTGCCAGAACCACCTCTGGAGAGAGTCTATTCCACATTTTCACAGCTCTTACTGTGAAGAAATCTTTTCATATTTGGAGACACAATCTATTTTCCTCTAGATGTAAAGAGTGCCCCCTTGTCCTCTGTGATGACCTTAAAGTGAATAACTCAACTCCAAGTTCACTATATGGACCCCTTATGTATTTATACATGTTGATCATATCCCCCCTTAATCCCCTCTTCTCAAGAGAGAATAAATTAAATTCTTCTAATCTTTCCTCATAGCTGAGCACCTCCATGTCTCTTATCAGTTTGGTTGCCCTTCTCCTTACTTTCTCCAGGTTATTGATATCCTTTTCGAGAACTGGTGCCCAAAAACGGAACTGCATATTCCAGATGAGGTCTTACTAATGATTTGTACAGGGACAAAATTATCTCTCTCTCTGGAATCCATGCCTCTCTTACAAGTATGGACTTTTCTTGCTTTGGAAAATGCAGCTTGACATTGCATGCTATTATTAAGCCTATGATATACCAGAACACCCGGATCCTTCTCCACTTTGGTTTCCCCCAGTTGTACTCCCCCTAGTATGTATGATGCATGCATATTCTTAGCCCCCAAGTGTATAACTTTACATTCATCAACATTAAACCTCATTTGCCATATAGTTGCCCAATGAGACAGTGCATTGAGGTTGGCTTGTGAGGTGGAGACATCCTGTAAGGAAGTTATTCTGCTGCATAGCTTGGTGTCACCTGCAAAGACTGAAATTATACTTTTATTCCCAGTAGTTGTGGCGGTTGGAAGGTCTCAGGGATACCCCTAATTTCTTTCATTGTTCCTGCCAGACCTTTCTCCTAGGTCTGCCACTTTTGCTGTTCGGTGTATTCAACCAATGTATTCAAAGAGAAAGCATATTCGCCCATCTTATATTCCAAGTGATTGACCCTCCCTCCTAGCTCCTGGACTTCCATTTTAAAGCCTTGAATGCTTGTCATCATATCCTTATAAAGTGAGCTACGCAGAGAAACCAGCATGTCCGTGAGAGTAATATCAGAAATTAGCTGGTTTCTGGTGGGGAAAGAGTTAATAGTGTCAGCCAGCTCTCTGGTATCATCCAGAGAGCTGTGCTCTGTGCTTGCCTCATCTGTATGCTGCTTGTTCTTCATACAAGGTTTAGACTTGGCTTGGCTTCTAGACACAGGAGTTGAAGTGTCTTGAGAATGTGTCAGTGTTCTCAGCTGGGTGTCAGCAGTGTATTGGATCTATGAAGCTTGGCTTGAGCTGCTACATGAGGCCATGGAGCGGCCCTCGGTGCCATCTTGTGAGCAGCCCTGCACTGCAGGAGGGAAGAAGTGTGACAACTTCTTCGGGTGTGGCGCATCTTTCTGCTTGCAGGTCATCCTATCGTGGTGTGCAGGTGATCAGGATGCAGATAATGGTGTAAAGAGATCAGAAAGGCTCCTCAGTAGCTGGTATTTCCCGGCGCTGGAGCGGAGCTAGCAGATCATGCGGCTGTGCTGTAGTGGAGTAACAATGTCCCCCTCCCTTTAGGCTTTCTTTATTTAGTAAACAACGGCTTGGGGAGCCAATCTGTATGATGAGGCCACATTTTTGTGCACTCGGAACAAGATTTGAGATTTTTTAGATAAATTCTGGTGTCTCTTTGGCAGACTTTGAATGGAAAATACAAACTTTTGCACCACAGTGAGCATACCTTATGTGAAGAAGCCAGACTTTGGATAGAAGTAACAGGTGCAGAAAAATTGGGCTTTGGGTGTTGGTGGTGCCTTCACACCATAACCCTAAAGAGGTACTCTTTTTTGAAAATCTTTTTATTTGGTTTTTTGCAGAGAAAATGAGTTACATACATAACAAATGGAAGTATAAGTTAGGAACAGCTGCATTATAACATGACATACGAGTAATTGAACAACTGAGAATTACATTTGAAATGACTGAACAGAGTAACAAGGTATAAGGTTATGGAGGTATGAAGGTATGACCCACAGCAGTAACAAATGGTATAAACGTCATGGACAACTTAGCACCCCAATGAAATCAATCGCACGCTGCGACCCACGGGGGAGGGCGCGGGAGAAGGCGATCCTGCTGTGACACCCCAAAGGGATCCTGCTGTGTCCCCTCTCTTAGCCCCCTCCCCACCCCCCCCGCCCATGGCCCCCAGCACAACTTCCACAGTAGCAATCACATACATGTTAAGAAGAGATTAGTTTATCAGGCACCACGCTGTCCAACATATTCAGTCCAGGCGGACCATCTGGTCCGAAATTGTTGCATTTTAAAGGCAGAGATAGCTAGAGTTTTTTCGTGTGCATACGATTCTCCTACTATTTGCACCACCTCCCTCCTGGTAGGGATGTCCTCACATTTCCACTTACGGGCTATGGACAGCCGTGCAGCAAAAAGAATGTTCTGAACCACTGTTCTCAATTGGGGAGGGTACCTGTCAATATTTATGCCCAGTAATGCTTGTTCAACTGTAACCTTGTTAAGCATTCCCGTCACCTCCGCAATCAGTTTAGAGACAGAGGCCCAGAAACTTCGCAAGGAGACACAGGACCACAGAACGTGGAGTATAGTTCCAACTTGCCCGCACTGTCTCCAGCATAAGTTGGAGACGCCCGGGTAGTACTTGGCAATGGAGTACGGGGTTTTATACCACCGCTGATGTATTTTCAAAAGACCTTCCCTGAAATTGGAACATCTAGTATGGGTAGCTGTATGGGTATATGAACGCAGCCACTGAACTTCTGTAAATTCCTGGCCTAGGTCCCCCTCCCACTTTATATGATAGGTGTGTTTCACAAATGTCTTCTTGTCATGTAGGGAAACATAAAATTTACCTATTCCCTTCGTGTGATGATTGTCTCCGAAGCACAACATGTGAATCGATTCAGGAAAAGGGATGTCAACTGAGGATACCTTGGAAATCAAGTGGGACACTCTGGAGTACGTGAAAAATTCCTTAGCAAACAATGGGTAGCGGGCACACCATCCAGAGAAGGAAAAACCTCCCGGATTGTGCGTGATATCTCTAAGCGTGTGGAGACCATAAGTGGACCAGTGCACTAAATGTAGGTCTGGGGAGATGAAAGAGAGCGCAGTCAAGGGAATAGGGACATCCACTCTTTTAGAACGTTTGGCACTGTGAGCGTAAAAATAACGCCATGCCTGTATTGTGGGCATGATAGTGGGGTGCGCCATCGGATAGTTGCCATTAGATAATGGAATACTGAGAATGAGGTCCGCTAGAGTGCCTTGTGTTACTACCGCCTGCTCAATGGACTTCCAGCTAGGCGACTGGGTATGCTTCAGCCAGTGGACGGATTGGGTAAGTATAGCAGCCATATGATAGTCCCGCACATCCGGGACACCCATACCCCCCATGAGGGGGTGTTTAATCAGATGCATATGAGAGCAGCGAGGTTTTTTACCACCCCATAGAAATTTAGATATCAGAGATTGTACTGATCTATAAAACGCTAAGGGAATCTTGATGGGGAGTGCTCTAAACAGATATAGGAGCTTTGGGAATGTCAGCATTTTAAACGCTGCATTCCTGCCTGACCAAGTAAGGTAGAATTTGCCTAGTCTAGATAACTCCTGTGTGAGGTTGTCAAGAAATGGTGCAAAGTTTGTCTTGAAAAGGTCCCCAGCCTTGCTAGTAAGCTTGATGCCTAAGTAGTCGATATGTCCAATGCCCCATTGAAAAGGGACACTGCTTTGAATCTCTTTCGCCAGGTGTTCGGGAATTGCTATGCCTAGCATGTTTGACTTGGTGTCATTTACCTTGTAATATGAAACCGAGCTAAATTCTTTGAGCACCTCCTGGACTGCCACTAAAGAGGACCGGGAGATGTCACGGATAAGATGACGTCGTCTGCAAACAACGAAATCTTGTTATTGAATCTCTTAATATCTAGTCCCCTAATTCCCGGGTGGCTTCTAATCTTTTCTGCCAAGGGTTCCATTAATAAAACAAACATCAATGGGGATAATGGGCACCCCTGGCGAGTGCCATTTGTTATGTTAAATTTAGTGGAGAACAGTCCTTCTGTGTATACATAGGCTGAAGGTGCCGTGTATAGTGCTAGCACTGCGTCTAAAATCTCACCCTCCATGTCGAATCGTTGCAGGACTTTGTGAAGGTAACCCCAGTGTATCCTGTCAAAGGCCTTTTCGGCATCAAGGGACAGGAACACAGTGGGAGCACGAGTGGACTCGGCATGGTGGATGAGATTCAGCATTCTTCTCGTAGCATCGGTGGCCTGACGGCCCATTACAAACCCTACCTGATCCTGTTTGATAAGGCCAGGCAGGAATTTTGAGATTCTGTTTGCCAGGATTTTTGCGTAGACCTTCAGGTCCACGTTTAACAAAGAAATGGGCCTGAAGTTCTTTGCGCAATCCGGGGGTTTCCCCGGTTTAGGTAGTGTAATCACAGTGGCCTCCAACATCTCAGGAGGGAAGGAGGCAGAGGTGGCAGCCTTTTGGAATACCCCCCGGAGTTTTGGGGTTAGAATATGCGTATACTGCTTGTAGTACTCCGAAGAGAACCCATCAGGGCCAGGAGCTTTATTAAGGGGCAGAGACTGAATGACTTTACTGATTTCAAGGTCAGTTATAGGAAGGTTCAGTTTCGTTAAGTCTGTGGGACATAATTTGGGTAAGGAAATTGAGGCGAGAAATTTGTCAATGTCTTCTGGTGATGGTTGCGGGGTGGACACGTCATCCTGTAAGTTATATAGCTCACCATAATAGTGGCTAAAGGCGTCGGCAATATCTTTAGGGTTGGTCAAGTTCTGTTTCGTGGAGTGGTGCGTCAAATTAGATATACGTTGCCGGGTCTGCTTGTCCTTTAATTGATTCGCTAATAATTTGCCAGCCTTGTTGCCATGCGCAAAAGAGGTGGCCTTCAGTCTGCGTACATGGGCCTGGTGCTGCCCAATCAGCAGTGATCGGAGCTCATGTTGTGCATTCGATAATTGGTCGCAAATGTCTGGAAGGGGAGTGCGTTTATTTAGTGTTTCTAAATTTTGGATCTTTTTCAAAAGATCATCCAGGCGCTGCCTCCTCTGCCTCCTCAATGCAGCACTCTTAGATATAAGAAAACCACGCATAAAAGCCTTATGAGCATTCCATACAATCAGTGGGCAAACGTCCCCCTTTTCATTTGTTCGGAAGAATTCCTCCAAGGCCTCACGGACCTCAGATGAAGACCCCGAATCGCAGAATACACTTGTGTCATTTCTCCACCTATTAGCCCTCGTGGAAAACACCCGTGGGCCAACCGTAATGGACACGGGGGCGTGGTCTGACCATGTGATCTGTCCAATGGAAGAATCCACAATTTTTTGTAGCAGAAATTTGTCCGTAAAGAACATGTCTATCCTCGAGTATGAGGCATGAACTTTTGAGAAAAAGGAGTAATCTCGCTCCGTAGAGTGATGACACCGCCATACATCCTGTAGGCCCGTAGATTTCAAAAAGTTAGAGAGATCCGTTCTACGGGGGCATGTTCGGGCACCACTAGAGATGTCCTGGCGAATGTTCGCCACTAAGTTCATGTCACCTCCCAGGATCACATATCCCCTAATGCTCGGTTGGAGGTGTTTCCACAATTTAGTAAGGTATGAAATTTGCCTCACATTTGGGGCATATATGTTGAGGATGGTATATTCAACATTGTTAATTTCACAGTGTAAGAGTATATAGCGACCGTCCGGGTCCGAGATATGGGCATGGTATCGGTAAGGCACAGAATCTTTGATGATAATGGCCACACCTCCCTTCTTTTTGGGGCCATTTGCGTAGTATATGTGTGGAAATTGCTTATTAGTGAGTCTAGGAGGATCCGTGGCACAAAAATGAGTCTCCTGAAGTAGCATAATATCACATTTTTGAGACTTTATTTCTCTCCAGAGCATGTGTCGTTTAAATGGGCTGTTCAACCCATGAACATTGAGAGAAGTCAGCTTAAATGCCATGGTGTGGTATGAGCAGTGAGAGTTCGATCAAGAAGACAAAAATGTGGGAAAGAAATAAAAAAAAACAAGGTCCCAGTGTGGAACAAATAACAATGTCCAAGAGATCCTACCCCAATCCGTTGTTACGGTAGTGGCGGTGACTCTGGTAGTCCAGGAGGTCCTGCCGTGAAGCTGTAGGGTTCAGGATGGCTTGGTGGAACACTGTAGGACTGGAGAGATACTGCCGTGGGTCAAAAACAAGAGAAAGATAAAAAGAAACAGCAGGGGTAAATTTATCAACAGTCTAACGTAGATCCCTGTGTATGCAGAGCCCTGCAAACAAACGGTAAATAACCGTATATAGGCACAGGTATGTGGACCGCGCCAACTATTAAAAATGAGGCGATATCCAAATGGAAATCTGAGCAGTGTTGGTACTGCTAATCCGGGGAACTTAATAGAACACAAACAAGAGAGTAGCCGAACAGAACTGTCGGAGACGGTAGGGCCGAGTGTTGGATCATATGGAGGGTCAACTCCAAGGGATCAGTGAGGTTCCAGAAAAATTATTTAAATCCATTTGAAGCAGGTAGCTCAGGATCCCAGGTAGACGTTTGAGCCCCCGGAGGGTCTGTTGTTTCCAGAATGTCCCACTGTCGAAGGAGCTCAATGCCCCGTTCCAGGGTAGAAACTTTAAATTCCTTATCCCCTCTAGTAATAATGAGGGTTGCAGGGTAGTTCCAGCGATACTGGATATGATGATTTCTAAGGGGTTTGGTGATAGTCACTAGATTTCTCCTCCGGTTCATAGTGTGAGCTGAAAGGTCTGCATAAAAAGACAGGCCCTGCATACTAGGTGGGAGATCCACCGCTTTCCGCACTTTCGCCATAAGTTGCTCCTTAACTGTGTAGAAATGAATCCTAGCTATGGCATCTCTAGGATATTTGTCTGGGATGTGCTTGGGCTTCGGCAGCCTGTGGATCCTGTCGATGGCCAGATCACCCAAATCAGTGTTAGGAAGAAGTTCCTGCATAATAGATGTAAGGAATGCTGCCAGGTCTGGTGGTTTAACTGTCTCAGGGATGCCTCTGATTTTGACATTATTCCTTCGGGAACGGTCCTCAAGATCAGCCACCTTTGATTTGAGCCAGACCAGATCATCATCATGTTCATTGTGAGCGTCCACCATATTATTAAAAGTGTCTGCGAATTCCCCCATCTTGTTTTCTATGGTGGAGACCCTATCCGATACTGCTGTGACTGCTGAGCTGCATTGTGACACCAGTTGCAGCATATCTGAATGGATAGCTGACCTCAAAGACAGCATTACATCTTTAAACATTGATGCCATCACAGGATGATCCCCAGCAGGGATGGTTGCTAGTGTGTCCTGGAACTCCAGGGTGTCATCCACAGAGATACTGCGGTGAGGGGGAGACAGTTCATGGAAGGTCTTTTGTTTAGACTTGACAGTTGACTGTTGTTTTAGACAGGACTGTTGGACTGTGATTCTGCAGCCGAATGCTGTGAAAGGTTCACGGGGTCAGCCAGGGAGCTCGGGGAGGATCCCCTCTGTGCCGAGCCAGAAGGCTTCTGTGACTGAGTGCTGGGTGCTCGTGGCGGGCCGGCGCCATCTTGGCCGAGCGGTCTGGTATGAGGTGAGAAGAAGTTTATCATCTTACCGGGTTTGCAGCGGTCCTTGCGCTTCGGTGGCATGTCCAGGTGATGCCCGGGGATGTCCGGTGTATAGCTGAATGGTTTTGAGTTGACCCTCCGTGTTATAATTGCTCCGGTGTGTCTGTTTAGCGAGGAGCTTCTGGCTCACGCTTCCATCAGCCTCGCTAGCCGGCTCCGCCCCCCTAAAGAGGTACTCTTGATGAAAACAAGAAACGGTCTTGCTGTAAAAAATTTAAATTTGATGCTCTGGTCAAACAATTGTGGAAAAATTGGTCTTATGTGAAGAAGCCAAATTATAGTACACTCAGGCCAAGAT
Organism: Pelophylax lessonae; assembly: GCF_965119305.1. Lineage (NCBI taxonomy): Eukaryota > Metazoa > Chordata > Amphibia > Anura > Ranidae > Pelophylax > Pelophylax lessonae. Next base: position 493,014,919 of record NC_138772.1, on the reverse strand, counting down.
TAACCTTTTTTTTTTTAAGATAAAGTCAGATGTCTCTTTCGCAAACTTTGGATAGAAGTAACAGGTGCGGAAAAATTGGGCTTTGGGTGTTGAGGGTGCCTTCAACAATAACTCTAAAGAGGTACTCTTGACAAATGCAAGAATTGGTCTCGCTGTTAAAATTTAAAATTTGATGCCCTAGTCAAACAACTGTGGAAGAATTGGTCTTTGGGTGTTGGTGGTGCCTTCGCTCTGTAACCTTCTAGAGGTACTCTTGATGAAAGCAAGAATTTGCCTTGCTGTAAAAAAATGTAATTTGATGCCCTGGTCAAACAGTTGCATAAAAGATGGTTTTTGGCTGTTAATGGTGCCTTCACCCCGTAACTTTCTAGAGGTACTCTTGATGAAAGCAAGAATTGGCCTTGCTGTAAAAAAATGAAATTTGATGCACCTGTCAAAATAGGTTCAGAAAAATTAGTCCTTGGTGTGTACATGAAACCTATATCAAAAAAATTACTTCAAGATACAGTGCATCCGGAAAGTATTAACGGCGCTTCACTTTTTTCCACATTTTATTCCTTTTTCCAAAATGAAATAAATTAATTATTTTCCTCAACATTCTACAAACAATACTCCATAGTGACAATGTAGAAGAAGTTTTTTGGAAATCTTTGCAAATTTATTAAAAATAAAAAGTGAAAAAACATACCATGTCTTGAGTATGATGCTACAAGCCTGGGGCATCTATTTTTGGACAGTTTCTCCCATTCTTATTGCAGGTTCTCTCAAGCTCCATCAGGTTGAGTGGGGAGCATTGGTGCACAGCCATTTTCAGATCTCTCTAGAGATGTTTAATCGAGTTCAAGTCTGGGCTCTGGCTTTGCTACTCAAAGACATTCATAGAGTTGTCCTGTAGCCATTCCTTTGTTATCTTGGCTGTGTGCTTAGGGTCCTTGTCCTGTTGTAAGATAAACCTTCACCCCAGTCTGATATCCAGAGGGCTCTGGAGCAGGTTTTCATCAAGGATATCTCTGTACATTGCTGCATTCATCTTGCCCTAGATCCTGACTAGTCTCCTAGTTTCTGCCGCTGAAAAATATCCCCAGAGCTGGTATTGGCTAGGTGATGAGCGTTGTCTGGTTTGCTCCAGACACGATGCTTGCCATTCCAGCCAAAGAGTTCAATATTTGTTTCATTAGACCAGAGAATTTTGTTTTTTTATGGTCTGAGAGGCCTTCAGGTGCCTTTTAACAAATTCAGGGCAGGCTGTCATGTACCTTTTACTGAGGAGTGGCTTCCGTCTGGCCACTCTACCATGCAGGCCTGATTGGTGGAGTGCGCAGAGATGGTTGTTCTTCTGGAAGGTTCTCCTCTATACACAGAGAAAAACTGGAGCTCTGTCAGAGTCACCACCGGGTTCTTGGTTACTTCCCTGACTAAGGCTCTTCTCCTCCAATAACTCAGTTTGGCCGGGTGGCCAACTCTAGGATGAATCCTGGTGGTTCCAGACTTCTTCCATTTACAGATGATGGAGGCCACTGTGCTCATTGGGACCTTCATTGCTGTACAAATATTTCTGTACCCTTCCCCATATCTGTGCCTCAATACAATCCTGTCTCGGAGGTGTACAGAATGCACATTCTTTGGACTTTAAGGTAGCCGCAATCTTGTTCACCGCTATATATAATTTAATTAATTTAGTAATCATTTGGTGTGAATATCTATAGCACTTGCACAATGCAGTGATGTTCTGCTCTTTTCAGCTGAGCACTGTGGATATGATTGATAAATAGGGGAGTACTCAGCAGAAATTTTTTTAAAGTGACTTTGTGCTATTAAGTAAAATATGTTGGAGGAACCTTGCTGTATGTATTATACTTTTAGGTGACTATTATATCAGGTTCACACTAATGCGTTTTCTGTGACTCACATTTTTGCGCAGGCAGAGCAGCCGATTCATTTAAATGGGCTACTGTACCTGCAGGAAACACAGGAAAAAGGTCCCTGCACCCCTATAAAAATGCAGCCACAGGGAAATCGCATGGTGCAATAGTACCATGTAATTTCCCGCACCAAAAAATGTGCTGCATTTTTAGATGTGCGGGAGTGCGAAAAGGAATAAATGGCAGCCTTGCGCATCTGTAAAAGAGCAGGGAATTTTTCCTGCAGGTGGTTGTGGGAATAAATGTCATTTACACGCTGTCCCGCACATGCAACCACCTGTAACAGTGTGAACCTAGCCATGGGCTCATTTACACTTGCGGTTGGCGGGCAATAAAACATGCTGCTGAGCCTCATTTTACAGCTCCCTATCACTCCCGTAGTTTAGGCTGCAGAGGCAGCAGCTAGAGGTTTACAGATGCCACTGCTAAAATTTGGGGGGGGGGGGGGCAGTGTAGGTGTCAGTGAAGGGGTCAGTGTAGGGGTGTCAGTAAAAGGGTCAGTGTGGGGGGGAGTCAGTGTAGGTGTCAATGTGGGGAGGGTCAGTGGAGGGGGGTCAGTGTAGGGGGGTCAGTGTAGGTCTCAGTGAAGGGGGTCAATGTAGGGGGGTCGGTGTAAAGGTTCAGTGTAGGGGGGTCAATGTAGGGGTGGTCAGTGTAGGTGTCAGTGAAGGGGTCAGTGAAGGGGAGGTCAGTGTAGGTGTCAATTCAATGTGGGGGGGGGTCAGTGTAGGTGTCAGTTAAGGGGTCAATGTAGGGGGGTCAGTGTAAGGGTTCAGTGAAGGGGGGTGTCAGTTTAGGGGGGTCAGCGATGGGGTCAGTCTAGGGGGGTCAGTGAAGGGGGGGTCAGTGTAGGGGGGGTCAGTCCTTCCCTCTTTCTTTCCACCCCACCTACTCGCTCTCTCTCTCTCCTTCCCTCTTTCTTTCACCCCTCCTTCTCTTTCTCTCTCTCTCCTTCCCTCTTCCCCCCCCCCTCCTCTCTCTCTCTCTCTCCTTCCCTCTTTCTTTCCACCCCTCTCTCTCTCTCCCTGCCTCTCCTTCCCTCTTTCTTTCACTCCTCCTTCTCTCTCCCTCTCTCTCTCTCCCTGCCTCTCCTTCCCTCTTTCTTTCACTCCTCCTTCTCTCTCTCTCTCTCTCTCTCATTGAATGAATTACAAGGCTGTAGAGAACAGTGCGCCATTGCAAACTTATATTCAGAGGTTTTAATTACATTATTTTAATATAGTGAGTCGTGAACTAAAGTGGGCCAATCTAAGGCATGAAACTGCAGGGCTGAAAATGAGCCCCACTCCGGCCCTGGACTGGACCCCTCTCATTCTCCGCAGGTTCTCGGCACACCGGAACCCCTCAGCGCAACACAGCACTCTCTGGACTCCCAGGCGACATCCCGAGACATCCGCTTCTTCAGACAGGAGGAGAGACAGCAGTTCTCTCCCTCCTGGGACTCTGCTCCCACCAAAGACACCGTGTCACGCTTTTTCCCCCAAACTTATATCCACTCCCAGAATCCTTTGTGGAATAATCTGCCTCCTGGTGTAGCTACAAGCTTGAATGTGTCTCCTGATTGAGCTTCCTCCACTACCCTATGAGAAGCCTCCCATAGGAGCCAGTGGGGAGACGTCCCCTTCAGAAAACACATCTGGAACCCATGATACCCTACCTAACAGAAATCATGGTCCTGCTGTTAGGCAAGGCCCACTATACATTTACCTGGCACCTACCTGTAGGGTGCTACACCAACATTTGCGCAAATATCGTGGGGCCTTAAAAATCAGTAGCACCTTCCTGTTATTCTTATGGTCCTATGCTTTTAGAAAATATATGGTTTGGGGGTCTTTAACAAACTCTGAAAGCTGTAAGGGAACAATAAAACCTTCAGATTTTTAGAGAAATATGGTTATTCACATTTTTGGGTATGTTCAATTTTCACCATTTTGCAAAAAGGCGTAATTTTAAAATTACAAATATTTGTTATTTATTTCCTTATTACATAAGCTTTTATATTTAGTAGGAATTTAGCAGGAATTTTGTAAAATTTGCTGTGTTTATATCTCCTAAAAATTATTTTAGAGACTTTTTAGCAATTGTTTTGATAAACATTTGCGCAAATATAGCAGAACGTTAAAATCAGTAGCACCTTTTTTTTATTCTACAGGTCATGTGCTTTCAGAAAATATACATGCATCGGAAGCTGACTCTAGTCCCTGTCCCCCCCACCCCTGTCTGTCAGACTTTAGCAGCACAGAACCGAGTGAAGTGACCTGGCTGTCTGCTACAGGTCAGAAAGACAGAGACTTTACAGTGTTGAAAATAAACCGCTTCTGCTTTCTGCCCTTTGTAAAGCTGTAAACCGGTGGGAGAGAGCTGTTAAGAGAAAGGGAGGAGGGAGGATGCTAATGCAGAGATGCAACAGTAGAGAGGTTGGAGCTGTGTAAGGGTGTATGCTCTGGATGAGGGGGGAGTGGTATAGAGCTGTGCTCTGATTTGGCAAAGATGGAAGCTGTGGATTGGGGGAGAAGATGGAAGCTGTGGATTGGGGGAGAAGAGGGGAGCTGAGGATTGGGGGAGAAGAGGAGAGCTGTGGACTGGGGGAGACGAGGGGAGCTGTGGATTGGGGGAGAAGAGGGGAGCTGTGGACTGGGGGAGAAGATGGAAGCTGTGAATTGGGGAAGAAGAGGGGAGCTGTGGATTGGGGGAGAAGAGGGAAGCTGTGGATTGGGGGAGAAGAGGGAAGCTGTGGACTGGGGGAGAAGAGTGAAGCTGTGGACTGGGGGAAGAAGGGGGGAGCTGTGAACTGGGGGAGACGAGGGAAGCTGTGGACTGGGGGAAGAAGGGGGGAGCTGTTGATTGGGTTAGAAGAGGGAAGCTGTGGATTGCGGGAGAAGAGGGAAGCTGTGGACTAGGGGAAGAAGGGGGGGCTGTGGACAGGGGGAGAAGAGGGGAGCTGTACCCTGTGTAATACAAATGCACTCCTGAGCCCTGTGTGTTATGCAATACAGAGAGCGATACTCTGTGCCTCTTGTTCAATGATTATTTGGCACTGCTTTAGGTCTTTCTGCGAGGAACACTGGGGTTGGGGATGAAGAGTTGGCCGGGAAGGGTGAGTTTCTGCCCCTATTCTGTGGAAAAAAAAAAGCCCTGCCTGACAGCATGTGTACAGCAGAGCAGAGATTTGGAGGCAGCACATAACTGGATAGAAGCTAGGAGCAGGAGGTGTTAACTACTCATATTAGCAAGCTGGTAATTGGCTGCTAGGGCTGTCCAGTATCCTAGCAACCAATCATTTGCTGGTTAACTCAAAAGGTTAACCGAGGCAGCTCCCGCTCCTGCCCTCCATTCAGTGCTGTAACGCCTCCCACTCTCCACTCTTGCAGTAATGGTTGAAGGGAAGTAAAGCCATGTTTGCGATTTGCCTGTTGGTTGCCAACTGGTAGATCTCCATCGACAGCTTCTCGACCCCCGCCATAATGCATCTTGGTGCCATCTCTTCCCCAGGTAAGTGATTCACACTCCCCCAGCCATCCACATGATGTAAAAGAAAAAATGTGATACATTAGACCAGGCTGCCTTCTTCCATTGCTCCTGTGGTCCAGTTCTGATGCTCACATGCCCATTGTGGCTTTTGGCTGTGGTCGTGGTTCAACATGGGCAATCTGTCCAGTATGTAGCTCTCTACACAAAAACGGTGATACACTGTGTGTTCTGACACTTTTCTATGTGAACCAGCATTAACTTTTTTAGCAATCTAAACTACAGTAGCATCAATGAGCCTTGGCCACCCATGACCCTTCTGCTGGCTCATCAGTTTTCCTTCCTTGGACCAGTTTTGGTAGATCCTGACCACTGCAGACCAGATACATCCCACAAGAGCTGCAGTTTTTGAGTTGCTCTGAGGCAGTAGTCTAGCCATTACAATTTAGCCCTTGTCAAAACCATGCAAATCCTTATGCATGTCCATTTTTTATGCTTTGAACACATCAACTTCAGGGACAACATGTTCACTAGTTGCCTAATATATTCCACCCACTTTAAAGTGTCATTGTCATTAAATAATCACTTTATCTGTCAGTGGTCATAATGCTATGGCTGATCAGTGTATGCTGTAGAATTTGTGCTAGGTGCACCATGTTTTATTTAGGTGCTTGTGGTAAAGTAACACCTTTATAGGGTACATTTTTTTATCAGAATTCAGATAAATCAGATTAAAAAATAACAAGAGACTGAAGGCTGCCTGGCACTCTTCTCTTTGAAAAATTGATTGGCAGCAGAGTTTTAATACACAAAATGCTATTGGCATTTTTTTTTTCAAGTGTCAAGTTTGCCTGGCTTTGAAATATTTTAAAGTTGCCTGGCTTTGAAAAATGCAACCTGTCAGCCTCCACTTTTTGCAAAGCAGCAAATGCAATGGCATTATAGTGATTAGTATTTTATTCTCAGAGTGGAAACATTAACAAGTGTCAGCTTTGCTGCCATATAACAAAAAAAATGTAAAGCGAAACCTGTTAGTCTCCTCTGTTATGGGTTTGACAAACATCTACCCTGTCATCATAACTAGTGAGCATGAGTGATGCAAAATCAAAGACTAAAGTATACATAAACCCTAACTGAAAGACATTCATTTTGCTAAACTATCAGTGGTATAAACAATTACCATTTTCTTTAATAAAATACTGGTACCTGTTTTCACCTATTTTTACAGCCTCTATTTAGACAGTTCAGGGTGGATTTACTAAAACTGGAGAGTGCAAAATCTGATGCAGCCCTGCATAGAAACCAATACATTTCCAGTTTTTTTTTTTTTTTTGTCAAAGCTTAATTGTACAAACTGAAGTTAGAAACTGATTGGCTACCATGCAGAGGTGCCCCAGATTTTGCACTCTCCAGTTTTAGTAAATCAAACCCTTCCTGTCTACATACGTAAACTCAAGTGATGGCTACATGGCATTTTGCGGGATGGGTCTCTTGATGGTTTCAACTCTGGACCATGCTTGTGTAACTTGTAGTAAAACAGCCGTTTGTAGTCTCAATGGGAAGTCTGTGTGGCAGGCTGACAACGCAAAAGCACAACTGGTAAACAGGAACAGCGAGTTGTAGCCCCTTAACAGAAAAGACCTGAGCAAGGATGTTCATGGCAGGGCCATCAATTATTATATTAACCGATTGCCGACTGCGCACAGTATATTTACTGCGGCAGTCAGCCCCGGCCAGGCAGAGTGACGTAGGTCTACGTCGCTCGCTTGTCACTGCTATTAGAGCCAATAGCGGGCGAGCGCGCGCCCGCTTAGGCGTGCGCCCGCCTCGGCTCGTTCAGGGAGGAGTGCGGGCGTGTGACCGGCGGACCCGATGTCCGCCGATCACTCGCCGATCGTCATTCTCGCCGATCGTCATTCTCCCCTGTATAAAAATGGAGATCAGACGGTTCTACTATGTAGAACCGTTGATCTTTGTTTTTACACCAATAGCCATGTCCCACTACAGTTAGAATCACGCCCCTAGGACACACTTAACCCCTCCCTGTCCAATACAGTTAACCCCTTCCCTGCCAGTGTCATTTTTGCAGTAACAGTGCATATATATAGCACTGATTACTGCAGTAATGTCACTGGTACCCCCAAAAGTGTCAAAAATGTCAGTCAAGGGTCCGATCTGTCCGCCGCAATGTCGCAGTACCGCAAAAAAAATCGCAGATCGCCGCCATTACTCGTTAAAAAAAAAAACACCAAAAAATGACAAAAATCTTTCCCTTTGTTAGTAAACGCGATAACTTTTGCGCAAACCAATCAAAATACGCTTTTTGCAATTTTTTTTACCAATCATATGTAGCATAAAATAATTTGGCCGAAAATGTTAAAAAATTTTGATTTTTACATTTTTTTTGGGGGGGAATTTCATATAAAAAAAAGTGAAAAATATTGTTATTTTTGCAAAAATTACGCTCTTTTTTTGTTTATAGCACATGATCAAAAAATCACACAGGTGATCAAATACCACCAAAAGAAAGCTCTGTTTGTGGGAAAAAAAGGACGTGAAATTCGTTTAGGTACAGCGTCGCACGACCGCGCAATTGTCCGTTAAAGTCACACAGTAAAAAATCGCAAAAAACCCCCTGGTCAGGAAGGGGGTAAAATTTTCCGGGGCTTAAGTGGTTAAAGAAAACTTCAGATATAAAAATAGTGAAAATTAATTGAAATTACACTCAGTTGCTAATGCTTGTTTGAGATTTAGGTAGAACAATACCATTTCAAATTTAATTTACATGTCTTGTGCAATGCAAAAAAAATGATTGCAATATATACTTTACTGTAGCACATTTAAATTTGTACAGCGGTTGTCTCTTTTCCACTCTCCTATACAGTAATATACGTCCCTACCTAATATCAGCCACCCTCTTCCACAGTTCAAATTGCATACAAAAGTAAGCCTGCTTATAGGTGCTAATGATTTGAGTACTAATTTATTTCAGTCCAGTTAATTGGCTGCTGCAGGCAATTAAAAAGCTGATTCTTGGGTCGAAGGGGATGCTAGGGGTAATGGTGAGGTCCACCAATGTTTCAATAAAAGTACATGTGCATGAGCAATCTGCACTTGAGTCAAGTAGTCTGATGGCAGCCACATACAAATACATTTTTTGACTACCTGCGTATCCTCTAATGATGACCGTCCAATAAGATTTATGTCTCCATAAAGTTTAGACTCCCTAGGACCAAACTGAAAGGCTGTTTGGGTTTACCTAATTTTGCAAAGTATTATAATGCTGTCCAATTGAAAACCCCCTTTGGGTGAGCTTAGAATCATCTGATTGTGACCCCTTATTGACTAATACTGTCTTATGGCTACAGCTACTGTGTATATCTAACACAGTCACACAATACTCCCTTGCTCTAGAGGAAATAATTTAGTGCCCCTTGGGTCTCCTTTCACTCCATGTATTTATACTGCCCTTTCTTATGAATCCATCCTATGAATCTGGCCTTTGTCTCTCCTACTTCATTCTAAGCCAAGGTTGACTGAAACCTCACTAGGCTCCATCAATTCACAACCTCCACCACCATCAAAACTTTTCCAGCTTTGGAAGAGCAGCATGGCCTACCAAGCTCTGAGGTATTTTGATACTTGCAAGTTAAACACTTTTACACCACATACAGTATATCTGTTCTGGGGCTTTCCTAGATCGAATGTTATCATATCAATACATGTGCAGTCATGACACACATGCTGTAGGACCTATCTCTTGACTATATTTACAGTTGATTACTAAGCCTATTTCTCACCCCCACTAAATATACAAAACAATTGACAATGGACCTCAGAGTCCCTATTGATGTTGATCAATGGAATGGGATTTGGATGGTGGCAAAATATTGCAGCACTAGAAACAAATTATAAGGTTCTGACTCTTTCGTACTTGGTTCCTGTCAGAGCCTCCAAATATGTTCCAAAATACCCAGCAACATGCTTTCAGTGATGTGAAGGATTGAGCAATCATCTACACATATGGTGGCCCTGCCCAATTGCTAATAGATTCTGGCTAGAAGTGTTTTAGATTGTTTCTATGCTTTTTTCGACCACTATCAGCCCTGTTCCATTGATGGCCCTGCTTAATACCCACCCTCCCAGACCTTACATCACCTCAAATTAAACTATTATTTTAGGTTACTACAGCCTCTAAATAGACAATTGCAAAGGCCTGGAAGTCTAATACAATAAGTATTATAGAGACCAAGAATATGATTACCCAGGCCATGATACATAAAAAAATCAAATCTATCCTATCAGATAAGATTGTGAATTAGACAAAAACGTGGCAACCATGCGTGGGCCACTTTCTTCTCCAGAACCTTGACTCCTCCTTACTGGCTTTACTGCTACCCTGATCAGACTAAAGCCCCGTACACATGTAGCGATCGTCGGCCGAACGATCGGCCGCCTTTTGTCCAGGGCTGTCCTGTCCGCTGAAAAGTGCAAAAGACTGCACATGAATTTTGTCGGCCAACAACAGCCGACTGCAGAAGTGATGTCATGTGATGGTTAACTTTCCGTGTCTTTTTTCTTCTCTGAGCATGCCCAGTCTTGCAAATCTGCTGATTGTCGGCCGAATTCTGTACTGACTGGCGAACAATCGGCCGTTCTGGTGTTGGCCAACAAAAATTTTAATGCCTGCACGACAGATTCTGTTCGGCCGAAAATGCGCTGTCGGCTGTCGGAAGCATCATACTAACAAGCCTACAATCGGCCGATCGGTCGGCGGCCGAATATTTGCGGCCGACAATCGCTACGTGTACGGGGCTTTACTTAATTCCCCCCCCCCCATTCCATCTCCCTATTATTCCTGTCCCTCTACTTTTCTCATTTTATATTTTTTCTACTGTGTATTGTCCTGTTGAAATTCTCCTTTTCTGATTCTGTATAAAACAAACGTATATAATGCTTGGGATCCTGCGTAACTTAGACAGCAATTAAGGTTTTATATGACTAATGCTCAGAATATCCAATGATTGTTGTAATTCTCAGGGTAACTTATATGATAGCTGGCTCTTCTGAACCAATTGTTTACCTACCTCTTAAGCTAATTGGATTTATTTCTCCTTTTTCTCCTTGTCTTTGCATCTGTCCTGGCTATTGGTCCGGTCCAGCACTTACCTCTTTGGGAAGGTTCCAGCTTTGGTTCAGTTTCTGACCATTGCCGTGTCATTACTGTGCTATTCCTGGCACCGTGGATAACTGTCACTTTCAACAGATGTCACCTTTTGTTAAAAATTAAAGGGTAAGCTTTTTGCTATACAAAATGTAGATGTGATACCATGGCATCTTCATGTCTATTTAACTAATATATGATATGTTTTATTGTTTAGAACCAGTAGAAGGATTATATGGTTTGGGTCCCTGAAGAAGCCAATGTAGAGGGTCTTTACCCCCCGGCGAAACATGTAGGACCTATATGATCCATACTACTACTATGAGAGATTTACTCATATTGTTTTGAAATGTTATGTACATGTCTGTTTTTTCGATGGTCTCATAGTTAATCATAATTACATTTGGAATAAAATCTCTCTTTTTTATATTACATTATGGTCCTTGATCAATTGTTCTTACCACCTTTTCTATGCCTCCAAAGTCCAACACTCCTGGCAGGTTGAGATCCATATACCCTCCCAGCCTTTTTGTTTGATCGTATATTAGATCTGCTTGTCCAACTTTTACTTTTGAATATTGTGAAAATAGTTGAAATTAATAAATATAACCTGAATGTAGATTTCTCATTTCATTTATAGTGGCATCATACAAAGATGCCATGACCATTGTTCCACTGTTTATCAGAGATTTCCTTGAAGTGTTGCAGAGCTACTCCAAAATGGCCTCTAAGTGCCAATAATGTTAAAATACTTACACAATATTTAATTTCTTGCCTATACTCTCTTTTTGTTTCAAGCAACTCCAGATTTCTCAGGGAAGCCAGGGTACATATCAATAATATTCTCAACAATGGTTCATATTAAACTTATTGAATTATAATTTGGCAGTATTTTTTGTTGTGTTTGCAGAGTCCTCCTAGGTGCAAGCTATAAAAACAAAGGTATTTTTTGTAACAAAAAAAAAATGCTGTGGAAATGCTTGAGGTATATGATGTGATGGATAATCTCAGTTCCTATGATCATCAGCATTATCTAGTGGCCACAATGTAATATTTTCTCAAATTGCCACGATCAGGAAAAATACCACATTATGGCCACTAGAGCTGGCAATCATAGCAAATAAACATATTAGACACACTATGGGGAATTATTATATGGGCAATGTTGTGTGACTGCTTGATACATTTACATAGCTATTCTTTTATAAATAGACTTCTTAGTATGATCGCAGAAAAAGATCAAGCAGCATCTGTTGAGATACATTAAAGGAAAAGTTGACCTTTGCAAAAAAAAAAACATAAAGGCACATTTTTTTTGCAGGTAGAAATATATTATTTATTATTTTATTGTTAGGGACCTATGAAGCATTGCACCCAGGATCTGTGCCCCTGTCCTGCAGACTGTCTGTGTATCTGTCTGCTCTTACCTCCGATATGGCCAGGCAGTAAAATTGTGACAGGAAGCTCAATTAAATACCACAGCGCTCAACAGTTCATGGATGTCATACCTTGTAGTATTCCCATACACAGAACACTGTGAATGGATGATGTGGCTGGGTAGGCGGAGTCCCCAGATTGTGGTAGGCGGAGCCCCCAGATTGTGACAACTAGCAGGGGGAGAAGATCCCCCGCTAGCTGTCAGAATGATTGCACTGGGGGGGGGGGGAATTAGGGGCCATACATGTTACATGTTACACCCTGAATATGGGTAGAATATGTAACATGTTAAAAAAGGTGAACTTATCCTTTAAAGCTGAACTCTAGGTAGATATAAAGCAGGCACATATAAATACAGCTTTGCCTTTATCATTATATCATTAAATGGAAAAGGAAGTAGCAGCACAAGGAGACAATCAGTTTATGTGCTGGACAAAAGCATGCTAAGAGGTAGAGAAAGCAGAGTGAGAGAAAGATGACCTCATCACTGTGCTACTTCTCCTTCATCATCCAGTCACAGGCTAGCATTGGGTTCAGAGGAAGTGAGTTTAACCACTTGCCACCCACCCACCGTCAATTGACGGCGGAGCGGTGCGACCATTATCCTGGGAAGACGTCATATGACGTGATCCCAGAAAAGCAGGGCAGGCGCGCGATCGTGTGTGCGCCGCCCTGCACTGCCGGTGTCGGGGTGTCCCCGGGACACCCCCCGTCACCGGCAGGGGGGAAACAGCCAATGGGCATGGCTGTTTCCCACGCGATCGGCTGTGTTCCAATGACACAGCCGATCACAATAGCGGAGCCCGGAAGATGACCGCGCATGCGCGATCGGGAGTGCGCAGCGCGGTCATGTCGGTGGCACTGTGTTCCGTAGGAACACAGCTGTCACTGGCAGTAGTAAACAGTCACTGACAGTTACTGTTTACTAAGTGATCGGCTGTGAATCCATTCACAGCCGATCACAAATTGTAAACAAAGAGCAGTAACTCACTGTTACTAGCTCTTCTCCCCTCATACAGTTTCCAGTGTGAGGAGAGCAGAGCTAGAAACAGGGAGTTACTGCTCTGTACACATGTCAAATGTAAAATCACAGCAATAAATGTCCCCACACAGTCCTCAGCCCCCCCCCCCCCCCAATTGCACCTGTCACCCAACAGTCACCTCATCAGTGCCCAGAAATTGACACGCCCAAAAAAGGTACAAGAGCTTCTTTGGGGCGTCATGCGTTGTTTGCGTGATGTTACCGCGATTCGGCAGTTGGAAATCGCGGCAACATCGCACAGCGTTTAGGGTGCTATTGCAAATCACGGGCAACGCACAGGTGTCCCGCGATTTGCAATGATTTCTGGATCGCGGGCAGAATCACAGTGATTCTGCCCATGATCGCTACGCTCACATGTGAACATAGCCTAAAGTTCACCGGTGACCAGAGACTGCCATCAGTACCGCCGTGCACCATCGCCCGTCACCTGTCACCCATCAGTGACCATCGCCCGTCACCTGTCACCCCATCAATCACCGTCACCTGTCATCGTCATCTGTCACCCTATCAATCATCGTCACTTGTCACCCCATCAGTGATCGTCACTTGTCACCCCATCAATCATCGTCACTTGTCACCCCGTCAGTGATTGTCATCTGTCACCCCATCAATCATCGTCACTTGTCACCTCATCCATCAATCATCGTCACTTGTCACCCCATCAGTCATCGTCACCTGTCACCCCATCGGTCATCATCACCTGTCACCCCATCAGTCATCGTCACCTGTCACCCCATCAGTCATCGTCACCTGTTTGCTATATACATGCAATCACTTACCGACCGCCTAACGACTATATGCGTCGGCCATTAAAAGCTAAATACTGGGGTTATGGCAGCAGATAGCTGCCATAACCCCGATATTTTTTTAAATGGCCGGCGGTCGGCTTTCAGATAAGGGTGGTCCCAGTGGCGGATTCGCCGCGGAATTACCCTTACGGTGCAGGGGAAGAGGTGCCCCCCCCTCCTGCCCCGTCCCAGACGTTTTCCCAGCTTACCGGACCCGCCGGCAGCGGGGAAAATTATCCGGTCCCGGATCCTCAGAGACAGGAAGTTGAGTGAGGGCAAGATGGCCCTCACTCGACTCTATGGTCTTGGAGGACCGGAGCTACGTCAAAAGACGTTGCCTAGCAACCGGTTTAAAGGGCCGCTTTTTTTTTTTTTTTCCTTTTTCAACAATTTTTTTTCTTTTTTAGTGTAGTTGTGAGGTGTGAGGTCTTTTTGACCCCAGATCTCACAATAAAGAGGACCTGTCATGCCTATTTCTATTACAAGGGATGTTTACATTCCTTGTAATAGGAATAAAAATGATCAAAACATTTTTTTTTTAAACTGTGTAAAAATAAAAAAATAATAAATAAAATAAATAGAAAAAAAAAAATTAAAGCGCCCTGTCCCCGTTAGCTCGCGCACAGAAGCAAACGCATACGCAAGTCCCGCCCACATATGTAAACGGTGTTCAAACCATACATGTGAGGTATCTCCGCGATCGTTAGAGCGAGAGCAATAATTTGAGCCCTAGACCTCCTCTGTAACTCTAAGCTGGTAACCTGCAGAAATTTTTAAAATGTTGCCTATGGGGATTTTTTAAGTACCAATGTTTGGCGCCATTCTGTGAGCATACTCGGCGTAACATTATCTTTCACATTATGGAAAATTTGGGCTAAATTTACTGTTTTCTTATTTTTTTGTTAAAAAAAGTGATTTTTTTTCCAAAAAATTGCATTTGGAAGACTGCTGCGCAAATATGGTGTGATAAAAAATATTGCAACGATCTCCATTTTATTCTCTAGGGTCTCTGCTAAAAAAAAATATATAATGTTTTGGGGTTCTAAGTAGTTTTCTAGCAAAAAAAAAAAATTATTTTAGCTTGTAAACACCAAGTGTCAAAAATAAGCCCAGTCTTAAAGTGGATAAATGGACAACTTTGTGAAAAGTGCTACTTGGATGTTAGGCCTATGTATGTGGCCAGGCTGTGAAAAAGTGTTACACATGTGGTATCGCCATACTCAGGAGGAATAGCAGAATGTATTTTTGGGTGCAATTTTTGCTATGTACATGCTATGTGTAAGAAATATTGCATAAATGGACAGCTTTGTGTAAAAAAAATGTGTTTTCATTTTCTTTCCACATTTTCCAAAAACTTGTGGAAAAAATGACATATTCAAAAGACTCATTATGCCTCAAAAATTATACGTTGGGCTGTTTGCTTTCCAAAATGGGGTCCATTTCCATTGTCCTGGTGCTCCAGGGCCTTCAAAAGTGCGATAGGTTGTCAGGAAATTATATGTGTAATTTGTGCTCCTAGAATGCCGGACGGTGCTACTTGGATGTTAGGCCCCTGTATGTGGCCAGGCTGTGAAAAAGTCTCACACATGTGGTATCGCCATACTCAGGAGGAGTAGTAGAATGTGATTTGGGGTGTAGTTGCAAGTATACATATGCCGTGTGAGAGAAATAACCTGTTAATACGTCAATTTGTAAAAAAAAAAAAGAAATCTTCATTTTGCAAAGAGTTGTGGGAAAAAATTACAACTTCAAAAAACTCACCATGCCCCTTATTAAATACATTGGAATGTCTACTTTCCAAAAAGGGGTAATTTGGGGGTATTTGTACTTTCCTGACTTTTTAGTGTCTCAAGAAATGAGATAGGCCTTCAGTACATCAGGTGTGGTCAAGTGTGATCAATTTTCAATGATTAGCACCATAACTTGTGGACTCTATAACTTTCACAAAGACCAAATAATATACACTTATTTGGGTTATTTTTACCAAAGATAAGTAGCAGTATAAATTTTGGCCAAAATTTGTGAAGAAAAATTACTCATTTGCTAAATTTTATGACAGAAACAAAGAAAAATGCGTTTTTTCACAATATTTTCAGTCTTTTTTTATTTATAGCACAAAAAATAAAAAAACCCAGTAGTGATTAAATACCATCAAAAGAAAGCTCTATTTGTGTGAAAAAAGGACACAATTTTTTTATGGGTACAGTGTTGCATGATTAGTAATTGTCATTTAAAGTGTGAGAGCGCTGAAAGCTGAAAATCAGTCTGGGCAGGAAGGGGGTGAAAGTGCACTGTAGGCAAGTGGTTAAAAATGCTGATTGTCATTTAAACAGGGTGACTGAGGACATCTAGCAGAAGGAAGGAAGTACAGCTCTGGATTGTGGGTGAATGTTGCAGCAAAATGTTACATTTTTATTTATTGGCTTGAGTTCTTACAAAATAAGACTTGCACTTACTTTTTAACCTGGATAAAATAAGGTGCTCATAGGGCAAGGTTCAGAAGCTGAATTGCATATATCCTTTGGGACAGATTTACTAAAAGCTTCATTGAACAAGCTGAACTTAGAAGCTGATTGGTTACTATGAACAGCTGCACCAGGTAATCTGGGCTCCAGTTTTAGTAAATTGCTCCCAATGTGTTATAACTGCATGGTGTGTCTAAAAGCCTGCCAAACATTTATTTTCTTTCAGCCATGGTTGAAAAAAAAAAACATGGTTTTATATTGCTTCAAGGGCTGAACAAAATTAACAGTTGATCACTGATCATGCCTGATAACATTAAAACAAATGAAAATCTAAAAAACTAAAAAAAAAAAAAAAAATGGTGCAAAAGTAGCAACTTCAAAATTTTTAGGAGAGAGTACACAATGGGGTGTTACATCGTTGTGTATGGTTTCATTTATTTCAAGTTACTATTTTGCACTTTTTTTTTTTGTTCATATTGTAGGAAAGGTCCCAGATTACAACAAATAAAAGGCATAGAATTGTTTATATATGCCTTTTTTACTTTACCTTTTTTA
The DNA here is from genome assembly GCF_965119305.1 of Pelophylax lessonae. NCBI lineage: Eukaryota > Metazoa > Chordata > Amphibia > Anura > Ranidae > Pelophylax > Pelophylax lessonae. The sequence goes on along the minus strand of NC_138772.1, from coordinate 492,998,078 downwards.
TACGTGCTTGCTCTCCACATAAGCAATTTATGATCGTCAAGGTCAAGAGAGAAAATGGTGAACATTGATGGTTTAAGTTGGTAAACAAAATCCTTATGATCCCAAACACTTTCTGGTACTAAAAGACACACATTTAGAGCCGGTTCACACTGGGGCGACTTGTCAGGTGACCAGGTTGCCTGACAAGTCGCCTGCCATAGATTAGCACAGGACCCGTTCTAATAGGGGCGACACAAGTCGCTCCGACTTAGAAAAAGGGTCTTGTACTACTTTGGGGCGACCTGGAGCGGCCTGCATTGACTTCAATGATATGAAGTCTGTGCATGCCGCTCCGAGGTCGCGGTGCGCGCTGTGCACCGCGACCTCACAGGTCGTCCCGGAAAGTCGGGTCGCTCCTATGTGAACCGTCTCTTATAAGTAAAATGAAACTGTATAAAACATTTAATTAGGTAATGAAAGCTAGAAATAACAAATGCAATAATATTGGAAAAATGTAACAAGATACTTAGCTGTAGTTGCCTTTGGCCCAAAAGCCCCACATTTCATTACAACTAGGCAGATGATGATCAATCCAGATATGTTAATGAAGCACTGGTTAGAGACTACCTTATTCCAAATTCGGCTGTGGTATAATGGGTAGTAAGGACCAATTGCTATTGTTGGAATAACAGTATTACCTTTGAGGGAAGCTAGCACACATTCCTGAAAGGACTTGGTCAGTTTGTAATGACATTCCTATAAACCATCCCTAGATGGCCCCTAACTAGGCTGTGGATGTATTCTGATGTATTAGTGAGCTATAACAAGGAAAAATGTATTCCTCTATTACTGTGTTCTATGTATTCTAGTTCATGTAGATTACTCCTGCATCTCAAAGCACACTCTACCAGCATATGGGTTTTACTCTATATATGTGTTAGTACAAATATTTGCATAGCCATGTAATATTGTGGTCACAGCCTAAGAGCAGCAAACATTGGTTAATGAGGATCACATGATCACTCCATTTTTTTATGCAGCTAGTAACAGAGATTACGCTAAAAAACAAAGTATGTGTAATGTTGTCTAGTGGCATAGGAATAACAACATAGCTTCCAAATCTCAAATTTTTTAAGCCAAATCCCTCTTTCCCACTTCCGTTCACAGTTCTCCAGCCAAAACATTTTTTTCGATACTTCAGTGAATGTGAGATGAATGTCACATTTACTGCTTTATGAATATTCTTCTTTGGGCCCATTCACATGTTCAGAGCTCTACATTCGGATAAATCTTAAGAGAGCATTTGACAGGCTGCAAGGTGGCATTGTATTGTCTCCTCACCTCCTGCCTTTAACCCCTTGAACACAGCTTGCTATAACTCCTTGAGGCTGCTCTTCAAGCACCCCAAAACCAAATGCAATGCATGCGCTAGCACATCCCAAGCGCATGCATTGCATTTGGTTTTGGAGTGTTTGAAGAGCAGCCTCATTCACTTGGGTCAGGTTTGGTGGGTGCTTTACAAAGTAAAGCAGCCTCAGCACATGTACATCCCTGGTCGCAGCCTCTGCAGCTAAAGAAGTTAGTGGTCGGGGGGTCATTAAATGCACCCCCCAACCTCACATTGGAGCGAGCCCTTCGTGATTTTTAAAAACATGCATCAATTATTTTCTAATATCAAAATTGGGGTTACCTTTAAAGTGTATGCACATTGCAGATAGAGAAACAGTTTCCCAGTATGTTCTCACCACCCTCCACAAATTGTAGCAGTGTAAAGGGGTGCCATGGGATGAATAACTGAGGTACTGACGCATTTCACTTTGATAGGGTGTCATTGGGGCAACCTCAAAACCTATAAGGCACTGTAAAACAATACTAGCTTCTTCACAAGAGGGCCTGTGTTCTCTGGATTCTTGTTAACCAAGTTTTGGAAATTTGTTGGATGTACAAATACCCAATTATTCCACTCTGAGCAGGATTGTGGTGTATCATAACACAAGTGTACAACCAGAAAGTGTCTCTTTGACAGATACCCTTACATTTCAATATTTCAGTCTAGGCTGTTACCTTATAGAGACATGCCTGAAGTACTAGTTCCTTACAGACTTATCCTGAGCTCTTCCACTATCTGTAATGCCCTATGACTATTTGATACATATCATTTTGAGCAGGAGTTTCAACTACAAATGCTACACATTTTTTTCCTTTCTCCTTCGATTTTTCGAAGAAGTTTGCCATCTTTGATACATACTGATGTTTTTGTAGATTGTGCATGCTTTTTTTCAAATGTACATTGATGAGTTGACAATTTAGATCTGGTGTTCTTCTGGATACTTTGATGGAAAATATAGGTATGTGAACTAATAAAGTTGATTTTATATCTCTTCAAATCATACTCCAGTTCAATTTCTTTCTTTTCCTCCCTTATAAAAAATGCTTTTGTTGTCCAGGACAAATAGAGAAGATGACTGTCCCCACCAGGAACATTTACCATCTCAATTTGTCCTCGTGGCCATTGCCACTGAGACAGAAAGTGAGAAGAAATCTAACATGTTACAGTTGTCACCAGAAGAACAGGTGAGAGGCACTACTCCAATTGTCCTCAATTTGGAGAAATTTAATTTCACGTCCTGTTCTGTCTGCAAGATAGGATATGAAGGTCAAACTCCTCCTCCCAGACAGCAAGAAATAAACAGATAAACTCTTCCCTACACCACCAAATAATGAGAATAAAAGGCTATACAGACATTTTAATGAAAATTTGTTTATAAAAAACAAAACAGACTTTTTTTTTCCAATGAACCGGAATTTTATTCCATCCATATACATGCATAGTAACAACATTTGTTGAGAAATTCTTTCTATCAGAAGTAGAACTTTTTCTCTGTGATCACCAGTCGCAGTACTGTCACATTTATAGGTACTGTAAATATATATTACATTTGAATTTGATTCATACTTGCAGCATTGTGTTTAGGGTTAAGATTGTAGTTATCTTCAAAGACAAAACTGGCTGTCTACAGTTCATATCTTACAATACTGCTTCCGGTAATTTTGTTCATTCGTTATAAAGTATTGCATTTAACAGCAAAGATTTTTTTTCTCCTCTTAAAAATTCAGACAAAGATGCATCAGCAAAGGAAAATACAGTTACTATACAAGAAAAAATGTCCATCTTCATTTAACATACAGGTTTTTTTTTTTTTTTCAGATTGAAAAGTGAACAGGAACAGACTGCTACATACAAATGCAAAGCCTAATGACTAGATCCATGTGTCTGCTCAAATATAGCTGTAACGGAGGTATGATGGCAAGGCTGTATTGCTGCAATGCAGCGATGGGTCTGGAGTGTATTGTCCTGTCCAGTGCATTGTCCACATGAAGTACTGTATGTAGGTTTTTATATTCCATAGTAAAAGTTTACAAGGCCATCAAATGGGATTTGTTCGAGAATTAAAAGACCGGTCAGTTTCAACAATAGGATATTCTTTAAAATGAACAAATGTAGGCATCACTAATGTCATACAATAACACTTTTTTTTATTTTCCTGGCAGTTGTAGAACAGACATAATGTAAAACCCAACAGCCTTGGACTGGTAATCTGGCAAATTAGGCATTTGCCAAAGGATTAGGGTAACTGTCAGTGCTCAGGAGCTAGTGAGGGTTTCTTTGGAGGCTACTTACTTCTTATCATAAAAAGTAATGCCACAACCCCCCCCCCCCCCCCATTTGTCCGTCTTGCCCTCCTTTCCCATAGATCCACTGAAACTCATACATCAGATGAAGATTTCCACTGCTGTATCCTGACCATTACACTTCTGATATCCAGCATCTCTGCACATCATACATAGGCTGACACCTGCTGTATAGGGTGACAGCTTGCAAATGGGGGATTTTTACTAGAAAGTGCTGTTATCTTCTAAGCCTTATGGTTATATTGAACCTTACTTTCTTTGCATATGTGCAGGAATATGAGTAGCTAGACGTTTATATGCCAGGGTTGCTCTTTTCATCTTAACTGGCACTGACCCTCCCAACGGATATTGAGGTGGCCACCTGTCCTTAATACATCATTTGAATGCACCATTTATACAGTAAATACTGCAATTTTTTGATTTTGTTTTGTTTTTTTGCTGAAGTGCTAAGCAGGAGTAGCTACACACAGTGCAGCTTAAATTACATTTCCCCCCACGTACCTGATGGTAAGAGACATGTATCTTACAAATTTTTGTTTTTGTGACAAAATTATAATAGGATAAAATGGTAGTTTTATATACATTTAGCACATAAGTGCCATTGTTAATATTTTAAAGTGTTACAGTGACCATGCTATGCATGTTTAAATACTTACAGTCAGTAAATGAGTTGTAAAACAAGCCCTCACTGACTTTCATAGCTGCAGATGCTGCAGAGCAATTCATCTTCAAAGTTCTCTGCAAAAGCACTGAAATTGCTCAAGTTATCCTCTTTGTAGCTCAGCTCACTCTGTTCCCCCTCACATAGCTCCTGCTCTGTCTTTATGTTAGGAATTTGAAGGCTGCTGAGTTACTGCTGGAAGAGGGTAACAGAGTGATTTCAGCTGCTGAGTCACTGATGGGGGAAACTGAACTGTTGGGAGATTGACTTAAAGGGCTTATTTTCTGAATATGTCAATGTTTGTAAAGGCTGGATTTTTTAAAATAAAATAACAAACATGTTATACTTATCTGCCCTGTGCTGTGATTTTGCACAGAATGGCCCCGAACCTCCTCTTCTCTGGTCCTCCGCTGACGCTCCAGGCTCCTCCTCTTCTCTCACTCCTAACCTAAGCTGTGTGTATCTGTTGACACGCACAGATCAGCTTGACCTTATCACCCGCTCCCTCCTCACAGCAATTGATTGACAGCAGCAAGTGTCAGTGGCTGCCACTGCTGCCTAAGTCTCTCTGAGAAGAGAGGGGAGAGAAGGCCTGAAGCTGAGACAGCACTGGATCGCTGACTGGCTCAAGTAAGTGTTGGGGGAAGGATAGTTAGTGGGGTGTTTTCTACCTTAATACAGAGGATACATTAAGGTAAAAAAGCACCCAAGATTTGGAACCACTTTAAGTGCTTCTGCTTGGAACTAAAGGGGAATTATTCCACAGTGCCTGCAGCTTCAGAGGTATGTGAAGGCTTGCTTTAAAGTTCCTTTACTGTGTGATAAGAATTGATAAATACTTAAATGTCCATAGCCTGTCCACTGGCTCACATAAAAGGCTTTGTAAGCTATTAATTGCTTAGCGGCAATTAGAATGAAAATAAATGTATTCATTTTCAATTTATGATTGTGTGTAGAGTGTGCCATGATATTCCTTGAGGTGGTCAACATAATTTTTTTTTCAAAGGATAGATAACAATAGGTCCACTACGGAAATAACAGGTGTGTTGTACAGTGGTTTTAAGGCTATAAGTATACACAGTTTAGGATGCAGAAGTGCTCTTGGTGTTGGGTGTCTTTTTGGCAGAGTTGGCAGAGTTTCGGCCAACCTTCCATTAAGTTTCCAGCATCAGGCACAGCCTGAATACTGCAGGTCTTGTTCCTCTTGGGATTCTATGACAAATGCTTAGATAAACATGCAAGTGTGCTAAGCCACAGGGACCAATACACTTTAATCAACTGGTACTATTGATTTGCAGACCACCTCCTTTCAAAGCTTGCCTGTATTTTTTGCCTAAACCTGGCCCCACATGTTACAATGTGATTGTACCATCTCCTTTATACTTACCAACACTTATGTTGTGGGGGAACCTACCTAAAAAAAAATCCATTCAACTGCTATCCAGCTAGGTAAAGTTAGTAAATCTGAAAGGAGATTTTACAATCGGTAATGTGGATGGCCAGCTTGTCAGCTATATTTTAGCAAAGACAGCTACTCGTTCTGCAACAGTGTAGGAAAGGAAATCAGTATACACAAGTGCTTCTGAAGCTATTCCTAATATGTCTTTTTTTTCTCTGCAATGTTGTGTCTATAATATTTAAAATCTACTATACAGGTGCAAACCATATGTGCTACACAATAACTATACAATAACATTACAAATGACTTTAATATAAAGTTCTTTAAATAAAAAATAACAGAACCACAGCTACAGTCACATCCAACAGCGACCACTACCCTGGCAAGCTCATAGCTGCATATTTAACGGCTGAGGAATAGGAGTCGCTGCTGGATGCAAATGTATGAACGATGCTGGTAAAATAAATAATAAGAAAAATGGCACCAATAATACACTTTTACGCATAACTGTTATGGAATTACACCTTAAATCTTCAAGTCATTTCAAATGTACGGATATCCTGATTGTCCGGATTTCAATTAAGCAGCATTATAGTTTTTGTTTTTTTCTTTTACTCTGACTGCAGGAAACAAACATACTTCACGTTGTAACAAAACCTCCAGATGTGATTGTTCACTTGACATGTTCGGCAGCATGTGACGAGCAGTAAAACTTTTTGTGAGTAATAAAGTTTGAAAGATTGTTAAACTGGATGTCACACAGGCGGCAATACTTCCCGCTGGCTGCAGCTGCTCCAGATCCGTTCACGGTTTTCGTTAGGCTTGACGCCTGATCCTCAACAGCCGGGGCTGCCGGAGAAACGTTTTCATTAGCTGCCGGAGGTTTGTCAGGTGCCCAGGAGGGTGATTTACATCCGTCTTCTGCTGGAGGGTTCTGGGAAAGGTTCTCTTGCTGAGAGTTTACAGCAGGCCGATCCTCCTGCTTAAGGCCACCGTTCACTATTACCATGCCCCGGTTTTTTGGCAATAGTGGAAGCGACTCTTTCTTCAGTAAAGAACATCCATTTGAAGGTATCTGACTTTTGGGAGACTCGCTTTCTACATTTGTGCTTTGATCTAAATCCGCATTGTGTATTACAAGAGACCCAGAAATATAATCACTTGGCTTGATTCCATAGTATGGGGAAAGCTGATCGGCGCCTTTCGCTTTTTTTATTGCTCCTGGGTAAAGGCATTGTGAAAAAAAAGCATTTTTGTTTTCCTCTTTTGTGGCGATAAGCTGTGCTGCTTCACTAAAGACTTTAAGACCTTGAAGAGTCGCTAAGTGTGAAGAGAACAAGTTCCCATTGGGTGAGGACTGTTTTGAGGTCCTGTTCTTTTCACACTTTATGGAGCTCCTTTCGAAGTTGGCTTCAGGGCTGTTTCTTTCGCTCTCGGGATTGGGGAAAACTTTGCTCTCTAGATTTCCTATGTCATTGCGTTGGCTTGCTGTCACGGGACAGAAGTTTTGCTTGTGGGTAAGATAGTTCTCAACTTTATTAAAACCTATTTTACATACTGTGCACTCGTGATAGTCCAGGAGCCTTTTGGGAGACGAGGCTACGCGATCAGACTGCGCTAAGCATTTTTTGCTGAGATCTATTGGTGCATCCATCTCCAGGGAGGAAATGGTTGAGTGTGATGGTTCACATTTCACCACGGGAACACATTTACTAATTGAAAGTGATGTTTCCAAATGCTTTGGAGCGACTCCTGGAAAGATATCGCACCTGGGATGATAACAGTCCCCGGGGCCTTCTGCAGGCTCTTGGACAGATGTGCAAGGGTTGCCAAGATTAGCTACATGAAGAAAATGCTGTTGAACTAGTTGTGGCCTCTGATCATGCTCAGGAAGGCACATCTCATACATCTTTCTCCTCTTCCTTGTGCGCATAGTTCTCTGCATGGCAGGCACTTTGTTTGTCGCTGACCTTTTTAATGGAGGGTCATGGCGAGTTGCGCAGTAGTACTGTTTATGAACCATGAATGTTTCATGCCTACTGAAGGTTATATTACAAGCATCGCAGGTGGTTCTGTTTGGGTCACTGCTGTCACCTTCTATCTGTGGGGGTGCAGCATTTTTAATTTCTGCTGCTTTTCCATTCATTTTCTCATCATTGTTACTCGCATTTGGCAATTTTTTTACATCAGAGGCAAAGTCTTTGTCCCTTGGCTTTAAGTTTGACCCCAGAAGATCTAGAACATTGCCTGAGTTAATGCAGGAGGCCTGAAGCAGTTGGTTGTCATTTTCGGAAGAATGAAGAGTTGTATTGAGAAGGTTGACAGGATTCTGGGCATTGGTTGGGCTCACAGCTTCTGGCATCTTCTCTGTTACACTGGGAAAGTCTGCTGACTTACTTATGTGCTGCCATCGGCTACTGCAGTAGTGTTTCTTATGTACCAAATAATTGTCCAAGTTGTTGAATGTTATATTGCACTCGAAGCAAGTGGCTCCCTTTGGCATCAGGGGGCTGTAAATGACAGGGGGGTAGCTATTGCTGCCATGCCTTAGCCGCCGGTGTACCAGTTCAGACATCTTTGCCAGTATTTCTGAGGCTTGAGGAACCACAGTTATATCATGGGGAAAAGCAAACTGAGATAGAAATGGTGCCATGGGGAAAGAGGGTCCAATAGTGGGCTGTACAGGAGATGAAGCAAGCCTGGGGCTCGATGGCTCAGATTTTATTTTAGTGTAGGAAAACATGTTTTTATTGCTTGTCTCTAGCCGCTGATTGGACAGAAAGGGATGCGGCTTCTTCTCACTCTTTTCCAGTTCACTGTCTGAGCTTGCATCTTTGTTCAGCCCAGTCTTTTGGCTCTGCAGAAGTTCATTTTTATTCAGCAGCTCTGGCGTCTGTTGTGCATTTGCTTCGTTGGCACCGGGAGAGTGTTCGGTGTCAGCTTCTCGTTGCAGTTTACTTCCAGGGACATGAAGCTCCTGGTGTTGTAGGAGTTCCCTCTGAGTTTGAAAGCCAAAATGGCACTGATTGCATCGAAAGGCAGCTTGAGTAAGATGAGAGAACAGGTGTTTGTGGAAGTTAATCACAGATTCTGCCGTGTAGTTACACACTGTACATTTCAGGCTGGCCCCAGGAGGAAAGACATCTTCAACTTTAACACCTGCAAAAAGACAGGATTATGTTAATACAAAAATAAATCTTGCTGATCTATCTGCAAACCCGACAAAATATCTTATCGCACACAAAACATTCCCAACCCTTCTGGCTTTTTAAACAATTTGCCATTCTGCATTTTTTTTCTTCAAATAAATAAAACAATGTTGGACTGTTAAAGGGACTAACGAGCAAACTACAAATTGGGTAAAACAAAAATAGACCTCCCTAACTACTCTGTCTGGTCCACACATACAGGCTTATTCAAAAAGAATTAGCAAAGTGTTAACACTTTATGAACTGCTTCTCTGAAGACACACAGCACTCTCTTCAGCTACTCAGCATGAAGAAAGACTATTTAAACTGAATGTAATTTCAAATAGGTGTGATGCCCCACTGCCAGATCAAGGAGCCTCTGTAAAGTGTGGTTGCTTAGCTCTAAACTAGCTGAGGAGTATGCTGGGGAAGTTTTGTATTGGTCTGTGGGTTGTCCCACCTATGTGCACCCTATCTGTGCTAGATTATAGATTGATCTAAATGGCTGACATTTTGCTTTGCTTGACTATGTACAGACACACAGAGGTTGATTTACTAAAATTAAAGAGTGCAAAATCTGGTGCAGCTGTGCATGGTAGCCAATCAGCTCCTAACGTCAGCTTGTTTAATTAAGCTTTTACAAAAAAACCTAGAAGCTGATTGGTTTCTATGCAGAGCTGCCCCAGATTTTGCACTCTCCAGTTTTAGTAAATCACAGTGACAGTTTCTTCAGCAGTCTTAAGGGAGTCAGGGCTTCTGGTGTGTTGTCTCCAAGGCATGCCTACTTTTAATCAATATTATATATATATATATATATATATATATATATATATATATATATATATATATATATATATATATATATATATATATATATATATATATATGTCCCATATTTGAGAACTGAGATAGTTAGATAGAGTTAGAGATCACACTTCACAGAAGTACCTTGACACAGCAGTGGATGCAACAAAAATGAAATGGTCTTTTTGGGCTCTCCAGCTGGGGAGTGTGCTGGGAAATGTTTTTTTTTTTATTTATATCCAGTTGGAGTTCAACTTTAAAATATATCCCTAGCTGTGTGTTTTGTTTTAAAGGCTAAGTTCACCTTTGTTCATCTTTGTTTTTTTTTTTATAAATTCCAGCTCCCCTATGTACCAATATAGCATTAATGTACTTACTTTGGAAAAATAAAACAGCTTTCCATTAATTCTGCACCAATTTACCTAACTAACTCTCTTCATAGCTGTTTAACCACTTTAGCCCCAGCCACTGTGCTGCTACTGCGGCACAGTGGCTCGTTCCCGTCCAGCGACGTAGACCTACGTCGCTGGACTCCTCCCCCTGTAGGCGGCGCTCGCGTGCCGCCGGAGGCGCGCTCCCGCTGTTTTCAGTCACAGCGGGAGTCGGGCCAGGGGAGGAGCAGCGGCGATCGCCACCGCTCTTCCCCGATCGTCGGGGTATCGAGTGAGGAGATCCGCCCGCCTGTATAAACAGAGCAGGCGGATCTCCTAAGTGACAGGGACTGACAGATCGGAGTGTTCAGCATAGCTGAACATCCGATCTGTCCTTCTGTCACTCAGTCACCTCCCCCACACGTCAGTAAGCACCAGGCATACATTAGCCCCTCCCTCTCCAATAAAATTAACCCCTTCACTGCCAGTGTCATTTTTACAGTAACAGTGCATATATATAGCACTGATTACTGCAGTAATGTCACTGGTAACCCCAAAAGTGTCAAAAATGTCAGTCAAGGGTCCGATCTGTCGGCCGCAATGTCGCAGTCTCGCAAAAAAAATTGCAGATCGCCGCCATTACGCGTTAAAAAAAAAACACCAAAAATGACAGAAATCTTTCCCGTAGTTAGTAAACGCAATAACTTTTGCGCAAACCAATCAAAATACGCTTATCATGATTTTTTTTACCAAACATAGGTAGCAGAAAACAAATTGGCCAAAAATGTAAAAAAAAATAGATTTTTACATTTTTTTGGGTCGGAACTTCATATAAAAAAATGTTAAAAATATTATTTTTTCAAAATAAACGCTCTTTTTTTGTTTATAGCGCAAAAAGTAAAAAGCGCACAGGTGATCAAAGAAAGCTCTGTTTGTGGGAAAAAAAAGGACGTAAATTTCGTTTGGGTACGGCGTTGCACGACCGCGCAATTGTCAGTTAAAGTCGCACAGCGCCGAATCGCAAAAAGTGGCCTGGACGTAAGACAGCAAATTCCTCCGGTGGTAAAGTGGTTAAACACACTGCTCGATTACTTCTGCCTTACTTCCTGGAGAGACTTTAGGTCATGACACAGGAAGGAGTTGACCAGCTGAGGGTAGGTGATGAAGGGTGTGTGCTAATGAGATTAGCTGGTCAACTCCTTCCTGTGTAAACAAAGGTGAACTTAGCCTCTAAATAAAGTGCGAAAGGATTGAAACATTTGTTGGGTTTTTACTGATATCTGGAGCTTGGTTGGAGAGATTGTTCCTCGAGTATTGTCACCATTTAACCAGACAGGAAGTGACAGGAATCCACAGCAGGGACATATACAGTCATAAAACTGACAGGGGTCTAACCTTCCCCTACTGTACATAAAATATACAGTGGGTACGGAAAGTATTCAGACCCCCTTAAATTTTTCACTCTTTGTTATATTGCAGCCATTTGCTAAAATCATTTAAGTTCATTCTTCTTCCTCATGAATGTACACATAGCACCCCATACTGACAGAAAAACACAGAATTGTTGACATTGTTGCAGATTTATTAAAAAAGAAAAACTGAAATATCACATGGTCCTAAGTATTCAGACCCTTTGCTCAGTATTTAGTAGAAGCCCCCTTTTGATCTAATACAGCCAGGAGTCTTTTTGGGAAATATGCAACAAGTCTTTCACACCTGGATTTGGGGATCCTCTGCCATTCCTCCTTGCAGATCCTCTCCAGTTCTGTCAGGTTGGATGGTAAACGTTGGTGGACAGCCATTTTTAGGTCTCTCCAGAGATGCTCAATTGGGTTTAAGTCAGGGCTCTGGCTGGGCCATTCAAGAACAGTCACAGAGTTGTTGTGAAGCCACTCCTTCGTTATTTTAGCTGTGTGCTTAGGGTCATTGTCTTGTTGGAAGGTAAACCTTCGGCCCAGTCAGAGGTCCAGAGCACTCTGGAGAAGGTTTTTGTCCAGGATATCCCTGTACTTGGCCGCATTCATCTTTCCCTCGATTGCAACCAGTCGTCCTGTCCCTGCAGCTGAAAAACACCCCCACAGCATGATGCTGCCACCACCATGCTTCACTGTTGGGACTGTATTGGACAGGTGATGAGCAGTGCCTGGTTTTCTCCACACATACCGCTTAGAATTAAGGCCAAAAAGTTCTATTTTGGTCTCATCAGACCAGAGAATCTTATTTCGATCTTGGAGTCCTTCAGGTGTTTTTTAGCAAACTCCATGCGGGCTTTCATGTGTCTTACACTGAGGAGAGGCTTCCGTCGGGCCACTCTGCCATAAAGCCCAGACTGGTGGAGGGCTGCAGTGATGGTTGACTTTCTACAACTTTCTCCCATCACCTGACTGCATCTCTGGAGCTCAGCCACAGTGATCTTTGGGTTCCTCTTTACCTCTCTCACCAAGGCTCTTCTCCCCCGATAGCTCAGTTTGGCCGGACGGCCAGCTCTAGGAAGGGTTCTGGTCGTCCCAAACGTCTTCCATTTGAGGATTATGGAGGCCACTGTGCTCTTAGGAACCTTAAGTGCAGCAGAAATCTTTTTGTAACCTTGGCCAGATCTGTGCCTTGCCACAATTCTGTCTCTGAGCTCTTCAGGCAGTTCCTTTGACCTCATGATTCTCATTTGCTCTGACATGGATTGTGATCTGGAAGGTCTTATATAGACAGGTGTGTGGCTTTCCTAATCAAGTCCAATCAGTATAATCAAACACAGCTGGACTCAAATGAAGGTGTAGAATCATCTCAAGGATGATCAGAAGAAATGGAAAGCACCTGAGTTAAATATATGAGTGTCACAGCAAAGGGTCTGAATACTTAGGACCATGTGATATTTCAGTTTTTCTTTTTTAATAAATCTGCAACAATGTCAACAATTCTGTGTTTTTCTGTCAGTATGGGGTGCTATGTGTACATTCATGAGGAAGAAGAATGAACCTAAATGATTTTAGCAAATGGCTGCAATATAACAAAGAGTGAAAAATTTAAGGGGGTCTGAATACTTTCCGTACCCACTGTATATATATATATATATATATATATATATATATATATATATATATATATATATATATATATATATATATATATATATATCTGTCTGTGTTGTTGCAAGAGTTCTTTTCTTCACTCCCTGCCTAGTTAAACCTTTGTTACAATGGAAGAGCAAGAGGGAAAAATCTCTCTAACATAGGCAAGGGTTTGAATCTTTCTCCACTCTATCTAAATAAAGTTTTATCCGGGCATACACTTTTTTTTTTTTTTTTTGAGGGTAAGCAGAACTAGAAGAGGTCATTATGACTTAATGACTTAGTGCCTGCTGTCCATTAAGTTGCTTTTCCCTTTTACAATACAAGACTGGTTCTTTAAAAAAGGACATGTCTGACATCCCTACCACTGTGCTACAGTGTAATAGATATCTGTCAGTACAATGGAAATACATTGCTAACATTGCACATCAGATTACTAACAGGCCAGAACTAACCAGAAAGTCTGAGCTTCCCTGTCATTTAGCATTAAGACAGCAGAACATAACACATTTTTCAAACACGTTGTGACTTGGACTTTACATAGGGCTGAGGACTCTCTCCCCAACCTGATTTGACACTGTTTGGTGCTTGTTTAACCCTGTAAACAAAAAAAGTGAGCCATGAAATCACAGCGCACAAAGTGCCAGAAGGTACAGAACTGCCCAACTTCCAAAAAGGACAGGCCTCAAACCCTGAACACCTTGGGCCAAAAGGATTCTGACAGGGGGAAGGCACACTCTAGTCCACCTAGCCAAAACCAGGCATACTCCAATCATCAGGGACCTGCTGATACCACTACTCCAAGTAATAAGTGAGGGCTGAACTGAAGAGAGACCCTTAGTTGAGGAGATGCAAAAGACCCATGAAGGCCACAGATCCTCCCCAACGTCAGGGCAGGCATTGTTAAACCTGTACTCTCTGTCTCTGTAGAGTGTAAAAGTAAGCAACCCATGTGCAGTGCAAGTGCTTGTGCATTAAATAGTAAAAATATGGGTGAAATAGGATTGATTTACATACACAGATGTACCAGGTTCCTCAATTTACTTCATGCTGTCAAATGGAAAGGCGTGGAAGTGAAGGAAAGGTATATGCAACTGGATGTGCAAAGCACATGTTCCCTTAAAAGATTCTAAACTATCCACCATCCCTAACTTTACAGTAAACCCTTAATGTGAGAGAAGAACATCTTAAAGAATTCTTTTTCTTCACACAGAGAATTGTGATTCGACAGACTTACCGCTGTGGGAGTTTAGGTGCACTTCCAGTGCTCTGGCATTAGAAAAGCTTTTGGTGCACTGTGGGTATGGGCAGATACTGGACATCTGTGGCGTGCTTTCCTCACTGTCCTCTGGAAGCTGGGCTGTATCCCTCTGGCGACCACTGCAATAATACATGAGATGGGCCTGCAAGTTGCGCTCGCTCCTGTACCAAATTCCACAAGATTTGCAGGGGAATATGTCTTCTGCAAAGAAGGCAGAAAAAGGCAACAAATCAGTGAAGCTGAATGCTGAACTCCAGGCAAACAACTGTTTTACCTGCCAAGGGATTTATAACATTGTTCAGCCAGTCTTGTGATCCAAGCTTCATTTTCAGAAAGCAAAGGCAGGTCCTAGACCTCTCAAGCTACATTACAGTTAAGCAATACAGACTGGCCTGGGACCCATTCCAGCCTCTGATTGGACAATGAAGGAACAGCAGCACACTGATGAGGTAAACCCTGTACTCTTCCCTGTGTAGGAATGTGCATGGCCATGATTGGCCTCTGCTGCTGCTTTTCTGCAGCCTAAATGGTGATGTACAGAAGGTGACTGGAGCCTGATAGCCTCCACCTAATCAATGAGTACATAACTAGATCAGTTGTTGCAAGCAATTGACAGTATTAAATTGACCACGGCTCTGGTTGTATGGTAGGTAGGGCTTTTTTCTCAGAGAAAAGGTACAGGAACTCCCCTCTCCCAAGTTTACCCTTGTCTCTGCCCCCTTCCCACCACCAAGCACCGTCCCTTGTTTTCACCCCCTACCCACCTTCCAATACCACCTCTGTTTGAGAAAACAGATCCAAATATAATTTTGTGGTGCTAAGAAATCTGTATGAATCTTTGTAATTATAATAAGATAAGCAGTAAAATTGATCCAATGCAGCCAGAAACAATAGCCTCCCAAAGCAAAAATAGATGCCCCCTCAATAATAGACACCACCAATAACGGATCCCCCCAGCAACAATAGACTGCTTGCAACAAAAATACTGCCTCGCAACAACAGATTCACCCCAGGAACAATAGACCCCACCAGCAACAATAGACTCCTCCCTCAACAAAAGATTCTCCAGCAACAATATATCCTCCAGCAGCCAGCATTAATAGGCCCCTAAGTAGCCAGCAAAAATAGACCCCCCCTTCCTTGACAGTAGATCCCTCCCAGCAACAATTGACCCGCTAGCAACATAGTACCCCCCTGGCAGCTGGCATCATTAGACCCTTCAGCACACCCCAATTGCCACTGCATACATTCAGTGCTGGAGATGCTGGAACTGTGTTCCCCTGTATTCCCACTGAAGAAAAGCCCGGATGGTATGTATTAGGTGGGTGATCAGGAGCCTGTAAAACTGCTGTTTTACCACCTGTTTTTACTGCATCCTGGCCACCTATGTGAATGAGGCCTAAAATATTCATGCAGCACACATGTTAACCCCCTTAGCGGTATCCCTGAGCATGACTCGGGGTGGATTTTTTATGCTACTATCGGTATCCCCGAGTCATGCTCGGGGTGGATGTGCAGAGCGTGCAGCGGTGTCTCTTACCTTCTCCTGGCGATCCAGCGATGATCTCCCATTGCTGTGATCGCCAGCCGAGATCCCCGCCGCTCGTCCGTCGGTCTGATGACTTCCTGGTTCCGTTCCCTGCAGCAGCAATGGTGCATGGGAGCAGAACTGGTAGGGAAATTCAAATGTTGCACAAAACACAAACACATAACATTTATATTATATATATATATATATATATATATATATATATATGCATATATATATATATATATATATATATATATATATATATATATAATATATAACGCCTGAATTCTAATCTAATCAATAATATAATTTTATTATATAATAATAATATATATATATATATATATATATATATATATATATATATATATATATATATACATATATATATATATATATTATATATTGTATATTATATATTATATTATATTATTGATTAGATTATAATTCATGCGTTTGTGTTTTAAATTTATCACATCTGGGATGTCTACTAGACTCTTGTTTTGGTCAGGTTTAAGTCAGTAATTACTAAGAATTGTAGGCCTATAATACATAACGCCAAATTTCCATGCAAAAAATTGTACCGCTTTTGGTACGTAATTCCTGACATAATCATACCACCAGGGAGGTTAATGCATGCGTAGGTATTAATGGGTCCATGGAGTTTCCCCTTTATCTTTCAAACTTAACTAAAGATGTGAACTGGGATCCTCTCAGCAGCAGCTCTTTTGCAATCCTCCCTCGCCCTCCCGAGGCCCATGGCTTCTCCCCTTTCCCCAACCCCTTGGACTCTGTTGTAGATCTGTTGACTTGACACCTCGTTACCCGGATAAAAATATCTGATGTTCCCTATCATGGAATTATCTGCTGACAATGTTCCTATTTATGTATGTCTTTACCAATCTCCCACAGCCAACAATGTCTGCTCCTGCAACTTTCAATGATATGTACTGCGGAATGCTCTGATGTCATAAAATGTTTGCATATCCTGTGATCTACCAGCAAACTATGTGCCTTATTGTTCAATGTTAACATTTGCACATGTTTTCAAATAATGAATAAAAATTATTCTGCTAAAAAAAAATGTGAACCAGTCATTTAGGAAAGCATGGGTTTCTGCTTGACATACATTTTCATGCATGAAAATGCATCAAAACGGAATAGTGTAGACCTTTAAAAGAAACCTAAAACTTCACATTGCAATGTTTAGAAAAGATTTAGGACACAAGCACTTTATAACAGTTTGCCAAAGAAACTTTCCCCTCACCTAATTATTAATGATATTTGCTATCATTCCATCTTAGTGCAATCCGTATTCACCGCTAAAGAATGAGATTGCCTTCATTTAGGTGAGATGATGTTCTGGACACTACTGACACCAAATACAATTTTTTAGAAGAGTTTACAGCACAGAACAGACATCAGTCACTATTAAATCCAAAACCATCGATCTCTTCCTCGCTCACATTTCATTTAATTCTTTGCGTACAGTTAAAGGACAGGTTCGTGTGCAGATTGGCTGCTAATCAATTACCCTAAAGACACGCACAAAAAAATGTGCACAGCTTCCCCATGTACACAAAGGTTAGACTTGGTAACTACATTTTTATATTGATGGTTGCCTAAGTTTGCAACGTTTCTGCTTGTTTTTTAGAAGTTCACTCCAGGCAAAAAAAAAAAAAAAAAGTTCCTTTTAGACATTAGCCTGAAGCTTGTTTCTAAATTTTGCTGTGGCATTCATCTTCCACAGTCCTGCTTTACTCCCTATATTCCTGAGGTTGCTGGTATTTCTGAGTGGTCCTGAGTCTGATCCTGGGTGGCTAAATGGTCCCAGGTACCAAGAACTGCCCTTTGTGGTTCTCAGCAAATAGTCCTGTGACAGGAGGCTGCAGTACTACCTCAAAAGCACTGAAGAAAGCCCACTGAATGATTATTATTAATATTATTATTATATAGGATTTATATAGCTCCAACTGTTATTACAGTGCTTTTACAATAAAAAAAAGGAGACAGTACAGTTGCAATGGAATTAAATAAGAGGGACATGCTCAAAAGAGCTTACAATCTAATCTGAGTCTGATTTCTGCTGATTATACAAAATTTAGAAGAGAAGGAAATTAGGTGGATTTTATGACTGTCATAACTTTGTAAATATTTCTTGGACAACATTAGAGGTTGATTGATTTTACTTTTTTTTCTAGGAAAAAACTCAAACCTATAATAGACATTTTATAAATACTTACATAAACCACTATTAACTTGTAATATTGTTTTTTATTTTTTCTGAGCATCTATTTTAGCCTTATAATTGCCCCCAATGCTATTTATCAGCATAAACTGAATTTACCAGGGAAACTCTGATGAGAAAAATACAAAGACAGCCCCTTCTGAATATTCTAATAATCTGGTCTTTATAGAAATAAATTGGCTGCTATACTTTATAAGCATTAAGATGAGAAGTCAACTTACTTACATCATTAGGTTTTTGCTTGTGCAGGTCCCCTCTGAGCCTGGGTTGGATCCAGGACTTCTAAAAATGTTCTATACCTGCATTTTTGGCTAGGATGTTCTCTCCTTGCATATTTCTGGCATCCATTACAGAGATTGTTACTCATTGATTTCTATTTTATTGTCTCTTAATTTCTTCTTTGTGTGTCTTAGCAATATTGTTATTTTTATTATGTTTTATTATATATTTATTTATTTCAGGTACTTATATAGCGCTGTCAATTAACGCAGCGCTTTACATATACATTGCACATTCACATCAATCCCTGCCCTCAAGGAGCTTACAATCTAAGGTTTCCCTTTCTTTTTGTTATACTTGTACTGTTATAAATAATTAGGGACTATTTATCCCTTGCTTGTACATTATTGTTTCTTAAAACAAATAAAAATATAATTAAAAAAAAAAGATGAGAAGTCTTCACCTATCTCATATTTGTTCTGGTTCAATAGCATGGAAGGCAATACAGCCAGTTTAACTTTTATCTGAATTCTGTGTTATCCATCATCTTCAGAATCCAGAGACCACCTCACATGATCACCTTGAGTGTTCTTTCTGAAACCTGTGCTATGTATGTATGTACAGTATGCACGGTAAGAAACATTTTAGTACTAATATTTCTGTGACCGGTATGGAACCTGCAGGGGTGTGTTTGTGAAAACCTCTCCTGCACAGGAAGGGATCCCAGATCTCTAGTTCACACACAAAAGGGAGTCTTTAGCAATTCTTTTTGGAGCAAAGCAAGGCAAAATTAAAAAATGACACATAAAATGCTATGGGGGAGTTTACTAAAATTAGGGAGTGCAAAATCTGGTGCAGCTGTGCATAGAAACCAATCAGCTTCCAGTCTTTTTTGTCAAAGCTTAATTGAACAAGCTGAAGTTAGGAGCTGATTGGCCACCATGCACAGCTGCACCAGATTTTGCACTCTCCAGTTTTAGTAAATTAAACCTGTCCTTCGCATTCACACAGCATTTTTTGTTTTGCTGATTCCCCCAATAATTTAATATGTTGATCCTGCCAGTATATCTATTATTTCTATACTTCCTTTAATTTGGCCAAGCTGTCCAGCAAAATTGGAAGGTACAGGGGTTGGAACAAACAATATAACACTGGTGGGGGTGCTTACACATGGCTTAATCCTTTACATGTATTTATCTATTCTATTATTTTATGTACATTTTTTTATTTGTTTTAATTAATTGTATTAATCTAAAGAAGAAAAACTTCTGCTGTAACTGCTTAAAAAGTGTTAGATGGAGTTGGACTTTTGTTTGTCTCCAACTTTAGCTCTCTTACCTTTATACCTGTTATGAACAAGAAACATTTTTACATTTCCTCTATGGTCCTGTTTATACGTGATAACTTAAGCCCCGTACACACGATCAGATTATCGAACGATCTGTCGTCCGTTTTTTGTGGCATGCTAGTCTGATGTGGAAAGTGAAGAGGTTATTTTCATACGAATTTTCCCGCACGACAGAATTCTACTTCAGAAGTGATGTCATGTGTTGGATTGCTTTCTATGTGTTCTTTCGTCTCTGAGCATGCCTAGTCTTGCTCTTAAGATTTTTTTCTGTCGAAATCTGTACTAATGAGACGAAAATCGGACGTTGTATTACGGACGACAAAAATTTTATAGCCTGCACATCAGGATTTTGTCAGCCGAAAAGTTGGATTTGGCTGTCGAAAGCACCATACTAACAATCCGAAAATCGGCAGATCGGTCATCGGACGAATTTTCCCTTCAGATTTTCTTATCGTGTGTACGGGCCTTAAGGATAACAAAGTAATCTATATATCTTTTTTGGAGGGGCAATCTAGGCTTTCTGTTGACAATATTGTCATGCATTTCATGCTGTTTTTCTTTTGTAAATAAAATGCTTACATTTTATTCTATAATGTGTCCTGTTTAAAATGACACAACAATAATGTTCCTGGTACAAAGCATGACAAAGTGCTAATGGAAACATTTTATTAACTTTGTGCATTTTTAGGAAAAAAGTTAAGAAAACAAATGAAAATAAAGAAAACAATATTTTATGAAAAAAAAAAAGAAAGAAAATGAATGAAAAGTGCAAATAAAAAAATGTTATTAAAAAAAAATGTAAATTAACAAAAAACTGTGGAAAAATAATAACTAAAGGGAGGAAGGAGTTGATTAGGATTAATTAAGGTTAACTAGGGATTAATAAGGGGTTAAATAAGAGTACCTTTTTTTTACAAATACGGTATTTTTTATTTGATGTAATATACAAGTCATACCTTTAATTTATATAGTAATAAAATTGGAAATACAATGTAACAAATACATTGTGCATTTGTTACACTGCATTACTCAAGGACACTTGCAGGATCTCTACAAGTGTCATTTTACACAAGAGTAGCAGCACTTTGACACGGGAACTCATAAAAACAAAAACTGATGTGTTAATGTCTATTGGCATATTGCAGAATATATAAAATGTTTTATTTGGCCTATATTTACACACAAGTAAAAAAATGGAAGCAAACAGACTATGCTAAGTAGGCTAAGTAGCACCCATAAGCATAATCGCTTCCTGATCTGAAACTGAAATTTCCTTGCAAAGTGAACATGTTCCATTTTTAGTAAATCAACCCCAAAGAGTATGCTATAGGTGGGTTAAGAAATACAAAAAAGTACAATTAAAAGAAAAAAAAAACCCATACATTATAAATAGTTTGCAGTATCTAAGGAAAATAGTGAATAGATGTTTGCCACACTCTTTCCTTGCCCATTTATATGACTTAAAAATAGTGAAAGAGGCATTTCTTTAATTCTGCATACATAAAATGGAGTTTAGTTTAATTTTATTTCTTATATATGATACATTGTATTTAAAACATGTCAGAGTTTCCAAAGAATCGGTGCATCATATGCCACTTACTGTTGACAATGGCTGTAGGCAAGATAGAGGCCATAGCTGCTTGTTGAGGAAGAAGCTGTATGGAGTCCAACAAGCGCGCTGGATACATCCCCTCCGCAAGAGTCATTTGAGTGGCAGCTTGTAGCCTTGAGTCAAAATCCACAACAAAGGCAATTAACTCCTCGCCCTCAGCAATAGACTTGGTGGTTGTACACCACAGTTGTCCCCCTGTAAGCACAAATGAAGGAGTGTACTGTTAATGGCAAAATAAGTCTCAAAATGTCAAACAAGAGCAAGGCACCAAATTGCTAAAATCTTCAGGTTGAACGCATTTCAGAATGACTTTCACCCAGGAGACGAGAAACTAAAAATCTTAACAGCTTTCAGAAATGTTTGGGTAATAAAAAGTGTATGAGACTGGTAATTCGATTAATTCGATGGGGTTGATTTATTAAAGGCAAAAAGACTCTTTACTTTGCAAGTGAAATTGCACTTTGCTAGCGAATTTTTTCCCAAAACTTAGTGAATGAAGTGAAGCTCTGCTGATTTCCATCAATTAACCACTTGACCACCAGGGCATTTTTTTCACTGCACTACTTTAACTGGCAATTGCTTGGTCATGCAACATTATACACAAATTAAATTTTTATAATTTTTTTTCACACAAATGGAGCTCTACTTTTGATGGTATTTAATCACCACTTGGCTCTTCATCATTACTATGAATGAAAAAAAGCATAATCTAAAAAAAAAAAAAAAAAAAAAAAAAAAATTTTCTTAGTTTATGTTATAAAATTTACAAACAAATAATCTTTCTTCATAGATTAAGGTCAAATCATAGTCTGCTACGCGTCTTTGGTAACAATAACCCAAATCAGTGTATATTGTTTTGTCTGTTTAAAAGGAATAGTGCCTACAAACTATGGTTTATATATTTAAAAATTGATCAGTCCTAATGTACTGATGGCCTCTCTCATTGCTTGAACCCCAAAAATGCTAGTACAGTATAAATATCCCCAAAATGACCCCATTTTGGAAAGTAGACAGTAGAGATCGACCGATTATCGGCAAAGCCAATATATCGAGGGCCGAAATGCACTTTCCCCGATATATCGGAATTGGCCCCGGAGGTTACCGATATTGCCGATATTTCCGGAAAGTGCTTGTACCATAGTGATGCCTGCAGCTAGAGGCCACACCCTGGTACCGGCGTCCATAGCTGACGGTCTGCTGTCTTGTAATGACAACCAAAGCAGCTGAGAAGCCACTCAGCTGTCATTACAAGGTTCGGAAGGGGACATCCCCCCTCCCTATGCGGCTCGCTCGGGTCTCCCATCACACCGGGAGACCCAGGCAACCAGCCTGCATGGCCGCCGAAGACCCGATCAAAGCCGCATTTGGCTCTGATCAGGTCTCCATGCAAAAACGCGGAAGTGATGTCATGAGTGACATCACTTCCGGGTACTGTCTGGCGCCAGATTAAAAAAAAATGACAGCATTCAATACAGCCAAACTTGGCGTTTTTTAAATGCTTTTAAGTACAGAGGAGGGGTTTGGGATCTTTTAGACCCCTAGATCTCTTCACAAGAGTACATGTAAAGTTAAAAAATTAAATAAATAAATAAATAAATAAATGTACAAAAATATCAGCCAATATCGGCCGATACCGATATGCATTGACCAAAATATCGGTATCAGTATCGCCAACCTATATCGATCGGTCACTAGTAGACAGTCCAAGGTATTCAATAAGAGGAATGGCAAGTTTTTTGAAGTTGTAATTTTTTGTCCACATTTTTTGGAAAATTAAGAAATTACATTTTTTTTTCACTCCTTTTTTTTTTTTTTACCTTTCACTGGTGCAGTACAGTGTCATCATACAACTGGTGTGGTGGTGATCTTGGATACTGATTAATGACAGTATCAGTCCATGGTGGTGCCTGCAGCTACCGCGTGCTTGCAGCAAAAATACTGTACTTATTATTGAGAGATATGCTCCTAATTATCACTTGGGATAATCAAGTACAATGGGGTTGAATTACTAAAGGCAAATAGACTATGGACTCTGCAAGTGAAGTTGCTCCAAAGGAAAATTTTACTGCATTTTTGCTTGTACACGATTGAATGATGGAAGTCAGCAGAGCTTCTGCTCATTTACTAAGCTCTACAATACTGCGCAACTTCACTACTACGGTAGACTACTTTCTACTTGCCTTTAGTAAATCAAACTAAAAAAAAAAAAAACTCTTTTTTGGAAGTACTCATTATCATACACAAATATTTTTTAGCCTTTTGGTAATCTCTGCGAAAGCTTTTTCCATCCATCTATTCTCTACACTGAAATGGGTTGGATCATAGTGGTGTGCCATCAATCTGCCTTTAGAGTGGTGGGGTCTCAATGCTTGCCCAGCCTGTTCTAGAATGGGCACATATCTCCCGACTTGCGGATCTCAGGGCAACATTCATCTGTCTACAGGAAGTCTTTTTGAGCCAACTCTATTATATTTTTGTTTTTGCGCATCATAAACAAACCGTTTATCAGCAATTTGCACTGGAGGATCATCTCACTTATATAACTTAATTATGGTGATCACAGCCCATGCATAAACAGACCTGAAGTCTTCTGCATTCTAATGATGTTTTATTCATGTCCCTAAACACCGATCCATTTAAAGATTAATATTCCAATTTATTTTCAAAGAAAATGCAATGTTTAAAAGTGGAAATAACTTTAAGAGCTAAAACTCCAAATTAGGCTGTTTTTTTTTTTTTATCTCCTTCCTTAACTGCGAATGATGGCATCCTCATGGGACTGTGCATTAAAAAAACAAAACTAGATTATGTCTGATGTATTAATGAGTTGAAGGGAAGAACTAATTTGTTTAACTTGTTTAGACACAAAAAACAAATCACTTAAATGGTGTTATCTTTAATTCCAGACCAAGGTATAAATTCATATCTGTTTTGGCTGGGATCACATCCCTTACTGCCGAGTTTACATTTCTTGGTGGATGGGGTGTATGGATGCTGTATTCGCTATGCAAGTGAAAAGTGTATCCATTTTGATAAGTAATATTGCAGTGTTTATCATAACAGATAAATGCCTTTTCAACTTCACTTCATTTTTCTCCACAAAGAGATTACAGTTTTAAAACAACTTATTACAGGAATCTGCTTGCTGAGATAAGAACAGATGATAGTCTATAGTTAAATTGCCAAAAAAAAAAAAAAAAAGGAATACATATATGGACATTGTTTAGCTGGAATTACTAAACAATTAATTCTGCGTATCTGATTGGTTTCTCGGATGAGAGAGGCAATTTGTTGCAAAAACAGCATTTTCCTAAATGATTTAGGGTTTCTGCTCCATTCTGAAGCAAGCAATGCATTCTGATTTATTGATCTCCAGCTAAAAGTTGAACCACATGTAGATACAGTAAAACAAAATTAGTCATAAAAATTATTAAATAGTATGCATAAAAATATTTAAATCTTTTAGATAAAGCAGTATAAATGTCTAAATATGTACTTATTTTAAAGCTGAACTTCAAGGAAATTATAAAATTACCCTTGCAGTGGGGCACCGCCCATTCTGCAAGGGTTAAATGATACCATTGAAAGACGTTTTTTTTTCCACAAATAAAAATAAGTTTTACTTTCCTTATCCCTTGCTCCCCCCACAATCAGCGCTTTCCTCTCTCGACCATACAGGTTGTTGGCAAGCTCTTGGCATCCTCACTTACAATGCATGACTGCTGGTCCTGCATTGTACATGATGGGGTCAGAGCATAACCAAGAAACAGGGCACTGAAGAGATGCAGCTTCAGGGGACAAAGCTTGAAGAGGAGAAGCCTACAGGAGCAAGGAATAAGGTAAATATAAGTGTATTATATGAGACACTATAGTCACAAATATTGTACAGTGGCTGGACAGTGCAGCTCCAGATGCAGCATGCATATTTTTTTCTTTCTTTTTTCTTTTGGTAAGGTCATCCCTTTCTAGCTCAAGTAAATATGGGCAGTGAAGGCAATTTAAACTTTTTAAAAAGCCACAACCTAAAGTTGTGATTTGCTTATGGGAGATTGCAGAGGAATGTGAGCCTTGTAGTCTGTTCTATGGCATAACACTATGGTGAGCAAAGAGGAAAGTGGTCCTTGAATCATACATAGTGAAGAACTTGTGAAAACAGCTCCCTCATGTTTTCCCTTTTGAGGCTGCCTTTCCCAACTCAAGTAAACATGGGCAGGAACAACAATTCAAACTGGGTAAAAATGATAATAGCTTAGAAGAATGCTGCAAGGGGAGTCCAACTGGATCTTTTTTGGCTGCAACATTTGGTAATAGACTTGTTTCAATCACCCTTCAGTCGTCGCTGGTCTTCTTGTGTGATTCTTCCAGGGACAAAGGAGGAAGACCAGGCAGCAGCAAAAACTAAGCGCGCAATTTTAATACCACAGGATGCCTGCTCTTCCTGAGAGTGGATCTTTAAAAAACTCAAAGCAGTACCCCACCATCTTCAGAAACATCCTTACCATACCAGGTTTTCCTTTCCTCCATTGCTGGGGCAAAAGAAAAAAATGTCCCCAAGCATACCAAAAGCCCAGAATCTAAATGCATGCTTGGCAAAGCTGCTGGGCATTTTGACTGCTTCTATACCAGCTGTTGTACACAACCCATTTTCTCAACTTCATGGCAAGGGTGATTCCACGTTAACATATTTCCCCCTGCTAACCCTTTTTTATGTGTTTTATATTTATTAAACATTATTTATCAATTTACTTTTCTAATATTTTTTATTATTTTCTTTTTTTCCTGATAAGGCCATCCCTATCATGGTCAAGCAAACATGGGCAAGGACAGCAAGACTGAAAACTAAAATAGACTACGAGGTGTAGAGAATTTACTGCTGGCTGGGGGTGGAACAATATGCACTTGAAGTAACGGCCTGCTTGTCATGTCAGAGAGGACCTTCAGTGCAGCTGGAGAATTTGTGACTGAGTATGATGGAATCAAAACAAATCTATTATATCCATTTACTTTCTATACCTCTCTACAGTCCTGGATTCCAAGGAATTGTCCGAGGATTTTAATAAAAGCCCAGCATCCCCGCATCCAGGGACTGTCTGAGGATTTCAGCACAAGCCTGGCATCCCCGCATCCAGGGACTGTCCGAGGATTTTAACACAAGACCGCCATCCCCACATCCAGGGACTGTCCGAGGATTTCAGCATAAGCCCGGCATCCCCGCATCCAGGGACTGTCTGAGGATTTCAGCACAAGCATCCCCAAGTCTAGGGACTGTCCAAGGATTTTAACACAAGCCTGGCATCCCCGGATCCAGGGACTGTCCGAGGATTTTAACATAAGCCTGGGATCCCTGGATCAAGGATGTGTCCAACTGCCAGCCAGATGATAGAATGCATCCAGCTTTGACTGCTTTGCTGTTTGAACAGGCCGATTGATCTATAGTGAATAGATTAGTCCACTGAACACCAATGGCCCACATTGTGACCAATGTCACCCATGCTAACCTCACCATCCATCAATGCATCTCTCTCTCCATAGAGCACCAGTACTGGTACCCCCTCTCTCTTCACAGGAACAGGAGCCAACCGCATTGAAAGTTGGAAAATGCAGTTGCAATGGTAAGAATTTTAACAAATACATTACTGGGGAATGTTTATTTTATTGTGTTAAACTAAAAATGCTGATGGTTTAATATTACTTTAAATTCACAAAGATTTTAAACAAGGATAACGATCTTTATTTTAGGCGTGTGACTGAAATTTTAAGATTCCATTGGATCAAGCTGGAAAGCACGGTCACGACTTAATAAAGATCCTTATCCTGGTGCGTTAGCTTTGTGAATTGATCACATTTTTAGAAAGTGCTGATTAGTGTAAACCACAGTAGAACAAGATAGGATATCTATTAATATTTAGTCACATTCTAATTGTTCTGCAACATTGAAGGTGTTTCACTACTCATCTAAGCAGCTTTTTCTGATAGTACAGGTATCTCATAATTTCAGATTTAATCATTTACTTTTTTTTTTCTTTATTCAAAACTTTAGAAAAATAAGTTTCTGGGTTTCTGAAATCTTTGGCTTGGTATTTCCCTGTCCTGTTAATAATCATGATCCTTAACCAAACAGATCTGCTTCCCTACAGGAAGTGTCTGAGCGTTGCTCATAATTACTGTCAAAGCCATACTGAAGTATCCTGTGAGTTGTGATAACAAAGCATGAAATCATGGCTGAGACTTGATTACATTTTGGAAAATGTGCGCTTCTCCTGCAAGGATTGAGGGGTTTTAAATATCTATTCTCGCCGCCAAAAATGTTCACTCACACTTTTCATTATTTTAAATAAATCATCTTCTGTGCAATGTCACAGAGCCCTTTTGCTGATAAACTCTAATTAAGATTAAGACAAGGCTTTTGGAAAGAATCCCATCATTAGCAAGCATGATAAACAGAAAAATACTCCCAGCTTGTCAACTAGAGGCAATTCGGGAGTCGTAACATGGCTATCTGTTTCTAGGCAACGGAGATGACAAAGCTTCAATTATCTTGCATTATGCGGACATACCTTAAGTAAGCTAAATGCTGTTTTTGTATACAAGCATTTCATTTTCTGGATTACAAGCACAGGTGCTCTGCCTTTTAATGACTTTCTAATTCTTTAAAATGTGACCTTGCCAGGAGTCACGATAGACACTTCCAGAACTTTATGCTGTTGAAAACAAGTTGTAAAAGTGTTTCACCATAATTAAAAATCGGTCATTTTGTTATGTAGGTCAGGGCCCATATGGGCATGAAGCAGTTGGCAGTGAAACCTTTACAAATATGGGGGTTGATTTACTAAACCTGGAGAGTGTGAAATCTTATGCAGCTCTACATAGAAACCAACCAGCTTCCAGGTTTTTTTTTTGTCAAATCCTGAAACAGGGATCCTCAAACCACGGCCCTCCAGCTGTTGCGGAACTACACGTCACATGAGGCATTGTAAAACTCTGACATTCACAGAAATGACTAGGCATGATGGGAATTATAGTTCCTGAACAACTGGAGGGCCATAGTTTGAAGACCCCTGGCTTGACCACTTCTGGACCGGAAGGATTTCTCCCCTTGAAGACCAGGCCATTTTTTGCAATTCGGCACTGCATTACTTTAACGGACAATTGCGCGATCATGCGCGATGCTGTACTCAAATAAAATTGATGTCCTTTTTTTACCAAAAATAGAAATTTATTTTGGTGGTATTTGACCACCTCTGCAATTTTTCTTATTTGCGCTATAAATAAAAAAAGACTGACAATTCTAAAAAAAAAAACAATATTTTTCACATTCTACTATATAACATTCCCCCAAAAAACTTAAAAATCTAAATGTTTTAACATTTTAGGCTAATTTGTTTTCTGCTACATAATTTTGGTAAAAAAAAATTGCAATAAGCGTATTTTGATTGGTTTGCGCAAAAGTTATTGCATCTACTAACTACGGGAAAGATTTATGTCATTTTTATTGTTTTTTTTTTTTTTAGTAATGGCGGCGATCTGCGATTTTTAGCGGGACTGCGACATTGCGGCAGACAGATCGGACCCCTAACTGACATTTTTGACACTTTTGGGGGGACCAGTGACATTACTACAGTAATCAGTGCTAAAAATATGCACTGTTACTATAATAATAATATTGGCAGAGAAGGGGTTAACACAGTGGGTGATCAGGGGTTAAATGTGAGCCTAGGAGAGTGAGTCTAACTGTAAGGGGGTTGGGCTTTTGAAATGATCACAGAGACCTGTGATCCTATATAAAAGGATCACAGGCGCTCTGTGATCATTCCAGAGAGAAGAACGGTCAGTTGTGTTTACAAAAGGTGCCTGTCCTTCTCTCTCAGCAGGGAGCGATCGCGGGTGTCAAATGGCAATCGGAGCCGCCAGCCCTGTGCATCGAAGTCCTTAATGCCGAGTGGGGGCTGGGAGGAATTTGCCCATGACCCAGTGCAATTGCTTTCTCTTGAGGCATAAGCCACACGGGAAATGCATTGTTTCCGGTGATTCACCTGACCCACAGGCTTGTATTGCAAAAAGGAAGAGTACAGCAGAATCCTTTGCCTCATAAATTGATTATATTTTTTATCATAGTTATTATTAATATTATAGATTCGGATTTGCAATGCCATTACTTATTTTAGGTGACAGTGTTGCACGTTTCGATTTGCTGTGATTCCCGCCTGATTTGATGCATCGCATACTAGCTCATTATGATATACTTACCTTAGAACGAGCCCCCGCCCTGCCGCCCGCTTACCTCTATGACGGGCGGCATGTTCAGTCGCCCGTCTTCTGGGATCGCGGCATCCGGCCATCTGATTGGCCGGAGCCGCGGTGACGTCACTGCACGGTCACGGCACGGGGCTCTGAAGGAACGGCACCAGCGGCCATTCCTTCAGAGAGCATGTGCCAGTGACGTCACTGGCTGCATGTAAGGTAAATATCTCCTAAACGGTGCATGTTTAGGAGATATTTACAATACCTATAGGTAAGCCTTATCATAGGCTTACCTATAGGTACAACTTGCAGAGGAGGGTTTACTTCCTCTTTAAAGCAGAACTTCACCCAAAAGGGGAAGTTCTACTTTAAGGCCTCCTCCCGCTCCTCTTTGATATTTGGCAATTTCTTTTTATTTATTTTTTTGAGTCGTGGGGGGGGGGGTTGGGGTGTTGCAGATGCAAAGAGAGGTGCGAGATCTGTAAGAGAAGTTCTGTCCTCCTCTCTGCTGCCAACTGATGAGGCAAGGTGGGGACAGAGATGAGAGATGAGGAAGGGGGGTAGTGCCGCAGCTGCAAGAGAGGGGGGGAGGGTAGTGCTGCAGCTTCAAAAGAGGTGCGAGGGCCAAATGAAATGGCCTGGTGGTCCTTGTTTTTGACATATGTGATATAGATCAACCAATAAAAGGGAAAAAAAAATCATACATTCCCATATATACACAATTCTATACCTAGTTGATCCAGAGGAAGGCAAAAAGCCCAAACAAATCATGATTAAATTTGCTCTAGTAGGGGCAAAAATCCCTGATCCCATGAGAGGCAATTGGATATTCCGTGGATCAACTTTACCTATAAACATGAGTACCTAGTTGTATTGTGTATATTTAGGAAAGGCTATTTTTAAAGCAATCTACCGAGCTAGCCAGAACCACCTCTGGAGGGAGTCTATTCCACATTTTCACAGCTTTTACTGTGAAGGAAACTTTCCATATTTGGAGATGAAATCACTTTTTCGCCTGATGTAAAGAGTGCCCCCTTGTCCTCTGTGATGACCATAATCTGAATAACTTAACACCAAGTTTACTATATGGACCCTTTATGTATTTATACATGTTGATCATATCCCCCCTTAATCTTCTCTTCTCAAGAGAGAATAAATTCAGTTCCTCTAATCTTTCCTCATAGCTGAGCTCCTCCATGCCTCTTATACGATTGTGTATATGGAGGTTTTCTGTTTACATTTTTTTTTTTTTTTATTGCTTGATCTAGATGGACGTGTGTCTTTTTTCAACTTGGCCAGCTATGCAATGATATAAAATAAATACAAAAAGAAAAAAAATCAGAACTCCTCATAAGGACAACACCAGAACCCCGGGAAAATATAAGAACCTGCCAACTGGTTAACCTTTCTAGCGGTATTCCCGAGCGTGACTCGGGGTTAAATTTCAGTGCCAAAAGCGGTAACCCCAAGCCACACTCGGGGTACCGCTAAGAAGATCGCTGGATGCTGGTAGAGGGGTTACTTACCTTGTCACCGGGATCCAGCGATGTATCCCGGCGATGTGCGGCGGTGGAGCTTCCTCCCGATCCTCTCTGTGCTCCGGCTTCCGTCTCCTGCGACGTGACGTTTGCAGGGGGGTGGAACTGGTGGCAAATTCAAATGTAAAACACACCAAACACACTGATACAATGCAAAATAAAATATAGTCACATTAGTTTGCCCCCCAGTGCCCTTTCCTGCAGTTTTACTGTACTATATGTATATATATATATATATATATATATATATATATATACATACATACTTTAACTTATTTCTCGTTTTTTATTATATTATAATTCATGATTTTTTGCTTCAAACTTTATCATACCCAAAATGTTATAAAGAAGAACGCACAGTAAAAAAAAAAATCATACGTAAATAGTTGGTTTGGGATGCTCATTCTTAGGAATTACATGCAAAATAATGGTACCGCTTTCAGCACCTAAAATCCGAAAGAGTCATACCGCCAGGGAGGTTAAACTCTCTGGCATCTTCCAAATACTAAAATATGAGTTTAGCCCCTACTGACAATCTTAGATTCCTATGAAAGTGACGCTAGGAACGATCACAGTTCTGATCAGAAACAAAACCACCGCCTTTGCTTGGGGCGTTAATGTCTATAACGGATCACATGACTGCTGCATACAAAGATGCTGCACAATGTATACATCTTATGCCAGGAACACAGGTTTGAAAACATTCCTGGCACAGCTACACACAGACCGCCCGACAGCACGGTTTTAATAGATACAGCATTTACGTCAGGAATTAAGCAGACAAGATATAAAAGACAAAGCTAACTTCAGACCAAGACAAATTAAAATCTGAACTCCTGACCCTGCAGGCTGGGAACCGAGAAATACGTCTGTCTTTCCCCGGGTTGGTTTCAGTGGTCTTTGAATTCCTGCAAATTGCAGAAAGTTGAGCAAAGCCGCAACTAGCTGAGTAGAAAATTAAACTGATGCAAATATAACTAATGGCTCTATTTTTACCATTCTGAAACAAAGTGATTATCGCTCAGCATGATGGCGTGTAAGTGCCATACAGCATGCTGGCACTGTGCAATACACATGTTTTAATTAGGCTTAACTGAAGTTTTCTGAAACACAACAATGTTTTCATCTAAGCTCTTCTCTCGTTAACATACTAGTCCTTTTCCTTTGCTTTTAACTCTTTTTTTCATTTTACAGTGTATAGAATTAGAAAAAGAAACACACATGCTTGTACATACTACACACGGGGAAACATACTCAAACAAAGAGCCTCGTATATTATTATGGACATGGGCTTTTTATCATAATTAAGGTGTTTGTAGGGCTTTATGTACTAAACTTGAGGCTCGGTGGAAGGAAACGCTTTCAAGGGTCTCAGTCAGCTTCGATATCATAAGAATGCCTATTGCGATTGCATATATCTGTATTAACACAGGGGAATATTGTCTTTGTGGATCATAAGTTAAAGTAGTATTAAACCCTCATTGTTTTTAGGTTCAATACAATAAAATATTTCCCAGGAAACTATTTCTACCCCAGCATTTGCCGTTTATAACTTATAATGCTGGTGGCTCCTGATCTCGTAGTGCTGCTTCTGGTCCTCCCAGGAAAGAGTTAACAGTGGGCGAGCAGGGGATTGCCTTGACATCCTATGCTATGGGGCTGTGTGTTTCTGTTGATGAACACAGTGTAGGAAGACACAACTACAGATGAGCTTCGAGTTCGACTCGAACATTGGCTGTTCGCTCGTTTGTCGAATGACGAACAAATGGGCTTCTTTGCGGGAACTTCGAGTTCCCACATTATCATGGACTCTCTGACTTCTGAATTCCAATAAATAAATCACTGGCTGGCAGAACTGAACTCACGGCTCTCATGATGGCAAGCCTGGTATTCTCCCACCTATGCCACCAAGCCTGGTAGCATACAGCATAGCTGGTAGCATATCAGACCTGCAATGGTGATGGTTGTGAGATCAAATCCCTTGGCCAGCGGGTGATTTAAAAATTTACTTTTATAATTAATAATACATTGCTAGCAGGGAGAGAGATTTTTGCTTTTTAGTTTGTTGAGATCAAATGTATTTATATCTATCTATATATATCTATATCTATATCTATATCTATATCTATATATATATATATATATGGGGCAGAGCCCCCCCTGCCCCAAAGCACCATGCCCTCATGTTGATGGGGACAGGGGTCTCTTCCCCACAACCCTGGGCTGTGGTAGTGGGGGTCTGCGGGGGGAGGCTTATCAGAATCTGGAAGCCCCCTTTAACAAGGGGACCCCCAGATCCCGCCTCCCCTATGTGAATGGGTATCAGGTACATGGTACCCCTACCCATTCACCATAAAAATGTAAAAAAAAAATAATGACAAAAGCCAGATTTGGAAAAGTCTTTTATTCAGAAATAAAAAAAATACTGTCCCCCGATGATCAGTCGCCCGTCCGCCCCGGAAAATAGAAAAAAAAAAGAAGCTTCTCCGAACGCTTCCTGTGGAATGAGCTGTTTTGATTTTGACAGCTTTTATATAGTGACCTGACGCCACAAGCTGTCCTACAATGCACTGCTCAGGTCCAGTGAATCAATGACTGACATCAGTAATTTATTCACTGCACCTAAAGCAATGGATTATGGGGCGACATCAGAGTCCTATAAAAGAGCTGTCAAACTCAGATAGAAGTTAGTTAGCCAGAGAGAGCCCAAGGTTAATCAGCTGGCTCAGTGACTTAGCTGGTTGAATAACCGTCTTGAGAATAAAAGGCTGTGAGTTTGTATCCCCAGGCCAGCGGGTGAATAATATTAATAATGGATTTTTATTAAAACGTAATTGTCCCGCCCCTTCTGAAGTGACATCAGTAATTTATTCACTGCACCTGAGCAATGGATTATGGGGCGCTGGTGATGTCAGAGCCCTATAAAAGAGCTTTCAAACTCAGATGGAGAATTGTTAGGCAGAGACAGTCCATGGTTACTCTGCTGCCTCGGTGGCGTAGCTGTTAGAATAACAGGCTAGCAAGTGATATGCTGAGAGGCTGTGGGTTCTCATCCTCGGCCAGTGGGTGATTAATAGCCACTTACATTTAAAATGAAGACTTGTGATTTTTCATCTTTGTATGTTCGCTAGAACATTTCCCCTGTTCGAGATGTTCTGGTGCGAACCGAACAGGGGGGTGTTCGGCTCATCACTAGACACAACTCTAGGCCCTGTATGCAATGGTGGCTCCATAGGATTCTGCAAGGAAAAGGAGCCACCGTGTAACAGGAAACCTAGAGCAGTGATCATGGCAGCAGCTTAAACTGGAACATAGGCAAGGATTAAAGGTAAAAAAAGCTACATACTAAGTAATTGATTAATTAACCTGCTGAAAGTACCTTAGAAATGAGGGTTTAATATCACTGTAAAGACTTGCAATAGTGTATGAAATCCTTAAACAATCAGTCTTTTTGTTTGCATATATACTGCATTGATTGACGCTGCAACTCCTGTGAATGTGAGGAGCCCTGAAGGATATGGATGGATGATCTTTTTGGGGTAACAATCTATGCGCTCTTTTTAAGGATTTGAGGTGAGCACCCATTCACAAAGGGGTGCACGGCTGGCTGTCCACTGTGACACTCTGGTCACTTCTCTCTGGGAGGACAGATCACTTTAGGATTACATTTTGGGCTTTGTTTATTGGCTTTTTGCACTTTGCACACTGGACTTTTATATCTATTTATTTTCTCTTTTCTATGAGTATTATATTATATTTACCACTTTATTAGCACTATTGGCACTTTAATATTACGTCACATATAAATATTTTGGGTTTTTAATAATTTAAGCACAAATTAATTAATTTAATAATTTTTTATTTGCGCAACACTATATATTTATTGCAGTGTTGTCATCCTAAGCTTCTTTCCTGCTTAAGGCATCAGACATCTACACTGCTCCTCATCTTTATTAGAGATCAATCTAACCAAGCTATTCACAACATAACAGTAAATCACTGGACACAAATTTTCTGTGTGACAGCTTCTTCCACCCCATTTGCTAAATTGAAAAATGCCTGGGCAACAGTTTACCTTACCAACCAGTGGGGAACAGAAGAACCCAGTATGTGATGTACCGCCTCTAAATCCACACACAATCAAAATATCTATTTTGGGAGGATTGACCCTGTATTATCTTAAAGTGTAACTTTAGACCCTGTTTCAGCTATAGCTATGTAAATAATTAAAAATAAGTGGCTATAATGTAAAAAAGAAAAAAAAAACAGTAATACACATGCTCAGTTGCTCTCTATTTTTAGGCACTGTGTCAAATTTGTAGAGATTGATCTGCTAAAAGCCTAAAGATTTACTGCTGCTCAGGGGCTCCAGCAAGAAGAAACAGGAACAATGCTGGAGGCAATTTACAGCACACACTAATGTATGTAGCATAATTATTATTGTGGAATATTTGTTTCTTTTTAACCACTTCTGGACCGGAAGATTTAACCAGGCCAATTTGGCACTGCATTATTTTAACTGACAATTGCGCAGTCATGCAAGGCTGTACCCTAATAAAATTGATGTTCTTTTTTTCCCCACAAATAGAGCTTTCTTTTGGTGGTATTTAATCACCTGTGCGATTTTTATTTTTTGCGTTATAAACAAAAAAAGAGCGACAATTTTTTAAAAAAACACAATATTTTTTACTTTCTGCTATAAAACATTCCCAATTAAAAAAACCTGTATAATCAAAATTTTTCATCATTTTAGGCAAAGTTGTTTTCTGCTACATATTTTTGGTAAAAAAAATCCCAATAAGCATATATTGATTGGTTTGCGCAAAGGTTATCGCGTCTACAAACTAGGAGAAAGATTTATGTCATTTTTTATTTATTTATTTATTTTTTACAAGTAATGGCGGCGATCAGCGATTTTTAGCAGTACTGCGACATTGCGGTGGACAGATCGGACCCCTGACATTTTTGACACTTTTGGGGGGACCAGTGAAATTACTAAAGTAATCAGTGCTAAAAATATGTACTGTTACTGTAGTAATGACACTGGCAGGGAAGGGGTTAATACCAGGGGCAATCAAAGGGTTAAATGTAAGCCTAGGAGGTGTTTTCTAACTGTGAGAGGGATGGGCTTGTGGAATCAAAACAGGGACTTGTGTTTCTAAATAGGAGAAACACAGGAGCCCTGTGAGAACAACGGTCTGCCGTGTTTACATCAGCAGACCGGCGTTCTCTTTCCACAGGGAGCAATCGCGGTTGCCAAGTGGTACTTTTGACCGCTGGCCCCGTGCATCAGCCTCCCCTGTGGGGAATGGGGGGTGGGCGTGCGCCCTCAGGATCGCTGGAACCTGCCGACCTGCCGCCATATAACTTTTATATACGGCAGCTGGTCGGCAATTGATTAAAGAACATTATTTTTTATCAAGTTGTTATTGGTAAAGTTCCACTTTAACCACTCAATAGTGACACTAAAAAAAAAAAAAAAACCCCAATGTGCCAATAACAGCGAATGTTGCCTTTAGACCCTTTTGCAGCTATAGCTATGTAAATAATTAAAAATAAGTGTCTATACTCTAAAAAAAAAACAAAAAAAAACTGTGTCATATTTGTAGAGGCTGATCTGCTAAAAGCCTAAAGATTTACTGCTGCTCAGGGGCTCTGGGCTTCAGCAAAATGGTAACCTCCAGCAAGAAGAAACAGGAACAATGCTGGAGGCAATTTACAGCACACACTAATGTAGGTAGCATAATTATTATTGTGGAATGTATGTACGGCGATTCGCTGGAACCTGCCGACCTGCCGCCATATAACTTTTATATACGGCGGCTGGTCGGCAATTGATTAACCACTTGCCGACTGCCTAACGGCGATCTACGTCGGCAGTCAGCCCCTCACAGGCAAAGTGACGTAGGGCTACGTCACTAGCTTGTGAGGGTCTAGGGAGCGAGCGCGCGCCCCCGGAGGCGCGCTCCCGCTCCCGCGTGGTCACGGACCCCCCCACGCATGTGACCAGCGGACCCGATGTCCGCCGGTCACTCGGCGGTCGGCGGGAGAGGGAGAATGTCAGGCAGCTTGTGTAAACAAGCCACCTGTCATTCTCCTCGCTGTAAAGACACTGATCAAATGGATCTAGTATGTAGATCCGTTGATCAGTGTCCTTACAGCTCAAGCCACAGCCAATCACAGTAGAAAGCACGCCCCTAGGGATACACACAGCCCCTCCCTCCCAAATAAAGTTAACCCCTTCACAACCAGTGTATTTTTACAGTAACAGTGCATATGTATAGCACTGATTACTGTAGAAATGTCACTGGTAACCCCAAAAGTGTCACAAATGTCAGTCAAGGGTCCAATCTGTCCGCCCCAATGTCGCAGTACCGCAAAAAAATCGCAGATCGCCGCCATTACGCGTTAAAAAAAAAAAACAACAAAAATGACAAAAATCTTTCCCTTTGTTAGTAAACGCGATAACTTTTGCGCAAACCAATCAAAATACGCTTTTTGCGATTTTTTTTACCAAACATATGTAGCATAAAACAAATTGGCCGAAAATTTTAAAAAATTTTGATTTTTACTTTTTTTTGGGGGGAATTTCATATAAAAAAAATGTGAAAAATATTGTTATTTTTTCAAAATTGACGCTATTTTTTTTGTTTATAGCGCGTGATCAAAAAATCGCACAGGTGATCAAATACCACCAAAAGAAAGCTCTGTTTGTGGGAAAAAAAGGACGTCAAATTCGTTTAGGTACAGCGTCGCACGACCGCGCAATTGTCCGTTAAAGTCACGCAGTGCCGAATCGCAAAATACCCCCTGGTCAGGAAGGGGGTAAAATCTTCTGGGGCTTAAGTGGTTAAAGAACATTATTTTTTTATCAAGTTGTTATTGGTAAAGTTCCACTTTAACCACTCTTTAGTGACACTAAAAAAAACCCCAATGTGCCAATAACAGCGAATGTTGCCTTAGCAGAAAAGACGTAGCTAAATTCCTACCATCCATTTCTCACCCTGCCAAGCCAATTGCCACATGTCGATTTTGAAAAACACTTATCTCCAACTAGACAAAACCAAAAAATTCCCCCAATTCATTTAGCTGTGTTTTGTTTTAAATAATAATAAAAAAAAATACTAGAAACAAAGCATGCTGTAGACTAATTAGCACCCCCACCTCATCCTTCACAAACCAACGCGCGCATCTCTCATTAGACGCGAACGCGCCGCCTATATCTATATGTAGCCGTGTTTTTGTGATTAAGGGGAGAGAGAGAAAAAAAAAAATATAATGGATTCAAATTCAATACTGTTGAAATTCTTGACAGTGGAGTAGTGGATGGAGGAGAACTTATAAATTATGTGTGCCCCTTCTTTGAAAAATGCATCGGAGGTTCCTTTGTGCACTGGCAACTACAGTAGGAATATGAGGCATTGTGTGTTTCCTCCTGCACAGCACCTGATAAAAGAATAAAGAACTGTGACATATTCTTAAGACAATAGAGGAATTAAAAAGAGACAATGCAGCAGCTGCTTCATTAATACAATCAAAAGGGAGCCCACTGGAGTCCAGATAATTAAGCACTACTGCTTTAGCCCTCCTTTCTATAAAACGGCTACAGAAAAAAAAAATATTAACCACTTCATAGTTCCTACGTACATGTATGTACTTGCTTTTTTTTTCACTTGATTAATGCCTCTTTGGAGCCCCTGGATCATGCCAACTCATGCTTTGTACAACTTTCCAACCGAACGAGAAAGAGTAGATGATAAAATCAGGTGGACATTGGGCAATAAATCAAAGCCTTCTCTCATTCGGACTATTTCTCTCCATGCCTGGATCGTTTCCATGTTTTTCAGCAAGAAAGCTAACCAAATATAGCATTCGAAGACTTTTTTTTTTTTAATTGTATTTTATTTTTGGACAGGTAGTTGTATGGGACTACGCGGAAGGCTTTTCAGAAAAAAAAAAAAAAATGATTAGATGATATTTCATTTTTTTTTTCCTGTAGAACCAAGCTTACAAAACTTGTCTGGAAATGTTTTTGCGCACACAGTTCAGTTTTTTGGGAGCTGAGTATTTTGGAATATTCTTTAGATCAAGGTCGGCTACGGATGGCCCAATAATTACAGGCGATTAAGAGGGAATCTATTGGCAGTCGGTGATTCTCGCCATCACATAGGAGGGTGCAGGATTTTGCAATGTGTTGGGTCCTTTTGCTATTAAGCAAAAAAGGAGGATCAAAGTAGCAAATGTTCCCCGCTGTCAGATAAGCATCACAGCGTGTCCTGGTGCTGGAGCAAAGACAGGCAGACGTCTCCCCTCCCATTCTTCTCTAGGAGATATCTGCCTGTCTGTGACCTACTTTATACAAGCATGTAGCAGTTTCCCATATGTTTGATGGAGTGTGTATAAAAAATTCCCTTCTGTGTTAAAAAAAAATAACTACATTTCCTCAATGCATTGACCATTCATTTAGAACAGAGCCATAAACAGTACCTACAGTAGCCAGCAATGCATCCACACTGCAATGCATCACAGCATATGTGTTGCATGGGTTGTTTTTTTGCTAGTTACAATGCATCAGCAACCCATCCAAATATAAATATTAGCTGCCATAATTAGGGTTGAGCGAACACCTAGATGTCCGTGTTCGACGGGTTCGGCCGAACTTTAAAAAAAAGTCCGGGTCCGTGTCCCGGACTTTTACCGAACTTTTCCCGGACACCGAACCCCATTGAAGTCAATGGGGACCCGAACTTTAAGGCACTAAAATGGCTCTAAAACACCAAAGGAAAGGGCTAGAGTGCTGCAAATGGCAGCAAAACGTAATTAAGAGCATGGCAAGTGCTCTGCAAACAAATGTGGATAGGGAAATAACTTAAAACAACAAAAAAAAACAGAAAAATAAAACAATGTTCTTCTTCATCTCTGAAGGACGAGGCCCATATGGAGTAGGAGGGAGGTTAAGGTGGTGGTGGATGTGGCGGTGACATAGGCGTGCGCACAGGGTGTGCTGGGTGTGCCTGGGCACACCCTAATCACCTAGGGCACATAGCATTGCCAGTGAGGAGATGGGAAAGATCTCCCTGGGACCTGCTCTGCTCTATTTCTCCTTGCCTACAGGTACATGGCCCCGATACATTACTCTCCCTGCTGGCAAACACATGCATGTGTATTTCAACTTTGGGGTGCACACCTTAATGCAATAGGCTGCGCACACCTATGGGCGGTGTAGGTGGAAGCGGCGGTGGAGGAGGACCAGGGCCGGATTAACAGCATCATGGGCTTGGTGCTGAGGATTTTGAAGGGCCTTAGGGCCGTGCCTTGCCATGCACCCAGAGGAGGAAGGGTGCAGCCATGCATGCCTAATTCAACATGGGATGCTGTCTCTGAAGCCCATAAACACATCCATGCATCGCCAACTGTCCCTCCTTGTCCGGCCTTCACGCTGTGTGGGGAGGTTCTGAGGGTGCTGCCTGGGGAAGCGAGCATAGAAGCCAGACTTCTGTGTTTACAAGTGACAGAAGAGCGGTAACAGTGAATATGGCCAACCCGGGGCCTATATAAAAGGTAGGGGCCTGGAGCTGCAGCTCCAATAGCCCCTACATTAATCTGGCCCTGAGGAGGAGGACGAGGTAGCCAACACTGCTTCTTTTCACAAATTTTAAATGAGGGTACACCCCAAAAGAGTGAGAAAGAGCAAAAATGGAACAATGGGTGGGTAAGGTCGGTATCCATTGCTATTCTGCATAAGGTACGGAAAAGTCCCGTGGGATCCATGCCTGGTTCATTTTAATGAACGTGAGCTTGTCCACATTGTCTCTGGACAGGCGGCTGCGCTTGTCTGTTATAACGCCCCCAGCCGTGCTAAATACCCGTTCAGATAATACACTGGCTGCAGGGCACGCCAGCACCTCCAAGGCGTAAAGGGCAAGCTCAGGCCATGTGCCCAATTTGGAGACCCAGAAGTTGAAGGGGGCAGACCCGTCATTCACTACATGTAGGCGTGTGCACACATACTGCTCCACCATGTTGGTAAAATGCTGCCTCCTGCTAAGACGTTCCATCTGAGCTGCTGGTGCTGCTGTTTGTTGTGGCGTGCTGACAAAGCTTTTCCACATTTCGGCCATGCTAACCCTGCCTTCTGAGGTGCTGGCGGTGCCCTGGTTGCGTTGGCGACCTCCTCCTCCTCCTCCTCTGCCTTGTGCTTCCACTGTGGCCCCGCTGTCAGATGGGAATGCCAGCAGCATGGCGTCTACCAGCGTGCGCTTGTACTCGCGCATCTTGCGATCGCGCTCCAGTGAGTGAATTAAGGACGGTACGTTGTCCTTGTAACGGGGATCCAGCAGCGTGGCCACCCAGTAATCAGCACAAGTTAGAATGTGGGCAACTCGGCGGTCGTTGTGGAGACACTGCAGCATGTAATCGCTCATGTGTGCCAGGCTGCCCAGAGGCAACGAAAGGCTGTCCTCTGTGGGAGGTGTATGGTCCGTGTCCTCTGTATCCCCCCAGCCACGCACCAGTGATGGCCATGAGCTGGCCTGGGTGCCACCCTGCTGTGAACATGGTTCCATCTCCTCCTCCAGCTCCTCCTCCTCCTCATCCTCCTCATCCTCCAGAACTGTGCCCCTGCTGGACAATTGCGTCCCTGGCGTTTGCGTGTGCAGGAACCCACCCTCGGAGCCCCTTGCGAATGACTGCCCTGAAAGCCTTGGAAATGTTACCTCTTCATCCTCCTCCTCCTCCTCATCCTGTGCCACATCCTCTTCCATCATCGCCCGAATTGTTTTTTCAAGGAGGCATAGAAGTGGGATAGTTAAGCTGAGAACGGCGTCATTGCCACTGGCCATGTTGGTGGAGTACTCAAAACAGCGCAACAAGGCACACAGGTCTCGCATGGAGGCCCAGTTAAATTAAATAGCGGAATAGAAAATATGATCCAAAAAAAGTGTATGTATATCACACGTACACAACCACACTAGGCCCCAATTACTATTGTTTGTACCCCTAAAAGGCTAGATGAGGAGTAGGGGGAGTATGGAACAGGCAGCACCCTCAAACCTTCAGAAGTATGAGATGAACCCCAACAACTTGGAAAGGTGGATCTCTCTCACACGTACCGACACAGACTATCCCGCAATTCAATTGATCCTCAAAGGTTTTTATTGAATAGCGGAATAGGAAATATGATCAAAAAAAGTGTATGTATCTCGCACGTACACAACCACACTAGGCCCCAATTACTATTGTTTGTACCCCTAAAAGGCTAGATGAGGAGTAGGGGGAGTATGGAACAGGCAGCACCCTCAAACCTTCAGAAGTATGAGATGAACCCCAACAACTTGGAAAGGTGGATCTCTCTCACACGTACCGACACAGACTATCCCGCAATTCAATTGATCCTCAAAGGTTTTTATTGAATAGCGGAATAGGAAATATGATCAAAAAAAGTGTATGTATCTCGCACGTACACAACCACACTAGGCCCCAATTACTATTGTTTGTACCCCTAAAAGGCTAGATGAGGAGTAGGGGGGGTATGGAACAGGCAGCACCCTCAAACCTTCAGAAGTATGAGATGAACCCCAACAACTTGGAAAGGTGGATCTCTCTCACACGTACCGACACAGACTATCCCGCAATTCAATTGATCCTCAAAGGTTTTTATTGAATAGCGGAATAGGAAATATGATCAAAAAAAGTGTATGTATCTCGCACGTACACAACCACACTAGGCCCCAATTACTATTGTTTGTACCCCTAAAAGGCTAGATGAGGAGTAGGGGGGGTATGGAACAGGCAGCACCCTCAAACCTTCAGAAGTATGAGATGAACCCCAACAACTTGGAAAGGTGGATCTCTCTCACACGTACCGACACAGACTATCCCGCAATTCAATTGATCCTCAAAGGTTTTTATTGAATAGCGGAATAGGAAATATGATCAA
The DNA here is from genome assembly GCF_965119305.1 of Pelophylax lessonae. Classification (NCBI taxonomy): domain Eukaryota; kingdom Metazoa; phylum Chordata; class Amphibia; order Anura; family Ranidae; genus Pelophylax; species Pelophylax lessonae. The sequence goes on along the minus strand of NC_138772.1, from coordinate 492,954,982 downwards.
AAAAAGTGTATGTATCTCGCACGTACACAACCACACTAGGCCCCAATTACTATTGTTTGTACCCCTAAAAGGCTAGATGAGGAGTAGGGGGGGTATGGAACAGGCAGCACCCTCAAACCTTCAGAAGTATGAGATGAACCCCAACAACTTGGAAAGGTGGATCTCTCTCACACGTACCGACACAGACTATCCCGCAATTCAATTGATCCTCAAAGGTTTTTATTGAATAGCGGAATAGGAAATATGATCAAAAAAAGTGTATGTATCTCGCACGTACACAACCACACTAGGCCCCAATTACTATTGTTTGTACCCCTAAAAGGCTAGATGAGGAGTAGGGGGGGTATGGAACAGGCAGCACCCTCAAACCTTCAGAAGTATGAGATGAACCCCAACAACTTGGAAAGGTGGATCTCTCTCACACGTACCGACACAGACTATCCCGCAATTCAATTGATCCTCAAAGGTTTTTATTGAATAGCGGAATAGGAAATATGATCAAAAAAAGTGTATGTATCTCGCACGTACACAACCACACTAGGCCCCAATTACTATTGTTTGTACCCCTAAAAGGCTAGATGAGGAGTAGGGGGGGTATGGAACAGGCAGCACCCTCAAACCTTCAGAAGTATGAGATGAACCCCAACAACTTGGAAAGGTGGATCTCTCTCACACGTACCAACACAGACTATCCCCCAATTTAACTGATCCCCAGAGTTTTTTGATTAAATAGCGGAATAGAAAATATGATCCCAAAAAAGTGTATGTATATCACACGTACACAACCACACTAGGCCCCAATTACTATTGTTTGTACCCCTAAAAGGCTAGGAGTAGGGGGAGTATGGAACAGGCAGCACCCTCAAACCTTCAGAAGTATGAGATGAACCCCAACAACTTGGAAAGGTGGATCTCTCTCACACGTACCAACACAGACTATCCCCCAATTTAACTGATCCCCAAAGGTTTTTGATTAAATAGCGGAATAGAAAATATGATCCCAAAAAAGTGTATGTATATCACACGTACACAACCACACTAGGCCCCAATTACTATTGTTTGTACCCCTAAAAGGCTAGATGAGGAGTAGGGGGGGTATGGAACAGGCAGCACCCTCAAACCTTCAGAAGTATGAGATGAACCCCAACAACTTGGAAAGGTGGATCTCTCTCACACGTACCGACACAGACTATCCCGCAATTCAATTGATCCTCAAAGGTTTTTATTGAATAGCGGAATAGGAAATATGATCAAAAAAAGTGTATGTATCTCGCACGTACACAACCACACTAGGCCCCAATTACTATTGTTTGTACCCCTAAAAGGCTAGATGAGGAGTAGGGGGGGTATGGAACAGGCAGCACCCTCAAACCTTCAGAAGTATGAGATGAACCCCAACAACTTGGAAAGGTGGATCTCTCTCACACGTACCGACACAGACTATCCCGCAATTCAATTGATCCTCAAAGGTTTTTATTGAATAGCGGAATAGGAAATATGATCAAAAAAAGTGTATGTATCTCGCACGTACACAACCACACTAGGCCCCAATTACTATTGTTTGTACCCCTAAAAGGCTAGATGAGGAGTAGGGGGGGTATGGAACAGGCAGCACCCTCAAACCTTCAGAAGTATGAGATGAACCCCAACAACTTGGAAAGGTGGATCTCTCTCACACGTACCGACACAGACTATCCCGCAATTCAATTGATCCTCAAAGGTTTTTATTGAATAGCGGAATAGGAAATATGATCAAAAAAAGTGTATGTATCTCGCACGTACACAACCACACTAGGCCCCAATTACTATTGTTTGTACCCCTAAAAGGCTAGATGAGGAGTAGGGGGGGTATGGAACAGGCAGCACCCTCAAACCTTCAGAAGTATGAGATGAACCCCAACAACTTGGAAAGGTGGATCTCTCTCACACGTACCAACACAGACTATCCCCCAATTTAACTGATCCCCAGAGGTTTTTGATTAAATAGCGGAATAGAAAATATGATCCCAAAAAAGTGTATGTATATCACACGTACACAACCACACTAGGCCCCAATTACTATTGTTTGTACCCCTAAAAGGCTAGGAGTAGGGGGAGTATGGAACAGGCAGCACCCTCAAACCTTCAGAAGTATGAGATGAACCCCAACAACTTGGAAAGGTGGATCTCTCTCACACGTACCAACACAGACTATCCCCCAATTTAACTGATCCCCAAAGGTTTTTGATTAAATAGCGGAATAGAAAATATGATCCCAAAAAAGTGTATGTATATCACACGTACACAACCACACTAGGCCCCAATTACTATTGTTTGTACCCCTAAAAGGCTAGGAGTAGGGGGAGTATGGAACAGGCAGCACCCTCAAACCTTCAGAAGTATGAGATGAACCCCAACAACTTGGAAAGGTGGATCTCTCTCACACGTACCAACACAGACTATCCCCCAATTTAACTGATCCCCAGAGGTTTTTGATTAAATAGCGGAATAGAAAATATGATCCCAAAAAAGTGTATGTATATCACACGTACACAACCACACTAGGCCCCAATTACTATTGTTTGTACCCCTAAAAGGCTAGGAGTAGGGGGAGTATGGAACAGGCAGCACCCTCAAACCTTCAGAAGTATGAGATGAACCTCAACAACTTGGAAAGGTGGATCTCTCTCACACGTACCAACACAGACTATCCCCCAATTTAACTGATCCCCAAAGGTTTTTGATTAAATAGCGGAATAGAAAATATGATCCCAAAAAAGTGTATGTATATCACACGTACACAACCACACTAGGCCCCAATTACTATTGTTTGTACCCCTAAAAGGCTAGGAGTAGGGGGAGTATGTAACAGGCAGCACCCTCAAACCTTCAGAAGTATGAGATGAACCCCAACAACTTGGAAAGGTGGATCTCTCTCACACGTACCAACACAGACTATCCCCCAATTTAACTGATCCCCAAAGGTTTTTGATTAAATAGCGGAATAGAAAATATGATCCCAAAAAAGTGTATGTATATCACACGTACACAACCACACTAGGCCCCAATTACTATTGTTTGTACCCCTAAAAGGCTAGGAGTAGGGGGAGTATGGAACAGGCAGCACCCTCAAACCTTCAGAAGTATGAGATGAACCCCAACAACTTGGAAAGGTGGATCTCTCTCACACGTACCAACACAGACTATCCCCCAATTTAACTGATCCCCAGAGGTTTTTGATTAAATAGCGGAATAGAAAATATGATCCCAAAAAAGTGTATGTATATCACACGTACACAACCACACTAGGCCCCAATTACTATTGTTTGTACCCCTAAAAGGCTAGGAGTAGGGGGAGTATGGAACAGGCAGCACCCTCAAACCTTCAGAAGTATGAGATGAACCCCAACAACTTGGAAAGGTGGATCTCTCTCACACGTACCAACACAGACTATCCCCCAATTTAACTGATCCCCAGAGGTTTTTGATTAAATAGCGGAATAGAAAATATGATCCCAAAAAAGTGTATGTATATCACACGTACACAACCACACTAGGCCCCAATTACTATTGTTTGTACCCCTAAAAGGCTAGGAGTAGGGGGAGTATGGAACAGGCAGCACCCTCAAACCTTCAGAAGTATGAGATGAACCCCAACAACTTGGAAAGGTGGATCTCTCTCACACGTACCAACACAGACTATCCCCCAATTTAACTGATCCCCAAAGGTTTTTGATTAAATAGCGGAATAGAAAATATGATCCCAAAAAAGTGTATGTATATCACACGTACACAACCACACTAGGCCCCAATTACTATTGTTTGTACCCCTAAAAGGCTAGATGAGGAGTAGGGGGAGTATGGAACAGGCAGCACCCTCAAACCTTCAGTATGAGATTGTGTTCACTGTTCCCCACAAAGATTGAGTTCACTGCACCCCACAATGATTGTGTTCACTGCACCCCACAAAGATTGTGTTCACTGCACCTCACAAAGATTGTGTTCACTGTACCCCCCAAAGATTGTGTTCACTGCACCCCACAAAGATTCTGTTCACTGTACCCCACAAAGATTGTGTTCACTGCACCCCAAAAAGATTGTGTTCACTGCACCCCAAAAAGGATGTTGTTCACTGCACCCCAAAAAGGATGTTGTTCACTCCACCCCAAAAAGATTGTGTTCACTGCACCCCACAAAGATTGTGTTCACTGCACCCCAAAAAGATTGTGTTCACTGCACCCCAAAAAGGATTTTGTTCACTGCACCCCAAAAAGGATGTTGTTCACTCCACCCCAAAAAGATTGTGTTCACTGCACCCCAAAAAGATTGTGTTCACTGCACCCCACAAAGGATTTTGTTCACTGCACCCCAAAAAGATTGTGTTCACTGCACCCCAAAAAGGATGTTGTTCACTGCACCCCAAAAAGGATTTTGTTCACTGCACCCCAAAAAGATTGTGTTCACTGCACCCCACAAAGGATTTTGTTCACTGCACCCCACAAAGATTGTGTTCACTGCACACCAAAAAGGATTGTGTTCACTGCACCCCAAAAAGATTTTGTTCACTGCACCCCAAAAAGATTGTGTTCACTGCAGCCCAAAAAGATTGTGTTCACTGCAGCCCAAAAAGATTGTGTTCACTGCAGCCCAAAAAGATTGTGTTCACTGCAGCTCACACACAGAAAAATGGATGTGGATCACTGACACCTGCCTATCTCCAATCCCACACCACACAGCAATATCGATTGTAGTTTGTAGAACACAGTTTCCCTAAAATTCAGCAGACTCTGTCCCTAACAGGATTGAGAAGAGATCGTAGATCAGGATTGAGTGCAGACCCCACCCCCCACACAGCAATATCGATTGTAGTTTGTAGAAGACACTGACCCTATATAATTCAGCAGACTCTATCCCTAAAATGCCTACAACTCGCCCTGCCTAAACACTCCGACCTGTCCCTCAATTCTATCCGGACACAAATGGTTTTTTCCTGCCTATCTTTCCCTAATCAGCAGCCAGCACGTTGATGTGTGCTCTGTCCCTGAATCTAAGCAGCATAATGACGCCGCTGCGGCTGCCTCGAACTTATAAAGACTTGGTCACATGCTTCAGACGGCCAATCACAGCTACTGAGACATTTGCAGGCATGGCTGGGATGGCTTAAGGCACACCAGTTAAACGATTGTTGATTGGCTGTTGAAAGCCCGTCATGAAAAGAGCGCCAAAGCATGCAAAACCCGGAAATAAAACGACCGAACACGGATTTTTACCCGAACATACAGTAAAGTGTCCGTGTCCGTGTTCGGGTACAAAAAATCCAATTATTCGGTACGAACACGAATAATACAGTCCGTGTTCGCTCAACACTAGCCATAATCAAACACATCATCACATGGAAATATGGGAAATGAGCATACTGCGGTATTCAACTCTAATGAACCAAAAGGTTACGAAGGGTCCCTTACATTTCCAATGTTTAGTGAAGCCACTGTAAAATATGAATTCTATAATCAGTAAACAAAAACTTTGACCCAGTTTCTCCAAAGACCTTGTAAATTTCCCCAATAGGTGGCGCCATCTTGCCTCTACTAGATGCCTCTGCCTTTCACTGAACAGGTACTGAAAGATTTCTGTAGTTGAGGAAAGTGGAAAGAGAGCTCTGGACCCGTAGGGTTATCTTACTGGTATTGTTAACTTAACCACTTGCCGACCGCCGCAAGTACATATACTGCGGCGGTCAGCCCCTCACAGGCAAAGTGACGTATTGGTAGCCTGTGAGGCTCTAGCACTAGCTAGAGGAGGCACTAGCCTGTGAGGCTCTGGGGAGCAAGCGCGCGCCACCGGATGCGCGCTCCCGCTCGGTCACGGACCCCCCCCCCCGCGCGCGTGTGCCCGGCGGACCCGATGTCCGCCGGGCACTCGTGATCGTCCGTTACACCGGAAGAAAGGCAGACGGCTAATGTAAACAAGCCGCCTGTCATTCTGCCCTGTGTAGGAATAGTGATCATACGGTTCTACTATGTAGGACCGTTGATCACTGTTCTTACACCTGAAGCCACAGCCAATCACAGTTAGAAGCACGCCCCTAGGGACACACTTAACCCCTCCCTCTCAAAAAAAAGTTAACCCCTTTACTGCCAGTGTCATTTTACAGTAACAGTGCATATGTATAGCACTGATTACTGTAGTGATGTACACAATGTCGCAGTCCCGCAAAAAAAAAATCGCAGATCGCCGCCATTACGCATTAAAAAAAAAACAACTAAAATTACAAAAATCTTTCCCTTAGTTAGCAAACGCAATAACTTTTGTGCAAACCAATCAAAATACGCTTTTTGCGATTTTTTTTATTTACCAAACATATGTAGCAGAAAACAAATTGGCCTAAAATGTTAAAAAATTTGAATTTTTATATTTTTTTGGGGAATTTCATATAAAAAAATTTGAAAAATATTGTTATTTTTGCAAAATTTACGCTCTTTTTTTGTTTATAGCGCATGATCAAAAAATCGCACAGGTGATCAAATACCACCAAAAGAAAGCTCTGTTTGTGGGAAAAAAGGACATCAAATTCGTTTAGGTACAGCGTCGCACAACCGCGCAATTGTCCGTTAAAATCCGAATCGCAAAATAGGCCCTGGTCAGGAAGGGGGCAAAATCTTCCGGGGCTTAAGTGGTTAAAGAGGAAGTAAATTTCCATCTTTAGGCTTTACCTATAGGTAAGCCTATATTAACCACTTGCCGCTCGCCTAACGTCAAATGATGGTGGAGTGGTGTGGCTCTCGTTCTGGGACGACGTCATATGACGGCGCTCCAGAATGCCCGCTCTCGCGCTCCTGTGGAGGCGCGCAGTGTAGCGATCGTGGCCGCTCCGTAATCCTAGGACACGGCGTGTTTCCGATCTTGGTAAAGAGCCAATGACTTGGCTCTTTACCCATGTGATCGGCTGTGTCCAATCACAGCTGGTCACATGTAAATGAGGAAGTGCCGTTTATCGGCTCTCCTCCCCTCACACTGTCAGTGTGTGTGGCAAGGAGAGACGATCAGTGGCTGTTACTCAAAGGGGAGTCTAGAACAGGTAATCAGGGTACTGATCACCAGTGCCCTGATTACAATAAAGTAAAAAAACAGAGCCCATCAGTGCCCACAATCAGTGCCCACAGTGCTGCCAGTCAGTGCCCATCAGTGCCTGCTCATCTTGTAAGAAATAAAAAACCCAGCGGTAATTAAATATCGCCAAAAGAAAGCTCCATTTGTGTGAAAGAAAATATAAAAATGTCATATGGGTACAGTGTAGCATGACTGCGCAATTGTCATTCAAATTGTGACAGCGCTGAAAGCTGAACATTGGCCTGGGCGGGAAGGGGGTGAAAGGGCCCTGTATTGAAGTAGTTAAGGCTTACCTATAGGTGGTGTAAATATCTCGTAAACATGCATAGTTTAGGAGATATTTACTGAGCTAGCAGCCAGTTATGTCATGTCTGCATGCGCTCTGAAGGAATGGCCACCAGTGCTGTTTCTTCAGAGCAGTGTGCCGTGACTGGCGGCTCCCGCGCACATGCTTGGGAGAGACGTCATCGCTACTCCGACCAGTCACTGAGCCAGAGCCATGAACCTGGAAGGAAGATCGAGTAGAGATGGACGCTTCGTTTTCAGGTAAGTTCAACATAACGTGCTAGTATGCAATGGATACTAGCACATTATGTCTTTGCCTTGCAGGTATTGTTTTAAGGTATTGATGTTGATGTAAATGATCTGGTTCCCAGGCAGGCGGCTTTTACACCGCAGAGGATCTCCATGGTCTCCTTGGCTTGTAATGTAATGTAACAAGAATTTAAATTCAAACACCACACCACTGCTAAGAGGTCCAGATACAACTTTATTGCATTAAAGTCAGGGGTACAATCCTAAAAAGCAGCCAACATGTTTCAGAGGTCAAAGTGTCACCTTCATCAGGGTTCTTCCAGTGTCAGTTACAAGCACAGGCCTTATCAGCAGTTTGTTTGGAAGCAACCTTTAAAACAAGTTGCTGATAAGACATGTGCTTGTAATTGACATGGAAAGAACCCTGATGAAGGGAGCCTTTATTGAAATAAAGTTGTATCTGGACCTCTTAGCAGTGGTGTGGTGCTTCAATTTCAATTGTGCAGGGTAATAGGCATATGTTAGCAGCCAGGGGAAGGTATTACAGATGGGGTACGTTCTGTGATCGTGGAGTCCTTCGGACTCAGCTGATCAGAGATCGGGGTAAAGCACCAATCACACCGGCTCTTTAGCACGTGATCAGCTGTGTCCAATGACAGCTGATCATGGATGTGAACACAAGCCGGTTATCGGCTTTTCTTTCCTCACGCTTTCAGCATGAGGTGAGAAGAAGAGAGCCAATAACCACCTTTTGTTAACTGGACATCTGCACTGCCAATCAGTGCCCCCCAGTGCTGCCGATCAGTGCCCACCAGTGCTGCTCATCAGTTCTGCCAATCAGTACCCATCAGTGCTGCCAATCAGTGACTCCTCATCAGTGTCACCTATTAGTGCCCATCAATGCCATCTATCAGTGCCCACCAGTGTTGCCTATCAGTGCCGCCTATCAGTGCCACCTATCATTGCTACCTATCAGAAACCATCAGTGCCGCTTATCAGAGCCCATCAGTGCCTCCTCTTCAGTGCCCACCAGTGCCACCCCATCAGTGCCCATCAGTGCCAACTAACAGTGCCACCTATCAGTGCCCATCTGTGCCACCTATAAGTGCCCATCTGTGCCACCTATCAGTTCTCATCAGTACCACCTCATCAGTGCAGCCTCATCAGCGCACATCAGTGGAGGAGAAAAATTACCTGTTTGCAAAATGTTATAACAAACTATGAAAAATGTTTTTGTTTTTTAAAAATTTTCAGTCTTTTTTCATTTGTTTAGCAAAAAAAATAAAAACCCAGTGGTGATTAAATACCACCAAAAGAAAGCTCAATTTGTGTGAAAAAAATATGATAAAAAATTCATATGGGTGCAATTTTGCATGACTGCACAATTGTCATGGGCAGGAAGGAGGTAAAAGTGGCCAGTAGGCAAGTGGTTCAATGTACTTTAAAACTGTCATCACATGTGTGGCCAGGCAAGCTGCATTCTGATAGCTGTGTGCTTGTTTGGGATGTCAGGTAGCTGTGTATCATCTAGGCAGGATGGAGAGCCGAAGCTCATGGTAGAAGCAGCTTAAATTGTAAGGATAATTTAAAAAAAACAGAGGACAGCAAATTAAAGCGGAGTTCCGGGCACAGAAGTCAATTTTCAATAAGCATACCCCCGGGACAGTCATGGGTAGCACATTCCACAATGGCTAGCCTCTGATCTGTCCCGGTTCGCACTTACCTTTTAGAAGAAATACTTACTTATAAAATTTCTTCCACAGCGTTTCCATCTCTCTTGTGGGCAGCTGAAGACGGCGCGGTCCTCTTCTGTGTCTTCTTCTGCGTCTTCTTGTCCCAGAATGCGCCGCACCGGCCCCTCTCGTCACTTCCGGTGCGGTGCCGCATTCCTCCACAGCTTCTGGGCATGCCCAGAAGCTGTTTAGCAGGGGAATGCGGCGTCGCCCGGAAATGACGAGCGGGGCCGGTGCCGTCGCATTGATTCCTGGGAGCGATGACGTTCAGCTCCCAGGAATCATAGCGAGACAGGAAGTGACGGGGTGAGCCGCGGCTCCGAGGGAGGAAGTACTCTGAGGTGAGTATTTACGATCTTCAATTAAAAGGTGAGTGAACAAAAAAAATAACTATCCAATTCCTTTTCAGGTCAGGTCTACCTAGCGGAGGGGCACAAAAAAAAAATATCGTTTTTGTGCCCGGAACTCCGCTTTAAGGAATAGCTAAAGTTGTACCACATATGTATTTTTAAAGCCATAAAAGGTGAACAAACTCTTAAAGAGTAACTCTAATTTTGTTGAGAAAAAAAAAAAACATTCCCCTCTGTGTGATCTCTGTACATTGCAGGGATTTTACCAAACTTTGTTGCAGATTTTTACCTTTTGTTATTCTGAAGAAATAGCTGTTTTTCTGTGTCCATGTGCAAAGCAAATATAAATTAGAGTAAGTAACTTTTTCATTACTGATCAGCAGCTGCACTTGCAAGGTTCTAAGGAGGAAAGTGGCCGGGTATAAATTTCTTTAGATGTCATTAACGCTTCGGGAGTATCTCAACAAAACTGAAATGTTTGTTGCAGAGGATTCAGGGATGCCCAAAATATGACTTTTAACTTAATGCAGACTTCTGGGAAAATCAGTAAGCCAATCATACGAGCAGAATATTACATTGCATTGTATTATACTGAAAATTACAGTCCTGCAGATTGAAAAGGAAAGGTCACTTTAATAATGTTATATTACAATATGACTTGTGTCACAATTGTATAAAATGATCTAATTTTCTTATTGTGTGTAATAGGCGGTATTTTTCGTCTGAGTTTTTTATTTGCAATTGCCCTTCAAATTATTTTACTTACAAATGCTGCCCCAAAAAGCAGAAGAGAAAATGATAGTTTTTCACTATACATATTTATAACAGTGTTTGGATTTTTTACCCTTTTGTTTCTCATCCTTGTTGAATATATATATATATATATATATATATATATATATATATATATATATATATATATATATATATACACACACTCTACTAGTTACTTTAAGATATAAATATTAAATTCTTCCTAATGTGTTTATTATCTATGTCTAGCTGTTGAAAATTGATCATCTATGATTTTATAACACATTAAAAGACTTGTACAGCCACAAGACAATTGTTTGTCATTACCAAGTGATCAACATGCTCCTACAGATTGTCTATATAATATAATATATGGACAGCCACAGGCAGCAATTACAGAACTGCTGCAAGATGTATACTCAGAAAGACTACACAACTAGACAATAATATACTTACAACCTAATATAAAATGATTTCATCAGTTTCCGAAGATGAGCTGCAACTAATGTTTTTTGTTGGCACAGTAATCATTACTATATAAAAAAAAAACATGATTTGTAAAGTGATGAAATTACAATCCAGGAGGAGAACTGGAAAGACACAAATGTGGTCACTGCTTTTGAAAAATACATTCTGCTGACAGTTGGTTGAATGGCAGCAATGTAAGTTCTATTTATTGAACTGAACAATCCTCTACTGATAAAGTCTTCTGGTCAGTGTATTATTCGAAGGTATCAACATTGTATTTGAAAACATATCAGAATTAAAAAAAAAAAAAAAAAAAAAAAATATATATATATATATATATATATATATATATATATATATATATATATATATATATATATACTGTATATACACTCACAGGCCACTTTATTAGGTACACCTATTAAATTGCTTGGTAACACAAATTGCTAAAAGCTAATTACATGGTAGCAGCTCAATGCATTTAGGCATCCAGACATGGTGAAGACGACTTGCTGAAGTTCAAACTGAACAGCAGGCTAGGAAAGAATGGGGATTTCAGTGACTTTGAACATGGCATGGTTGTTGGTGCCAGGAAAGACATTGAAAGACAGTGGCTAAGTGGTTAGCACTTCCACTGAGCAGCACTAGGGTCGTCGGTTTGAATCCCAACCGTGTTTTCCCTGTACCTGCATAGATTTTCTCCCACACTCCAGAGACATGCTGCTATTTTTATTGGCTTCTGTCTAAATTGCCCCCTCCTATGTGTATGTATGAATATGTGTTGGGGACCTTAGATTGTGAGCTCCTTGAGTGTAAGATACTGATGTGAATATACAATATATATGTGTAAATTAATGGCGCTATATACAGTATATATATATATATATATATATATATATATATATATATATATTTATATATATATGCATATTTACTGTAGTGTCTTCAATCTAATTCCATTTTGTCTTTTAATTTATTGGGGCACAGACCAGCCCTCTTGAGGATTATGTCCCACTAAAGATCCCTTCTCTTGTAAGGGCCAGGATTGTTAAAAACTGCACTCTCATGAGTAATGCTTCGTACACTCAATGAGAATATTGGAGGAACAATCGTCTGTTTTTTTTGCATGCTAGTTTCATATTGAAAACGAATAGGTTCTAAAGTTATGAAAGTTCTCGTAAAGACAGAATACAACTTCAGAAGTGATGTAATGTAATGTATTATTTATTTATTTTTTTTGAGCACGCATGGTCTTAGTTACGTTTTTTTTTTTTTTTTCAAATACTGTACTAATTACACAAAAATAGTTAGTTCTGGTATCAGACAAGAAAAAATAATCATGCTTGTCCCTTTGGATCATTTTCCATGAACTGTCGAGATCGGCACTTGAAATCTGCGTACTAACGATCAGATTATCAGAAATGTTTTTGTCTGATTTTCTCATCGCGTGTAATATGAAATATTTATCGTCTGATTTTCTTATCGAGTGTACTAGGCGGTATTTATTGTCTGATTTTTTCATCGTGTTTACTAGGTGGTATTTATCGTCTGATTTTCTCATTGAGTGTACTAGGCGGTATTTTTTGCCAGATTTTCTCATCGTGTGTACTAGGAGGTAGAGATGGGCTTGATGTGCGAGCCGAACCCAAGTTCGACTCAAACATTGGGTGTTCGTGTGTTCGTCGAACACATGAACACCCAGGGCGCTTGGTAGGAAGTTCGCCTGCCGATAAGCGACCCATAATACACTGCGTGATTGCAGTGCATTAAGTGCTTGTGATTGGCCAAAGCATGGACCTGTATGCTTTGGCCAATCATAGCACAATGTCCAGTCAGAGCCATGATTGGCCAAAAGCAGGGTGCTTTAGCCAATCATGGCTCAGGGGCTAAGTCCACGCCCTACACTATATAAGGCTGCTGCTTATACGGTAGCCGTGAATTGTGTGTGATGATAGAGGTTAGGCAGGTAGTTGGTGGATAGTGTGTTGAGTGTAGTCAGTGAGGTGTACAAGCATACCCCACTTTTAAAATATATAGATATGTTGTAGTCCTGGGTCCCCTCTCGGTGATCCTCAAGTTTTGTGTCCCTGTCACTTACAGTTCATGAGCAGTGCCATGCCAAGCTGACCAATTTTTCCCATAGACACCAATGTTAGAGAGGGAGCAGTGCCATGCCAAGCTAACCAATATTTCCCATAGAAGCCAATGAGCACTGAAAGCTGAGGTAAAAACAGAGCGAAAATCCTAAAAAAGAAAATGAATGCAGCCACCTCATCTAATGATTGGTAATCTGCAATATATTAATTTTTTTGCTTTGGGTTTAATATGGCTTTAACTGCAAAATAATCTCAATGTACCTGAAGCAGACCTTGTAATGAAAAGTAGGATACCCTTATATTGTCCAGGCCCCTGTAAAAATCTCCTGCAGATAGTATATTTTAAATCAACTTATAAAGAGAAACGTTAGATTTATACTGGCCTTACCAATTCCATCTTTTGCCTGTAGTGCCAAGGGCAGTGATGGCAAACCTTGGCACCCCAGATGTTTTGGAACTATATTTCCCATGATGCTCATGCACTCTGCAGTGTAGTTAACCATCATGGGAAATGTAATTTCAAAACATCTAGGGTGCCAAGGTTCGCCACCACTGGCCTAGGGTCACTTCACATTCCTTCCAGTGAGATCCTGGGGAATGCAGAGCAACTTGAATCTCGAGAGAAGATGCTCTTGCAATGGACTGGAGTGTCTTCTCGCAAGATTTGGTCTGATCAGCATTTCCTACTACTTTCTAGCACAGTTGTGAAATTAGATGGCCTGCCACTAGTGCCACGATGGTCCAGGACCTAGTTATCACCTCTGGAACATATTCATGGAATGGGATAAGTTGGGACAGGTGGCAGCCTGCTAATAATGTTTAAATCAACATAAAAAAGTAAGTGTAGGACAGTGTGATAAATATTAAGCTCTATCAGCCTATAGAGCACATTGGTGGCAAGATTTCAAGGTGGTAGGGGAATCCAAGTGCTGCTCTACCACCCTAGGCCAAGTCAACTAGTGTGAAATCTGGGTCTGATGCTGCTGCTTCATCATTTTCCAATTAACAGGCTAAAGGGGGTAAAGTATCCAAGCTTTACTGATAAACTGCAGTGGAATAAAAAAAAATGAGGTCACTTACCCGGCTATGTTGCCTATCAGGGGTGCTTGGATTACAAGATTACTTGATTACTTGAACACATCTTTTGACTCAGAGTTTTGCTTTAACTGCTTAAAACTGTTTTGTTTTTTTCACTAGAACATCTCTTGAAAGTAAAATGTTCCTACGCTTGATGAACTCACGATCTTAGTCTATCAGGTCTTTTTTCCTTTTTTTTGCCATTAATAAGCATGTAAATTAAGCTATTTTTTCAGCTTTTGACAAAATTCAGGCCAATTCCTTCCTGCCTTGATTGAGTTGTTAGAGCTTATTTATTACACTGGGAGCTTCCTAAAGGAATATCCTCAGAACTTGTGTGAATTTAAGAAGATTATTTCTTTCTATGGGGACCTGAGTTCAAATCCAGAGTCGATCGGGCTGAGTATACATATCCTTTCATTAGATGACTAGTAAAGTCTTAGGTGAAATCAGTTCCTGGTGGAGTACAGTCATAAAACTATTAATTATTTGGCACGAAAAGCAGATTGGACTGAAAAAGCCTAAAACTGATGACTGAACAGGACTCCCAGAACACTTGAGGACTTGGAGCTGCTATAAAGCTACTGATCCACAACATTTCACTATATAATTCTGCTCAAACATTGAGCACCGAGACAATGGAATCATTCTGAGTGGAAGCTTGTTTATAAAATAACTAGAGCAAAGATAAAAATACTGGTGTCGTCTGGAGCTGGACATACTTGCTCCACTTTCTAAAGTCCAGTAGTAACCAATAACAGATGGAATAGGACTCACTAGTATAGGATACACCAAAATTCCTCCCTTTCTTCCCTCCTTCTCTCCCTTTCATTTCTTACTTTCTTCCTTCCCTGTTTCACCATTCATTATTACCTCTCGTTTGATCATTCTTCCCTCCTCCATCCCTTCCTTCTTCCCTCCTTCATCCTTCCTAATTCCCTCCCTCCCCATCGTTCTTTCTTCCTCCATCGCTTCCTTCTTCACTTCCTCCCCTCCTTCATCCTTCCTTTTTCCCTCCCTCCCCTCCTTCATCCTTCCTTCTTCACTTCCTCCCCTCCTTCATCCTTTCTTCCTACCTCCCTCCCCTCCTTCATCCTTCCTTCTTCCCTACCTCCCTCCCCTCCTTCATCCTTCCTTCTTCACTCCCTCCCCTCCTTCATCCTTCCTTCTTCACTCCCTCCTCTCCTTTCTTCATTCTTCCCACATCTTTCCCTTTCCTCCTCCATCCCTTCCTCTTTTTCTGTCTTTCTTTGCTGCATCCTTCCTTCATTTTTCTCTTCCCTTCATTCTTCAGTCTCTCTTTGTTCTCTCCCTCCCCTCCTTTGCTTCCTCCTCCTTACCTTCCTTAATTCCTCCCTCCTTTGTTT
This sequence comes from Pelophylax lessonae, assembly GCF_965119305.1. NCBI lineage: Eukaryota > Metazoa > Chordata > Amphibia > Anura > Ranidae > Pelophylax > Pelophylax lessonae. The sequence continues at coordinate 492,939,515 of NC_138772.1, read as the reverse complement.
CTACTCTTCCTCCATACCTTCCTTCCTCCCTCCTTTGACTTCTTCATTTCATCCTTCATCACTTCCTTTTTTCCTTTCCTCCTTACCTCCTCCATCCCTTCCTTTTTCCCTCCTTCCAACCTTCCTTATTCCCTCCTTCCAACCTTCCTTACTCCCTCCTTCTCCATCATTCTTTTCTCCTCTTTTCCTTCCTTCCCTCCTTCATCCTTCTGTCTTCACTCTCTCTCCTCCTTCCTACTTCTTTATCTCCCCTCCTCCATCCCTCCTTTCTTCCCTCTTCCCCCTTTACTCCTTCATCCTTCCTTTCTTTCTTTCTTTCTTTCTTTCTTTCTTTCTTTCTTTCTTTCTTTCTTTCTTTCTTTCTTTCTTTCTTTCTTTCTTTCTTTCTTTCTTTCTTTCTTTCTTTCTTTCTTTCTTTCTTTCTTTCTTTCTTTCTTTCTTTCCCTCCTTTCTTCCCTCCCCTCCCTTCATTTTTCTTCTCCTTACCACCTTCCTTTCTCCTCTACTTCCTCCCTTTACTTTTTTCCTCCTTCCTTTCTTTCTCATTCTTTCTTTTCCTTTTCTTATTTGCTTCCTTCCTGTGACAGAAAAAGTGAGGTCCTTTTCCTGGCTATGCAGTGTGGCAGGGTTTTGTGAATCGCAAGGCTAGCTGAACAGATGAATAGTAGAGTGCATGAAAGATAACACAGCTTCTAAGGCCAATACCCTTTGCAATGTCTCTGTTATATCGGGTACTTGCCTATAAGCGTGTTCTCACTTCATCCACTGTTAGCTCGGAAAAAGAATGGGCCACACACCAGTGACGTCGCTGAAGTAAAATTAACCTTATTGAGGTCAAACAGGCTGGCAAAGTTCCACCTTAAACCTGGACTGACGCATTTCACCCATAAGCAGCTTAATGGTAGAAACAGGGTTGGTGCCTGGGGAAAGGCTCTTTATATGTTTGTGTGACCGCTATAAAGTTGTTTTTACTTTAATTAAACAATCAGGGTGGGTCTTGGTTTTTTTCTGCTAGTTGAACAGCATTATCAAAACGGTTTCATTATATGCTAATGGTTATTTATCTGTTCAACCGGAGTACAGCTTTTATTTTGTATAGCAGAATAACGCTTAAAGTGGTTGTAAACCCTTCCATATACCCAGTAAAGTGACTGGCCTCAGGTGATACACAGAGATGAAACAAATCTTCCTACATAAGCTGTACCCGTTTATCTGCAGTATTCTCTACATCCATTCAAATTTCAGAATTTATAAAGCTTGTCTGAGCTGTCAGGGAAAATGGGGTGGAGAGTTGAAATTACACATTACATAGCTCAGGGAGGAGAGCTCTGAGAGCTGATTGGAGGCAGGAGACACACCCCACTTCCCACAGCACGCAGGGACAGAGCTGAGTCTGTCAATCATGTGGATTTCCCTCCCCTGTCACCATTTTTCTCTTGGTGTCAGGAAAACTTGTCAGAAGTGATTCATGTTGATAGCAGAGGAATGAGGCAGCAGACAGAAATGACACTTGGTGCTCTTAATTGAGACAAGTACACGCTATGGAGGGATATGCTTTGTTCAGATTTCATGTCTGAGGTTTACAACCACCTTAGCTGTGTATTAACTGTAGCAGAGAGAATATGTTATGTTGTCTTTACAGTAAACTGCTGGATAACCAAGAACTGTTTTTTGATGGCAGCTTCCTAAAGTATAATACCCGGCTATAATTAAATGGATAGATAAATATGTATTAAAGTGAATAAATTCCACAATGCGGCACTGCCTTTGCTTATTGTTGTAAAATGTCTTATCACTGCCTGCCACATCACAATACGTTCCAGGACCAGTACCGGATGTGTGTCTTGACGGGAGGTTGTCACAACTCCGACCCGCAGCTGATAAGTTGATTACAAATTTGCTGAACACGTTGCTTATAAACAAAAGCATTTATCAATTAATAATTTGCAATAAAGTAATGTAACTTCCAGCTGAGTCCCAAACTGTAATTGTCTTTACCATCTGCCTGTGAAAACAGCAAGTCTCAGCATCAGACATGGGCAAAAGATAGATCACATCGACCTGAACCAAAATTGTATTTTTATGCCAATGTTTTGTGAAGAGATGCAAATGACATGAGACATGAGAGGGGTCAGTGGAATATGCATTGGGGGCTATTTACTAAAGACAATTTATATGGTAATAAAATGTGTCACACTGGATCTGGGGGAGGTGGTGGAGCAGCAGTCATCCAAGGCTGCAATGCTACAGAAGGAAGCAAGTCTTTGGATTACAATGTTAGCTAAAGACTACAGTTGTAACTGTCCATAATTATAAAAATATTGAATGAAAATATATAATAATGAAGGTGGAAGTCAAAGCATTTTTTTTAAACCTGTAGCAACCCTTAACTCTCATCAATACACCTTATGTTTTACTGATCTTCAGCTAAGATTCTTTTATATGGATCCGTAAATCTTGCTACCAGTTCCTGTGACCTGTAGCAGTGACAACACAATAAAATGCAGCAGTCCCTTTCGGGTCATGTGACTATACCGCCTTATCAGCTGAAGTAGTGGTGGTCAACTTAGAGATTATCTGGGGGGGGGCCTCAACATCCAGAGAGCCACACAATAGTTTTCTTTTCATAAATATCAAGATATATAGGTGGAGTGTTGGACTAAATCAAAAAGCTGAAAGTACACTACAGTATTAGAGGCATCATCCCCAACTATTACTCTGCATAACAGAACAAGAAATAAGTGGGACTTTAAATATGCCTCTGATAGTGAAACCAGACAACTTTACTTCAGTACAAGAGCATTAAAAAATGTCAATTTATACAAAATTTTTATTACAAAATTCCATGTTAACCACTTGCCTAATAACACCTTTCCCCATTTCCTGCCCAGGCCAATTTTCAGCTTTCAGCGCTGTCACACTTTGAATGATAATTGCGCCGTCATGCAACACTGCATCTATTTGAATTTTTTTATCATTTTTTTTCACACAAATAGAGATTTATTTTGGTGGTATTGAATCACCACTGGGTTTTTTATTTTTTGCTAAACAAATAAAAAATGACTGAAAATTAATAAAAAAAACATTTTTTCATAGTTTGTTATAAAAATTTGCAAACAGGTAATTTTTCTCCTTCACTGATGTGCGCTGATGAGGCTGCACTGATGGGCACTTATAGGTGGCACTGATGGGTGACACTGATGAGCAATGATGAGGCAGCACTTGTGGGCACTGATAGGTGGCCCTGGTGAGGCTGCACTGATAGGCGGCACTGATGCACACTGATAGGTGGCACTGATGGACACTGATGAGTCAGCACTGGTGGGCACTGATGAGGAGGCACTGATGAGGCTGCACTGCTAGATGGCACTGATAGGTGGCACTGAACAGCACTAATAGGTGGCACAGGATGGGCACTGATAGGTGACACTGATGATGAGGCATTGATGGGCACTGATTGGCAGCACTGGTGGGAACTGATTGGCAGCACTGGTGGCCATTGATTGGCAGAACTGGTGGTCACTGATGAGGATGCACTGATAGGCAGCACCGGTGGCCACTGATGAAGAGACACTGATAGGCAGCACTGGTGGGCACTTTTAAGACTGCACTGATAACCAGGACACTGATCTGTGCCCTGATTTTCAGTGTAGATGTCCCTTTAACACTAGCCAGTTATGGGCTCTCTTCTCCTCTGCTCACACTGTCAGCTGGAAGTCAGAAAGACTCAGCTATCTTAGAGTGTGGGCACCATGATCACGGGAGGACATCAGACGACGCTCTCACGGCAAAGTAAGCCCACGCTGTAGCCGTCTTTCAGCTATAGCGTGGTTAGGAAGTGGTTAAAAAGATTGCCCAAAGGACATTTACAAGAAACAACCACTAAAATACAATATATATATATATATATGTATGGGTAACACTTCTAGTCCAACAAATAGCTTCCCTGCACGAATTCACATAGGAAAGCCTTAGTTTGAGTCTATTCAAGGTTCTCTATTTTAACCAAAGCCCTGATGAAGTGGGCGTTCCTTTGACCCCTGAAACGCCCTGGGTGTCTTTTAGTACAATACCAATATATTAAATTGGACTTTTATCTTTTGGTCTGGCACTCCTTCAATGTATGCAAGATTCTTTCTGGCAGCTCAAAGAATGGCATTGTGGCAAGGAGCGCTCCCTGAATCAAATCCCGCACACCATGGGGCCCATTGCACTGCATGTCCTGCACACATTAAAGACACCCCATTAAGTATCATATACTATTAAAAGTTCTTGTAAAATCCTTCCTGCCAAATCAGAGCATCTGATCTTCCGCAGTTTGTTTGCCAACACTTCCTGTACTTGCGCTCCAGTGATGGCTGCCTGATAGTTTCTTCGATGTTGACAACCAGGGCTGCTGTTAGAAATCACAGGGCCCCATACAGCCTTTCTGGCAGCCCCCCCCCCCCAAATATATCAAGACAATATTTTCACTAAAAATACACTCAAATAATTTTTAGCAGACACAAACATAACAGAGAACCTGTGTGAAATAGTGCTTTTTAATAGTTTTGTACATTTTTTTACATATAAAATATGTTTTTTTTTTACATAAATAATATTTTTTTTTAAAAATATTAACATTTTTCACAATTTTAGTTTATATTTCTTTTAAATTATTCATTACGTTGTTTAATTATCTTTCTTTTCTTTTTTTTTCTTTCTGTTTTTACAATTTGTTATTTTTCTACTGCACAGGGCAGCCTGAAGTGCTGTGGGGGGGGGGGGGAGGGGCACAGTGAAAAAAGGGGCACACAGGGAGGGGAGATCAGAAGCAGGCAGAACAGGGAGGAGGGGGATCAGTGTCGGAGAAGTAATTACAGGAACGATGCCCTGTGTCTGTGTCTCTCCCTGCAGCAGCTGAAAGATGGCTTTCAGCTGCTGCAGAGAGCTGCACAGAGCATCCTTCTGTAATTGCCCCTCTGCCCAATCGCACTGACTCCCCCTGCTGTTGGGGCCCCCCTGTTTGCCCGGGCCTCCTACTGAAGGACCGGTGGTACCCCCGTATGAGTGGCCCTGCTGACAACAGTGGACTATGTTGGCATAATATGTATTTAAATGGCCAGTTGTAGTCTCCATCGGAAGCCCTTGTGACAGAGAACAATGCAGGAGGCTGGGACAAAGTGTTATCACCCTATAACAGGAAGTGCCTGAACAAGGACCTTTATGGCAGAATCACCAACTATTATGTTAATAAAAGTTCATGATAAAAAATATTAAAAATTACTTTTTGAATTACTTTACCATATTAAAGCTTTAATGAGATTTAAGAAATTGTATTTACATTTACTTCAGTACTAGAACATTAAAAATTCTAATTGAAATAACATGTCTTGTAATAAAAACTGTAAAAAAAAAAGAAAATATGTGCACAACCTTTTATTAATTTATGTTCACCTTGGATGAAGGGATTTAATTTATATATTTATTCATTTTTTGCACAGAGATTATAAGTGTGGTGCATTTAATTATTTTGTCGATTAAATGAATTATTTATTTTATATAATACAACTTATTGAAATAAATATTACTACTTCTACTTATTTTACTGACACAACCACCAAAAACAATAGTAAAAATGATAATGATGATGGTGTTAATAATAATAAGAAGACAAAAAAGGAATATGAATAACAGAATATATCTTTATTTAACTGAGGAACCTGGGTGTTATAATTTAGTAGCTCATTAAACTATACACGGCCTGACATTTTTTAGGATATGACAAAACAAGTAAGAGCTGACTGTTTTTCCAGCCACAAAGGACACACCAACTTGAACAATTATCACCATGTATGTTATTTTTTAGCATTGTATATAAGAAATAAAACTCTAAACATTGCTACAGATTGATTGTCCTTGCTTGTTCTTTAACTATATGCTGAATGATTATCACAATCAGCACTGGCATCTGTTGCTATCTGTCACAAAGGGTACGAATCACACGGAACTATGCTGTAATCAACCACTGTTTTCCGTATTTTAAAAAGAACCTAGTCTTTCAAATATGGAACGAGCCAGTAGAGGGCGCACTATGCATTTCAACTGGACTCCAGTGTGCATAATCATTAGAAAACATTTAAGCCAACCAAGTGTTTCTTTCACCTAATTATATAACAACCAGCACTATTAAATAATCATGCACGTTAAAAGGTAAACAGCAACATTAAGTAAATCCAGCATATTGTCGGAAAGTAGAAACTGTCACGTATAAAATGTTTAACAAATAAATGACTAATATCTACAGTTTGATACGAATAATATGTTATTTTAAGTTACAGAAACTTGCCCAGGGATGTGAACCTCTGAAAAGAATATTTCGATTTGACTATTTGGACACAACATTGTATCATTACCCTTTACAGCATACAAAAAAATGTAATGGACCATGAAGGTTACGGAGATGACCCGTCTACAGGTGGACGAGGCTCCAATGGCCGACTGTCTGGTTTCTGCAGCTGCATGATACCATGACCAGTACACATTAGTAGATCTGGAAAGTCCACATACCATGGCTGTGGTAAAGAGAAGGAATGCAAAGTTACAGTTATTGACCTTCTTCTGTACAATAAAGCCTTCTTATAACAGAAGGTATTTACATGTCTCATGCCAAAAATAAGGAGATTATTCATCATTTCAGGACAGTGAGTGGAGCCGTGAAAACCATTAATTTACACCCCAAAAAGCCAAATGTATATCCAGAGGTTCAACATATAGTACTAATACAGCACAGAAGCTATGGTACATTGTACTGATGATGGGCAAATCGGCCTGAAACAGCAGTATGTAATTTGGGATAAATGGCTGTATATCACGTGAGTTAAACACAAGGCCAAGGGCCGAATTCGGCCCTCTAGGCCATTTCATGTGGCCCACCCCCCTCTCCTGCAGCTGTTGAACCCCCCTCATCTCCAACCCCAACCTTGTCTCAGCAGTTGGCAGCAGAGAGAAGGTCAGAACTCCTGTATAGTAATAATAATAATAATAATGACAATAATAAAAATAATAATAATAATATTTCTCTTATTTTTGTGTGATGGAATGAGACATGCAAATACCTTTTCTTTTAGGAAGGCTTTACTATGTTGCCCACTGATTAGAGTTGAGGGCTTTTTGACTCCTTTAGTCCCTTCTCACCAAAACCTTTAGGGTGACCTTCTTTAAAAAATACTATAGTAGTTGGCTGGTTACTATGCTAATATTCTGACTGTAATGCCTTCTAAATCAATGATTCAAACAAGTATGTTGTAAGGGCGAAGTCAGAACTTACATCATGTATACTTACATTAGGCCAGCAACAAATATTCAAACCTATGAGTTAGTAAAACTGTAGACAGGCCAGTAATGGCACCCTTTGTTTTTCTCCAATTGACTGACAAAATAAAATAAGCAGTAGATTTGTAGGTATAAGCCCCCGTTCACATACACGCGGCGCTACTTCGCACCGCGACCACAGCGCGCCGCGACCTCGGAGCGGCCGCCACGGACTTCATAACATTGAAGTCTATGGCGGTCGCCTCCGGGTCGCCCCAAAGAAGCTCCGGACCCTTTTTCTAAGTCGGAGCGACTTGTGTCGCTCCTATTAGAACGGGTCCGCAGCTTCCCTATGGAAGGCAACCTACGGCGACCTGTGAGGCGACCAGGTCGCCTCACAGGTCGCCTTAGTGTGAACGGGGGCTAACACCCCCATACAATTCACCTGTCCCTGTTAACTGTATTCTATCTGTCAGGTCCTTTGGATGTTCCAGCACTTTTCTATTATCACATCTCCACACCAGCTTCCCACCAGAAAAAAAAGGGCAACCACTGTCAAAGAAAATAGGCACTCCAACTTCAACAAATTCCATGCCTAAAGGAAATATAGAACTATAGTGTAAAGGACTTCCAGGAAGTACATAATGTCACTTAATATTCAGTTGTTTGTCTGTATATACATTTTTGATTGGGCTTCCTATTTTAATATACTTAATGTTTCATATTCCCATTTGACAAACAGGGCTGTCCAATCTCCCAATGGTATTCTCATCTTATATTTACAAACCATGTACAAAAACAAGACTTTTAAACCATTAAAGCAAGCATATGTCTAAAAACAAGACTTCAGAATTTAATACCCTCAAGTATTATGTCACACCATGTAGTTGAAAGCAAAAGTGAGAAAGGAAAAGCGTGATTCTGTAATCATCGATCTCATGTTACCCCAGCTGATTGGCTAGGTACTAGTCATGTGATCCCAGCTGAATGGGCTCGTAAGAGTGATGCTCAGGCAATCATTGGCTCAGTCTAATAAGCATAAGCAATACTCCTCTTCAACAGAGATCAACTTTTGCCAGGGAGGAGTCCAAAAATAGGTTATTTCAAGAACATTTTCATCCAAACAATGTTACTTATTATTTGATTGAGGAGTATTCATGTGGCACATCAAAATGTTCTTAGCTACACATCCTCTAGCAGCTTTTGATACGATTATGTGCATTGAGCATACAATACGAATACATATCTCCTCTCCACATTAATGAACACCACCCTTAACAATTACCAGACTGATGAGCAGCCAAAAAACTTTCTTGTGAACAGTTATAACCATAAAAAAGGCTCCCCTTCTTTGGACTAATAGCCATCAGCTCTCCCACATGCACAGATGAGCATGCACAAACCTTCTGGGATTGATGGTGATTGATGATCTAAGGAATGCATGAAAGGAAATGATAAACCAATAATCAGACCTTAAATTACCAAGGCGGTGATGCTCTGGGACCTTGGTGGGGCCTTTATTATACTGAAAGAGTGATTGAGGATTTGAATCAGCATATGGGGGTCCTCCCAGTATGGGGATATTGGAACGCAATAAGTAATAGCCAGCTAAGGCTTGGAGGGTTTCTTCAGGGACAGCCTCTGAATAAGCCAGGACACCCGGCTAAACCAGTTAGGCTCTTGGAGCTGTCCTTTTTATTTCCTCCCCTGGACCTTTTGGCCCCCTTGGCGCATGAAGCACAAATTACCAAACGGTTGGAATTCATTTGGAGCAATGGTTGCCAGTAGTGACTCTGAAGAAAGGTACATTTTTGATCCCATGTTGGCTTGCCATATACATCTATGTTTATTAGCAGCATAAGGACTTGATTACGGCATGTTTTCACCAAATATCATCTTCCTTTCAAGGAGAACCAGTATGAGATGGGGGTCACTGGCAACACATAATGGAAGCTATTAAGTATAGCCTATGTGTATAATCCATGATATATACATCCTTGGAAGATGACACAAATGAGATATTCTTCTTGAGTGGGGAATACCTATTTGTACATCACCGGGACTGTTAACCCCCATACACACTCGTGTGAGGGAGGTGAGGATTCCATCATCTGGATTGAGAGGATACTCTTTATCTCTCCAATATACCTCCTCTAGACCACGAGTGCAGAGGCACTACAATCATTGAACTTTGTTTTTCAAGGAACTACCATTATCCCAAAACAGGGAGCCTCACTCCACACAGCTCATAAGAAGTTAATACATTAAAAATCAACCAAACCCATGGGAGAGCATGTACAAGGGAGATGTCATAAGAGTCACGGAGTCCAAGTTTGTTGATCTTTCATATATTCTATTAGCCATTGGGTGATCACCTATATCCTATATATGTTTATATCAAGTAGTTAGCATGCTAGATTCATTATATGGGTACATATGCAGATATAAGTAGGAGCAGATCCTTTAGGACAGTGATGGCGAACCTTGTCACTCTAGATGTTTTGGAGCTACATTTCCTATGATGCTCAATTACACTGCAGAGTGCATGAGCATCATAAGAAATGTAGTTCCAATCATCTGGGGTGCCAAGGTTCGCCATCACTGCTTTAGGACATGTTTTCATGTGTCTTGTTATTAACATATATGTGAATTTTAATATTGGTTTCAATTAAAGTTGATTACTTTTTAGATGTTGATGGGAGTAACCATACTTTATTTAACACCCATTCTCCTGCAATTTCATGTTTAAAAGGGTTAATGGCATACATAGACCAATAGGAACCCATAAGTCCTTGAATATATTGAAAAAAGGTAGAACTTGTATCCACCTGGGTTTGAGTATATGTGTTGTGTTTAAAGTTTAGTGGAGAAGCTCCCTTCTGACTACTTATGGGTAATTTGTTCTAAACCTTGTAGGATTCTACAGTTTGGCTGTGTCTTTGTGTTTCTTCGGGGACATTCTCCCGGGTAAAAAAAAGCAGGGTCCATGAGCGTAATCTAATTCAAAATTTCACTATGTGAGGGGGTATTGCTGATTTTCAGTGCCTTGAGATTGCAACCTGTGTGGCTAACCACCCTTATCTAAACACAGAGTGCATTTGTGCTGGAAATCGCATGGTGTGGCTGTGGTTTTTAAAAAGGTAGAGGGGCCTTTTCCCTGCATTTCCTACCCACACAAGCGTGAACCCAGCCTTAACCTCCCTGGCGGTATGATTCTTTCGGATTTTAGGTGCTGAAAGCGGTACCATTATTTTGCATGTAATTCTTGAGAATGAGCAGCCCAAACCAGCTATTTATTTATTTATTTATTTTTTTACTGTGCGTTCTTCTTTATAACATCTTGGGTATGATAACGTTTGAAACACAAAATCATAAATTATAATATAATAAAAAACTATAAATAAGTTAAAGTATGTATGTATACATATATATATATATATATATAAATAAATATATATATATACATATATATATATATATATATATATATATATATACATAAAAAGTACAGTATAACTGCAGGAAAGGGCACTGGAGGGCAATGTAATGTGAATTTATTTTATTTTGCATTGTATCAGTGTGTTTGGTGTGTTTTACATTTGAATTTGCCGCCGGTTCCACCCCCCTGCGAACATCACGTCGCAGGAGACGGAAGCCGGGGCACGGAGACGATCGGGAGGAAGATCCGCTGCCGCATACCGCTCGCATACATCGCTGGATCCCGGTGACAAGGTAAGTACCGTAACCTCTTTTACAGGATCCAGCGATGCTTCTGGCGGTACCCCGAGTGTGGCTCGGGGTTACCGCTTTTGGCTCTGAAATTTAACCCCGAGCCCCGCTCGGGAATACCGCTAAGAAGGGTAAGCCTGGTACACACTAGGAGGTATTTATTTTTCGTTTTTTTTCCCCTTCAGTGGGTTTAACGATAAAAAAAATGTCAGCTCCGGTCGCAGCCACTGTACTCACTATGCAAAGTTAGTATAGCGATCTTCCCCGCTGAGCTGTTGTGTTCTGATAGGGGGATGACCCCCCCGCCAGAGCGCTGCTCGGGAGTCAGTCAGCTGCTGGTTTTCCAGCATGCTTGTCTGACAAATTGTCAGCTTCTGTCGCACATGGTGACATGCACACCCATTTTTTTGCACAACCAGCTGATGTCTCCCAACAATTGGCCTGTGTATTGGGCTTTAGACATCTAATCACACAGTCCACTTGCGGGTGCGGGAAATCACATGGTGCAAAAGCGCTATGTGATTTCCCTGTGGCTGCAGTTTTAAAAAGGTGCAGGGTCCTTTTTCCTGCATTTCCCACAGACACAGCAACCTATTCAAGTACGGGCTGCACCGATCGCATAGGTGTGAAAAAAAGCCTTAACTAGGAACAATAAGTCACGTTGCCCCCATTTCCCAAAAATCCTGTGATATCAGAGATACAAAATTGCTCTGCGAAAGCTGCAAGAATTTATAAACTTCTGATTTGACTTGAACTGGCTAAACTAATTTTCAAAATGATTACATTCAGGAATCAGGACACATTTCCCTTCTAAATAGCAGCTGGTATGGAAATTGTGATGTTTATTCACACTTGTCATTAAGTTGGTTCTGTTCTGCTGCTTCCTGTACCTTTTCATCACAGATGAAAAACTTTTAGGCGATGAATAAGCCGAAGGGGGAGGGGGGTGGACACATGTTCGGTCAGTTGTAGCAATTTTCTTATTACTGTAAAATGGAAAGCGAGGATAGAAAAACCCTAAATCGAGGTCCTTTCATCTTTTGATCTGTGATAAAATGTGCATATTTTTTTTTTTTTTTTTCACTTTCCTTGTTACAAACCTAGTTTGGCTCATCTTTCTTTTTCTTTCATCTTGAACTATATTTTCATATCAACAGTATTATCAAATTCATCAATTTAAATGTATTCATCTGACGTTACAGCATCTCATGTTATTTAAATGGCTGTATTAATATTTAAATCTACCACTGACCCCTTTATATTTTTAGACGTTTATCTCTGCCTAACACCGGCACAATTAAAGATGCATTGAATTATAACCAATAGGTACATTTTAATAAGGTGAGGATTTTAGTGCCCCTCATCCGCTTCTTTGGACGTCTTAGCTACTGTATATTTCATTAAACAGGGAGGGATGATGGCTAATTCGAATAGCGATTGCACTCATAAGCTGGTCATGTCATTTAGAAACAGAATATGCAGGTCCACTTTGGGTGGGGTGTGTGCTGTACATTTTTTGGATGGTTGTGTACTTGGTTAACCACTTAAGCCCCAGCCCTATTTCGGACACTTTTTGTTTACAAGTTAAAACCAGTATTTTTTCCTAGAAAACTACTTAGAACCCCCAAACATTATATATATTTTTTTAGCAAAGACTCTGGAGAATAAAATGTCGGTCATTGCAATATTTTTTGTCACGCGGTATTTGCGCAGCGGTCTTTAAAACGCAATTTTTTTGGAAAAATTTTGAAAAATCACATTTCACTGCATTTAAAAAATACTAAACAGTAAAGTTAGCCCATTTTTTTGTATATTGTGAAAGATGATGTCACACCAAGTAAATAGATACCCAACATGTTACGGTTTAAAATTGTGCCCCCCCCCCGTGGGATGGCGACAAACTACGGTCAATAGAGATCTCAATAGGCGACGTTTTTAATTTTTTTTAATGGTTATCAGTTTAGAGTTAGAGTGTAGCTTTTTTTTTTTAATTATTGCTCACACTCTGGCGATCACGGCAATACCTCACATGTGTGGTATGAACAGCGATTTCATTCGCGGCTCGACTTCCGTATACATTTTTTTTTTTGTGCGCGAGCTAACGGTGACGGGTGCGGATAAAATTATTTTTTTTTTTCCTATTTATTTATTTATTTTTTTAACTTTATTACAGGTTTTTTAAAAAAAAAAAAATCTGATCACTTTTATTGCTGTCACAAGCAATGTAAACATCCCTTGTGACACCAATATGCAGTGACAGGTACTCTTTATGGAGGGATCGAGGGTCTAATAGACCCTAGACCCCTCCATTACACTTCCATGTATGCAAAACGTCGAAAACGGCGTTTTTGCATACAGCCGTTTTTTACATTTGCCGCCTTTTGCAGCACAGTAACCCGGAAGTGATGTCATGGACGCCGCCTCCGGGTTACGTCATCGGAGACCCGATCAAAGCCATTTCCGGCTTTGATCGGGACTCCATCCAGCTGGCAGACGTGCCGGCTGGGTGCTCAGGGGCTCCTGGTGGGACGGGAGCTCCGAGCAAAGTCACGGAAGGTGGTGGGAGGGGGGGGCTTCCCCTCCCACTCACCCGGGTAACGATCGAGCGGCACCCGAGCCGCATCGGTCATTACCGACGGAAAGCCACGGTACTGGGATGGTGTCTCTAGCTAGAGGCATCATCCCGGTATACTACCGCAAAATTTGCCGACGTAGGGCTAGGTCACTTTGCGGTAAGTGGTTAATGCGTATCCTGCAAGTAAGTTTTATTCTTAACGACTGTTTCCTTGTTCACATTGGGCTAAATATTTGTAAGCAATGTGACTGGTTGCTTGTGATAATTAGCCAATATTGGGATAAATAACTAAATGCTAAAGAGCTCATGCACGTATTGGATGTGCTCATTTTTCCTTATATGTTCATAAAATATCAATGACCATTTTCTTTTACTCATAAAATAGGCAATGACTCCTTTGTGGCATGATCCCGACCCTCAAATGTTGCTCCATTTGGTTGGCAGGAGACAAAGGATCCCAGTTCCTCTGCATTAAAGTCTCATCTACCTAATAATAAAGAGGTGGCACTAAAAATAATACAATCTAAAATATCCTGTTTCCTTTTAATAATATTTTATTGTTTTAAAAGCAGCAGGAACATATTCAGTAAAAGGCACAGTAGACATGAACATGGCCATCCACAGAAATTGTTACGGGGGGGGGGGGGGGGCATAATTGTATGGTCACCCATGCTCCGCCCCTTTTCAGCAATGTCATGAAGGGGAGGGGCTTAGTCATTATACTTATTTTAGTATTTTTTTTAAAGACCAAACAGCAGATTTTATTTTTAAAGCATTTGTTAACCTAAAAAGAAAAAAAAAAGTTGATCCTGTTCCCTTAAAGCATGTTATACCGCATAGTGCTTTGCTGTGTAATTTGCCCCTTCCATCACCTAATAAAATACCTGGCTTATCCTGCCTGGCTATGTCCCCCCCTCTGTAAACTGACTACGGTATACCATGGCAACCCTGACACTGTGGTCAGTTTACGTGCGTCCGTCATCCAGAGCCCTCCTGTCCTCCACTGTCCTCTCTCCCTGCCTGTCTGCTCCTGTGTCAGTGCCCCCCCCCCCCTCCTGCTGCTGTAGTTTCATTTAAAGTTTCATATCCTGTCTACAGTGTTTTTAATGATCCTGTGTGCCCCTGGGTCTGTGTTTTATAAAAATAAGCCATTCTTTACAAGTTTTCAGAGCGCCACTCATTGCTCACGTGACCGGCCGCCTCTCTCCTCCTCTCCCCCTCCCCTCCTCCTCCCCTCCCGACTGACATCAGTGAGGAATCCTCTGCCACGCCCACTGCAGGCAGCTGTCAGTTGGGGAGAGGAGAGAGCTGACGGGTCACGTAAGCGGTGTTTGGCCCTCTGAAAACTGGTAAAGATCATCTTATTTTTTAAAACACATACACAGACACAAAGGATTATTAAACAGACCAGACAGGATGGTTTAAAGTGGCTTAACAACCACTTAAAAGGGGAGGTTGAGATTCCAGGAGGGGGGATATTTACCCCCCCCCCCTTGCCCCTACCTGCAGACGCCCATGAACATGGCATACAGGTCAACAGTATAGAGTTGTCATTGTACACCTATTCAAGATGGTACATACATTGAGGAGAGGACAATACGCGACCTCTGGGCTCTGTCAAGCTGTCAATTTAAATCAACATAAGAGGCATTGTAAGAAACGGAAGTTATGTATAATATCAGTAATTTAAATATCCTGTTTATTGTCTCTTTTAACCAAGGAGATACTAGTAAGAAGTCTTTAGCCATTTTTGAAAACAATAATCAATTGAGGATTTTGCTGCCTTTGAAAGAATTCCTTTCCTCACATGCAGAAGATCATCTGCCCAATGACAATAGGGATCAACAGGTGGTTGATTTTTATGACAAAGCAGCATTAGGTCCACACTGCTTTTTTAGGTGGTAACAGGAAAATTGGTGTCAATAAGAATAGTTCTAATCTTTTCCTTTAGACCACTGATGTAAGATACAGACCAGACAAAGTGAAGAAGGTAGGTATAAGGAGCTGTATCAGCAACCGATTACACACATCAAACACATTAATATTTTTTTTTTGTTGGTGGGGCCTCAGCCTAAGTACCAAATTTGGGAGAGACCACAGGCAATCTTATAGTGCGCCATATTATCTAGTATTAATTGAAACAGGTTGCCAGGTATCAACCATAAACAATTCTGTAGGCACTAGAAAAGGCAATCCAGAAATTGTATTCACAATGTTATCAGTCATACAGTTTGTATTAATGGAGGATGGCATCCGCTGTAGGGGCTAGTAGTATATGATGTACCAAGGCGGCCATGTTTATACTGAATGAGGACGGAGACTTCACACTTCTATTCTGGACATCAGGCAATCCCCTACACTGCAGAAGTTCACCCTACTCTGTATCTTCTAATCAGGAACCTGTCCCTGTGCTAGTCTCTTTCCCTAACCAGAACCTGTTCCTGACCTACCACTTGCTGCAGGTGTGCCTGAATGACACAGGTCACACTATTTATCAGGTCCCTTGTCATGATGGCCGCCTGAGATCCCGAAGGGTTCCAGCATCCAATTGGACAACTGTCTTCCCTGAGAAGTCTGATGAAGTCCAAGAGGGGACAATTCCCTTAACAAATTCAAATCCACCTGTAACAATGGCAAAGAGGTACTATCAAGTTGGAGGTATGTTTGCACCTGCCTACAAATTGACCATTCCAAAGTCCCTCAGTCAT
The DNA here is from genome assembly GCF_965119305.1 of Pelophylax lessonae. Classification (NCBI taxonomy): domain Eukaryota; kingdom Metazoa; phylum Chordata; class Amphibia; order Anura; family Ranidae; genus Pelophylax; species Pelophylax lessonae. The sequence goes on along the minus strand of NC_138772.1, from coordinate 492,923,210 downwards.
CACCCTTCTGCAGGAGTAACCGCTGAGTAGGCTTGGTGTTAGATAGTTTCAGAGCTTACTTAGGTGGAAGATTGAACTGCCCCTCTTACGTAACAGTGCTCAGACTTGAGCTCTGTGATATAGAGCAGGGTTCATGCCCCACCAAGGAGCAAGGGCTCCAATAGAGGAGGAAGAAGATGAGGATACATTGATCAGTAAGTACACCTTTATAGGGGTGGTGGGCTATCAGGTGGCACTGACATTTGCCCTGAATGGACAAAAAGAAACTGGGGGTAATTTATAAAATTTGCAGCAGACACAATCTGCAGAAGTTGTGCATGGCAACCAATCAGCTTCTATCTTCAGCCTTGTAAAATAGAAGATGATTGGTTGCCAAGCACAGCTGCTCCAGATTCTGGTTGCTCCAGGTTTGATACATTTCCCTCAAAGCCTCTTCTTACCTAGACTTTGACCCAACCCTAAACCTCAAACTATTCCATGCTCCTAATGGTAATATTATCACAGTGATAAATATGCTATCACCACAATAATAGTGCTGATAAACACTGCCATCAAATCTATGACATATTATATCAATAACACGTGTTTTCCACACACAAATGTGCAGTGCAAGAACCTTTATAGAAACCTGTGCCAAAAGGATATGAATCATCCCAGTTTATCAGATATGTAAAGCAGAACTCTAAAAAGAAAAAGCAAAGAGAAAAAACCCATCTAAGCCAATGATCTATTTATTTTAAAAAAAACCCCAGTAAAGTAAGAACGTAGAACTAACACTATCTGCAATAAGATTGAATGTTCTCCCTGTGCTTGTGTAGGTTTCCTCCAGGTATTCCAGTTTCCTCCCACACCTCAAAGACATGCTGGTAAGTTAAATGGTTCCTGTCCAAATTGTCCCTAGTATGTGTGTGGGCATATGTATGCATGTGAAATAGGGACCTTAGATCATAGGATCCTTAGGGGCAGGCATAGATATGAATTAATAGCACTTAAAGCATCATGTCAATTGTCATTGCTACATAAATGCTTGTAATGAATAAATATATATAAAATACTTGAACATGTCCAGATATCATCCTGTAATCTCCAGCACATCAGCACTCTTAGGGAAGGAGAAGCAAGGTCAGCCTTCTGAGTCAACAGTTTTAACACACTTATGGGAGGTAACTGTAGAGTAATGACCTCACCAGTGTGCTGCTTCTCATTCACTGTCCAGTTTTTGAATTGAGGCAGATTGGTTACAAAGCTTGTATTGCTTATCCACAGTATAAAATATTGTGTTCCTCAACCTGGCTGTGCCACAAGACTGGTTCAACAGAATTACAATTCCTGATACAGGTACACAGTTAAATTCCGGGATAGCCCTAACTACTCTTAAAACTGTCCCCTCCCCTTTAACACCTATGTTTACTAACCTATGTAAGAAAGATGTATACATTTACCTGTTTATGACCTGCCCAGAACACCTCCATGATTAGGCACCATGGGCAGGATGAAACACGTTGGAGGTGTGGCTTTGGATGAAGCTGGCTGAGGCTGCTTTCACCTGTTTATTAATGACTTTGCTAGGTGTGCAGTGCGTTGGCCCTTTCTGTGTGCTTATCCACAGTATATGAGGAGTTAGACAAACTCCTGCCCAGCCAGCGCTCATTGCAGGAAACAATGGATGGATTTATTGGAACTTGAAATGAGACCTTAAGTTTTATAACATTCCAGTCTTGTCACATAATCCCCTCTCCCTGTGCCAGCACCACTGCAGAGGAGAGGAGGAAGCGCCAACAACAGATGGGTCATCGAAGCCTATTGGTGGCATCACCACTCACACGCTTTACTAGCCTTGGTTGGAGTCCTCTCCCGCTGGCTGACACAGGGGAGATTACATGACCGGACCGGAGTGTGCTAAAAATAGGTAACTATATACATCTTTCTTACGTGTGTTGAGGGGGGAGGGGGCAGTTTTAAGATTAGTTAGGGTTATCCCATAACTTCACATTAAAAGATATGTTTTTCAAATGTGTATTTAGCTGATAGCCCAGAGCAGAGTTTCTAAACCAGGGTGCCATGGAATCCGAAGGTTCCTCCAGAAGTTTCTAGGGGTTCTTTGAGCAATGAGCCATTTCTGCCTCTCAGACAAGTTCCCACTGACACCATTGATCTTTTTATCTATCTGTAAGGGGATAATTATTTCCAATGATCAATGATGAAGTGTAAGGAGCATTTTTCCCCCTGACCATCACACTAATGTATCATGAGTTTTAGATATAGTAATTTTTAGCTGGGGTCCCTTGAGACTGGAAAGTTATTTCAAGAGTTCCTTTGTGTTGAAAAGGTTGAGAAAGGCAATTCCAGAGTTTAGCTTTACAATGAATGTTTCAAAATGTTTAAAGAATGAGATGACTATAGTGTTAAAGCAATTAAAAAATTACTGTTGCAGAATAAATCAGATTTCTTTTGAAACTGACTAAATCACCTTACAATTTTAGTTTTAGTAAACCGATCCAATACAATGAATTCTCCCCATAACTCCCCATAACTCAGCCTCGTGTATTAAAAGACATTATACCTTTTTTGGCAGAGAATTGAGCAAATGAAGAAAAAAGGGACTAAAACAGGATTTTAACCTCTCCCATTAATGTTACAACCTGGCGCTGTCAATTAGCCTGCATTACATTATACTATATAAAATATATCACACCATTAAAATGCCAAGTGCATTAGCAGACAATGTTAAACTGTAGCTGAAAAGTGCAACTTTGTATGACACTTTTAGTTAATTGAGCTACATCGTACAGACACAGAGCATATTATTGCCTCCTTGAAAGAGGCCTTGATCAAAAATCAGTGCAAACAGCATGCAACATTTAATTAATTTAAATTAATTGGACAGTACAGGAATAGTGTGCCAGTTTTTTAGGCAGGCAGAAAGGAACACAAAAGGGGTCTATTTATAAATGTTTTCACATGACTTTCACCCAGAATTGATAAATTTTTTAGTTATTCAGTTGGGAAATAATGTGAAAACATTTATAAATAAACCCCGTAGTGTTGCTTTTAAGTAGGGATGAGTTCAGTGGTTATAACGTTTAAACCGAACTGAAGACTGGCTGTTTAGACATTTAGACTAAATGTTTGGCGTGGACGATCGTTAAAGCTTCTAGCTGTCAATGATTGCTAAGTAAACTGCTTGCTTCAAGTGCATCCTTGCCAACCAATGACACCACCCAGCCTGTTCACTTACATGGCTAGTAAAGGAAATGGGCCAGGATCAGAAGGGTTGCGTCTTAGCCTAAATATGGCACCATTATACATGTTCCCCAGGGTTCGGGTTTGGTATGTGAACTCTTGTGAAGCTTGACAAAGCCTTCTTGAACCAAACTCAGGGCATTTTGGTTTATCCCTACTGTCAAGTTGCAATACCAATGTTTCAGCCTGGGTAGGAAAGAAACAAAAGTGTATGTGTGTGGGGGTTGGGGGGGTGGGAGGGATGATTTGGGGAGGGGGGGTCTCAGGGAAAGGCCTGGCTGGGTTTTTCAAGCAGCGAGTATTGATTTTTGAATGGGTGAGCGTTAATGTAGTAGTACGGACTGGTCAAAGTTTGGGGGTAGAAAATGGGTTATCCAAGGCTGCCACAACATTTTGGATTTTCAAACTGTGTCCAGGTAGACCGCTTCAATTTGGGCATAAACCATGGCCTGGGTAATTCTGTATTTAATCTCCACTATGTGAAGGGAAAGGGTTTTTCAGCCCATTGCTATAGATTGTTTAACTGCTTTAGTTATCTTTAGTAGTAACTTAATATTCTTGGAGGTTAGCTTTGGAGGTCGAGCGTTAAGAAGAGCTACTAACTGATATATTTTAACCAAAAAAGAGATATTAGTAAATACCCCCCCGGAGACCACCCCTCTCTGACATGTTTCAGATCCCCTCACTATGACTAAGTCTGTAAGTGCCGGTTCACACCTGTGCGATGCGGGAAGGCTGCAAATTCGCAGCCTGTTCCCGCATCGCAAACGCACATCTGGCAGTTCACACTGCCATATGCGATACGCAGGGGGTGTCAATGAAATGTTAACGACACCCCCAGTTTGATCGCATATCGCAGTGCGATCTGACAGTTTGCACAGGATCGGATCGCACAAGTGTGAACCACTGTGCAATCCGATCCTGATGCGGCTGAAAAAAAGGGTCATGTGCGACTTTGGTGCGGGTGCAGTGCGAATTTAGCCATACAAAGTGTATGGCTGAATTCGCACTGCACATCCGATTGCATGTAATGAAGGAGCAGTGCGCTCCGATATTACATGCGACCGCCGCACACGCTATAGTGTGAACCGGCACTAAGAGTAAAACATGTCAAAGATGGGAGGTCTCCAGGCAGGGATAAACTGGTGTGTGGCTTCTTCTTTTCTGTCAGTGTATCTTTATGTAGTGAGGATGGACTCTTTAGGGTGCCATGGTTTTGTAGCAGAAAAAAATCTTGTTAATCTGGAATAAAGTGCTTTTGTCTTTTTTTGGAAGGAAGGAAGGAAGGAAAGGAGGGAGGGAGGAAGGAAGAAAAGAAGGAAGGATGGGAGGGAGGGAGAGAAAGAGGAAGGTAGGAAGGATAGAAGGAAGGAGGGAAGGTAGTAAAGAAGGAAGGAAGAGAGGGAAGGAGGAAGGAAGAAAAGAAGGAAGGAAGGAAAAGAAAAGAAAAGAAGAGAGGAAAAAAGAAAAGGGAAAATAATGTATTGCAATTGCCATTTTTGAAAAACTGAAGTCATCGAAGGGAGGATGGAATGGTGGAAGGAAGGTAGAAAGGGAGGGCGTTAGGAAAGGAGGAAGGAAGAAAATTAAAGGAAAAAAAAGGAAGGAAAATAATACAGTTCCATTGTCATTTTTTAATAACTAAAGGGAAGGAAGGAAGGAAGAAAAGGAGGAAGGAAGAAAGGAAGGAAGGAAGGAAGGAAGGAAGGAAGGAAGGAAGGAAGGAAGGAAGGAAGGAAGGAAGGAAGGAAGGAAGGAAGGAAGGAAGGAAGAGAAAAAGAGAAAGAGAAAGAAAAAGAAAGAAAGAAAACGAGGTGGGGACTTACTGCGGGCACTGCAACTGCCATATAGTCTTCATTTTCATTATAGTAATTATGTAACTCCATAAGTATTGTATTTTATCCCTTTTACTGCAATTATATATAGTTTATGTCACTGGCAACCAAGGAAAAAGTATAGGAATGACACATGTAAAAAAAACCTTGGAACTCAAAGGGTTAAACTTAGTAGGTGAAGTTCAAATTGGTAAATTCCCTATATGTGCTGAGGGATGTTTTATTTCACAAACTCTGGTCTTTGATATTTTTTTTGGGTCACTCCTCCCAATAAACCTATTCCTGAAATGTACAGGATAAAAAAAAACCTTGAGTAAAATAATAAATGTATAGGAAATGGATGCTTGTCACTTTTCATTAGTTATGAATTATGGAAGAGTAGAAGCCCTGATTTCATGTGTCACATTGCGTTGCAATGCAGCTCCTCCTGTTGCCATTCTGTTGTCCTGGCAGGCCCACACTGCCCCAGGTATCATGGCTGGGCCATCTGCAGCCGACATCTGTCTCTCTATTGATCAGACGGGTTTAGCACTTGATCAAACAAAGCAGGACAGTGTACATCTCTTTCTACAAGAGAGCAAATGCCAGCCAATGCACTAACACAGCTACAAAAGCATTCCATTACCCTTTCCAAATAATATGGGAGTAAGCTGTAAATGAAAGCAAACAGAAAAAATTACGGTTGATTAGGGATGTATTTCTTAAGGATTTGACATGAAATGTACCCAACATTCCCCCAATGTTCGCCCATTTGTCGACCAATATTACAATTTCCACATTCCTTCTATTTAATACAGTGGTTTTCAAAAATGATTTGCCTTTTCAAAACAGCGATTAACAAGCTTATACTTATGAATAGTGCTGAACCCATATTTTATTACAAGTTTTGCTTTTTAGTCCCGGGTTCACATTTCTGCGATGCGGGAATGCTGCGAATATACAGCGTGTTCCTGCATCGCATCCGCACCCCTGGCAGCTCACACTGCCATATGCGATACGCTGGGGGTGTCAATTAAAAGGACACCCCCAGATCAGATCGCATATTGCAGTGCGATCTGTAAGTTCGCACAGAATCGGATCGCATTAGTGTGAACCACCATGCAATCTGATTCTGCTCCAGACCAAAAAAAGGGTCCTGTGCGTGTTGGGTGCGATTGCGGTGCGAATTCAGCCATACAAAGTGTATGGCTGAATTTACACTACACAGAGATCGCATGTTATTTTAGGAGCAGTGCACTCCGAATCACATGCGATCTCTATGATCGCAGAAATGTGAACTAGCACTAAATGGATATTTTTTGGTGTTCATTTTAATTTGCTGTAAAAATAAATAAATAAACAGCATGTCCCTTTTTCCCCAAATGTACCCGCCTGGCGCATGCAGACTGGTATGCCCATAGCAAAAGAGTGGGGAACATGAAGTTCCCCTGCTTTGATTATACTAGCCCACATGGATCCCCATCCCCCAACCACAAGCACTCAAACCCAATACTTGGACAGGGCTCTTTGGGGGCAAGTAGTTGTTCACCTCCTCCCTGGTGAACTGTTGGTAGGACCCCGGGCCAGGCCACCTATGTGTGTGGGTAAGAGAAAATGTAATTAAACACCACACATAAAAAATATACTGTATATATATTTTTAATCCTCTTTTAACTAATATTTACCTTTCCAGTTTCCCACAATGTGCAAAGATGTTCCATCTACTTTCCAGAAAGTAGCCAGAAAAAAGGGCAGTCTCTATCTGACTTACTGCAGCTTCTAATGAACACTATGAGAAGCTCACAGTGTGCAGTGAAATCACACTAAGCATTTCCAGTACAGAGGATGAGTGTGTACAACGGTGCAAGACTGAAGGGAAGCTGGAGCTTCTGAAATATTGAAAATTACTCTAAAAGTGGAACTTTACCAATAACAACTTTTTAAAAAAAACAATGTTCTTTAGCAAGGAACATTCATTCCACATTAATAATTATTCTACCAAAATGCGTTTGTGCTGTTTCTGAGTTATGCTGTGTACTGTCCCTGTTTCTTCTTGCTGGAAGATGCCATTTTGCTGAATCCCATAGCCCCTGAGCAGCAGTAAATCTTTAGGCTTCTAGTGGCTCTTATATTAGCACAGTGCTTAAAAATAGAGAGCAACTGAGCATGTGCAGAGCAGGGTGAGACAGTGTATTACTGGATGTTAAACAGTATAGGCCAGGGGCGTAACCACAGTGGCTGCAGGGGGTCACAATTGCAATTGCTACCGACTTCCCCCCTTCCCTCTTCAGCCGTATGCTGCGAGGGATGTGTCATGGTGGAGAGCCGTGAAGGGGTACGTAAATGCATTTACCGGCTCCTTCATTTTCTGAATGAATGAAATTGTAAAAAAATAAAAATTGTTAAAAGATAGAATATAATAAAATGAAAATAACAACAAATAAAAACTACTGACACCAATATGTGAACTACTAGGATCGCAAAGGTCGCACTTACGCCTGGTCCCTTGGATTCCACCACCATGGGGAGGCCCCACAATGGCACAAAGGGGGCCCACTGCAGAATCTGTGAAAGGGTACCATTGTGGGACTGTAATAAAGGGCCCTGCGGCCGGAGTAAAGGGCCCCAGGATCAGTGGGAAGAGCCCCAGGCTTGAAGAAAAGGGCCCTGTCAAGGGGTATGGGGGGCCCTTCATGGTTTCTTGCCCTGAGGCCCTGAAGGTTCTAGTTACGCCTCTGGTATAGGCACTTATTTTATATATTAAATATTTATACCTGCAAAAGGGACCAGTCTGAAGTGATCTAGCAGGACTTAATTATCTGAGTAAAGTTCCACTTTATAGCTTATATGAGAGTTTAGTGAGTGGCTGTAGGTGTGTTTAAATATTAGATCGCATAAAAAAAAATTACAACAGATCAATAGACTTTGTAAATGTGATGTGAGCGTATTAATTTAAAAACTGGAGTTTACCTTACAAGGACATAGGGGTTGATTTACTAAAGGCAAATAGACTGTGCATTTAGCAAGTGCAGTTGCTCCAGAGCTTAATCACTTAAGGACTGCCCGCCGCAGATTTACTGTGGCAGGCAGCCCCTGCTACGAGACCGGCCGTAGCCTTACGCCGGTCACGTGCCTGCTGCTGATGGCGAGCGCGCAACCCTGGCGGCGTGCTACCGCCCCCACTCGGCAGCGGGGACTACAATGCACGGGGCAGGTGGCTCTGATTGTTGCCAGCCACCCACGATCGTTCCCCACTGAGAGAGAAGGACGGGCAGCTGTTGTAAGCACAGCTGACCGTTCTTCATTCTGGAATGATCACAGAGCCCCTGTGATCCTTCTATATAGGAACACAGGTCTCTGTGATCATTTCAAAAGCACCGTCCCCCCATACAGTTAGAAACACTCCCCCTAGGCTTATATTTAACCCCTTGATCACCCACTGTGTTAACCCCTTCCCTGCCAATGGCATTAGTACAGTAACAGTGCATATTTTTAGCACTGATTACTGTAGTAATGTCACTGGTCCCCCCAAAAGGGTAAAAAAAATGTCAGTTAGGGGTCCGATCTGTCCGCCGCAATGTCGAAATCCCGCTAAAAATCGCAGATTGCCGCCATTACTAGTAAAAAAAAAAAACAATAAACATGGACATAAATCTTTCCCCTAGTTTGTAGACACAATAACTTTTGTGTAAACCAATCAAAATACGCTTATTGCGATTTTTTTTACCAAAAATTATGTAGCAGAATACAAATTGGCCTAAAATTATAAAAAAAAAAAATTTCTTTTTGGGAATGTTATATACCAGAATGTGAAAAATATTGTTTTTTATTCTTTCAGAATTGTTGCTTTTTTTTGTTTATAGCGCAAAAAATAAAAATCGCAGAGGGGATCAAATACCACCAAAAGAAAGCTCTATTTGGGGAAAAAAAAGGACATCAATTTTATTTGGGTACAGTGTTGCACGACCGCGCAATTTTCCGTTAAAGTGACGCAGTGTGGAATCGCAAAAAATGGCCTGGTCATTAAGGGGTCAAATCCTTCCGGTCCAGAACTGGTTAATAAACGAGGGGAAGCTCTGTTGACTTCCATCGTTCAATCATGTGCAAGCAAAAATGCTGTTTTTTTTTTCCATACATGCAATTGGGTATTTTTTTTTTTTACAAAATGAGGCGGTATCTCATTTACTAAGCTCTGGAGAAACTGCACTTGCAAAGTGCACAGTCTATTTGCCTTTAATAAATCTACCCCATTGCATTAGATGTGACAGATATTTGGTTAACCCTCCGATGCCTCCTGTGCAATAATAGCCGCACTTAAGCTGGGAATGATAATAAATACCACCATGGTATTCCCTCCATTTATAATATCTGTAGACAAGGCATTGCCGGCTATTTTGTAGTAATTAAGTCGCAGGTAAGGATGGAAAATTACATTAGTGAAATCCTAGCCAAATGCTGCCATACAAGGCACAGAAAAATGAATATTGAAAGCTAATTGAAACCGCACCACCTACAAAGATTAAGCTTCTTTCTATTCCAAATACTAAAGGCATTAAAATAACATTTTTAATGCCTTGTCTGAATGAGGCCTGACATTAATGCAAAGCTACATTAAAGCACTCAAATGACCAGCTCTTTTGTAATGTATTCTATATGATCAGACACCGGGTCAGGACTGGGCACGGCGTCTGAAGTGAAATCAAGTGGAAGCTTAATTAAAATATACTTGCAATGGAACTTCACTGAAACAGACACCAGAAATCCCATGTAGGTAGCGGAATACGGCAGCACATCTGAAGGAATCTTCTTTTTATTACAATAGTGGCGTAGAAGGATACCTTGGAATCGCAAAATAATTTGTCTGTTTTATGTGCGATGGGCGGCAAGCGATGTTCATTTTGTTGTTCCTTTTAAGATGGATCTCCACCTTTCTGGAACAATTACTGCGTGGATGGCAGCTCATAGCAGTCATTTGAAAAGGAACATTTAGATCTTTGTGCCATCGCCGCTAAGGTTATGGAAGACGGAGACCTCGAGGGTTTTACAGTTTTACAAACTCTTTGTACTTCTGCTTTCCTGACGCTCTGTTCAGACAGAGGAAATTGTGTGTCAATCAAGCCTTGTAGAGTAAACCCTTGCCACCACTTCCTGGCACTGCTTATAAGGAGGCAGAGGAGGAGTACTGGATCATGTGCCCACTGTGGTTGGCTGTCACCATAGTCACATGACCGGGAGCCCTTCCCATGAGCTCCTGATTGTAACTGGGGACAGCTTGCTCAGTGTTCTTCAACTTCTAACGCACACTGCGAGAAGCTCACAGTGTGTAGTAAGCACTAGACATGTGCACAAGAGCTAAAGGTCCCGGGAGCCGCACATCAGAACAAGACCCAATGTGTTAACAAGTGGTAGCCTCAGCCTGGACCTCCAACAGTATAGTTCATATTTCCACACATTCCTGGATGCCTGACGACGGGGTTCTTAGTGTCTCCGAAACATTGCACTTACAATGCGATCCTTTCGCAATAAAAAGTTTTAGACTGCTATGCAAGATCCATGGTTGTTCATCAGCATCTTACGGCTGCTGGTCCCTCCTCACCCTAGACTGGTAGGTACCTGATTACTAGATGGCATTGTACCCAGAGATGTATAGTAACTAAGTAGAACTACTTCACTACTGTACTTAAGTACCGAAAGACGGTATCTGTACTTTCCTAAAGTAGAATTTTTTCTCCTACTTCCACTTTTACTTCACTACATTTTTTCGATGATTTCAATACTTCTACTACAATATTTTTTTTTGTTGTGCTGCATCGTTTCTCGTTACAATTATAAAAATTACCACTGCCAGAACAGTAGATGGCAGGTTTCATGAAGCTCAAAACATGTGTATTATCAGCGCATACGAAAATAAATGCTACTGTATGTATAAATAAAAGCTGCATTTGAAATAATAAAAAACAATATGATGTTCAAACTTTTGACTTCTTTCTTTAATAACTGCATAACACAGTACTTGTACTTTTACTTTCAGTACTTGAGTAGCAATTTTTTTTTTCAAAACTACTGGTACTTTTACTTTCAGTACTTGAGTAGCAAAATTTAAAAAAAAAAATACTTGCAATACTTAAGTACAAAAAATGTTGAATACTTTAGTATTTCTACTCAAGTCACTTTTTGATCGAGCACTTCCACTTCTACTCAAGTCACTTTTTGATCGAGCACTTGTACTTTTACTCAAGTATGGGTTTCGAGTACTTTATACAACTCTGATTGTACCATAATGTGTGATCTTTAATGATTGATTATTACAATGTTGTTATATTTTCTATTAACAGAAGGAAATTAACCTATGTAATCTCCCTATCATATACCCCTGATGAAAGGATAGAAACCTGAAGTGTGTCGGGGAGATATGGAGCTAATATTTACAATTCATGTTTTACAAAATTACAATGTAAATTTTCATGTTGATGTTTGTTGTTTACTTCATTGTATCTGTTTTGGTTTTATTAAGTGCATACTATTCTCAGCTATTTTAATATGATACAATACAATTGTATATATTTTTTTAACCTTTTCTACAATTGGTGTCATGTCTGCCTTTAAAATCCACACTCCTATGGGGGAATAGTTGGTCTAACATGATGTGCTGGCGAACATGTATACTTATCTGGACCTCCAACAGGCCACACCCCAAACGTGTTTCGTGCCACCCAACAGAGCTTACTCATGGGGATACTCCCTATGAGCAAGCTCTGGTGGGTGGAGCGAAATGTGTTGGGGGTGTGGCCTGGTGGGGGTCCAGGCTGACACTGCCACTTGTTATCAAAGCGGGTCTTGTTCTGAATCGTGGCACCCAGGAACTTTATTATTATTATACAGGATTTATGTAGCGCCAACAGTTTGCACAGTGCTTTACAATGTAGAGGGGGGGCAGTACAATTACAATACAGTTCAATACAGAAGGGACAGGAGGGCCCTGCTCGTTGAGCTTACAATCCAAAGGGAGGCCTTTTTTTCTTGTCTATCATTGTCTGGAGAGTGGGCGGGTTACTTCCTTGCAGCCTGAGTGGCTCACATACAAACCTTGGGTTCACAATAGATATGTGCATGCCAGAAATTTTCATTTTGCTTTGTTTCGGATGCATTTCTTCATTCAACAGATGCAGACCAGATAGGTTGGACTGCAGTCATAGGTGTGCAAAGGGTGGGCCTGGGCACACCCTAATCACCACGTGCGGTACCGATTCCCCCAACTTCTTGGTGCCCCCCTGTTTCCCCCCTGCAGTGCTGCCAGCTTCCCTCCTCTCCCTCTGGCTGCAGTGGGGGTATGTTCACAATTGAATGTAGGCAAAGGGGCAGGTAAATATTTCATTTACCAACTCCTTCCTTTTCTGAATGAACACAGTGAGTGATCTGTACCGATCGCTCCTTAACTGAAGCATAGGAAACTATTCTGCTCAGCATAGAGCAAATCTCATTCCTTCGCTGTACAGTGCAGATGAGGCTATAGAAAAAGGGACTGGGGAAGCTCTGCCCTCAGTCCCTTTCTCAGTTATAAAAGTGAGACATAAGGGGTCTGTTCAGGCCCTTGAAATTTCAGTAAGTCCCAGTTCACACTGCCACGACTTGTCAGGCGACTTGGTCATGCAGTTGAGCAATGCATGTTCAGGCATTACACAGGGGATTCCGGTGGAGGTAGTGCCTATTCTTCATTATGGCCAGGTTGCTGGAATAATAACTAATAATAAAAAAATGTGCACTAAAAGACATTGAAAACCTAGATATTGCCTTGTAAACGTAGTGGTGACATTAGCACTGTGCTTTGCATAGCCTGTGTAGAGAGCAGAGCTTTGGGAGGGACCCAGCAGGCTCCACCCAATATAAGCTGCCAGCAGAAAACTACAGGAGGGGGAGGAGACAAGACCAGTCACCCTGCTCAAGGGGAAAGAGTGGTCTTTATTACAGGAATCTCCTGCAGAGAGAAAAAATTTCACACTGGATTACTGCACAGATCTGGAAGAAATACACAGGTTCACTTAAAAGAAAGAATAAAGAATTGAGGCCTCCTTTAAGCCGGGTCTTCTAGATCTTACAGAATTCTTTTTTTCCTATGACTTCAACTATCCTAGTGACACCCATTTCTGGGCCACAACACCAGTGGTGACCCGCATCTGATTGAGCCAATAAAGATTCACATATATCAGGATTTTAGCTCTTTTTATTATAGATTTTAAAAGCTTTGAATAATGTTTCATAGAGCTTGCCAACACTTACCGTGTTATTTATGGCAGCATGCTTGGAGAATTCCCCTAGTGTCGGAGACTATACTCCTGTGTATACAGCCCAGTTTAGCTAATTGAGTGACTGCCTCTGTTCACCATGTAACCTGTATCAGCGGAGCACTTTAATAAAATATTCCAGTAAGGACATAAAAAAAACCCCTGAACTCCAGTTAAACAGCTAAATGTACCATTTGTATACATACACTATATTACCAAAAGTATTGGGACGCCTGCCTTTACACACATGAACTTTAATGGCATCCCAGTCTTAGTCCATATTCAATACTGAGTTGGCCCACGCTTTGCAGCTATAACAGCTTCAGCTCTTCTGGGAAGGCTGTCCACAAGGTTTAGGAATGCACAAACAAGGTTCATAAAGACATAGATCAGCGAGTTTGGAGTGGAGGAACTTGACTGGCCTGCACAGAGACCTGACCTCAATCCAAAAGAACACCTTTGGGATTAATTAGAGCAGAGATTGCGAGCCAGGCCTTCTCATCCACTTCAGTGCCTGACCTCACAAATGCTCTTCTGGAGGAATGGTCAAACATTCCCATAGACACACTCCTAAACCTTGTGTACAGCCTTCCCAGAAGAGTTGAAGCTGGTATAGCTGAAAAGGGTGGGCCAACTCAGTATTGAATCCTACGGATGCCATTAAAGTTCATGTGTGTGTAAAGGCAAGTGTCCCAATACTTTTGGTTATATAGTGTATATGAGAGCTGTTTTACCTGTTAAAGGATTTGTATTTCTGTCCATCCATTCCTGAAATTTACACAGCCCAGCCAACTACTTAGCCAGCAGAGCTAGAATAGCAAACTGACTTTTCATTGCTGCAGTTAGGCCTTTTTCACATGGGAGAGGGGCAGTAAAAATAGGTGTCTGAAGTGTGGGTTTACAGCCCCCTGACCACCTACCTACCTCAATTTACCGGGGCTGGCGGTTATGATGCATTAGCCACATTGAATAAAAAAAAGGCATTCAGGAGGCAGCAGTGGTGTCTCCGGCATGCCTGATTGGGTCTGCTTAGTTGCACTCTGAAAAGTGATTTACCACTAATTGCTTTTTCAGAGTGTGGGCTAGTGTGAACCTAGCCTTAGAGTAATACAGTTAGCTCACGTCTCTACTTTCTGCCTGTGATTGGACAGTAAAAGAGCAGAAACAGACTGATAAGCTCATCTTTCTGTTCCATTGTTTACTCCTATCATCACGATCCTTGTCAGCACATAGACATCTCATGAGCTCAAATGCTGCCCTTTCCTCTTCCAGATTGAGTGGTGCTGTATGGAAGATTGCAGGGGCTGAAATCATGGTAAATTCAGGTACTTACATTAATGGCATTTAAAAATGCATTTAAAGTGGTTCTAAAGGCTGGAGTTTTTTTTTTTTTTTTTCTTACCTAATGCATTCTCTGCATTAGGGTAAAAAAAACCTTCTGTTTGCAGTTGCTCACCCCAGCCCCCCTCCATATACTTACCTGAGTCCAGTCTTGATTCAGTGGCTCTCTCCGCTCTCTCTCTCGTCACTTGCCACAGAGGCGGCATGGATTGGCTCCCGCTGCTGTCAATCACAGCCTATGAGCAGAGAGCAGGGACGAGCCGCACTGTGTGTATCAATGGACACACAGAGCCTGGCTCGGGATTGAGCCCACATGAGTGCCCCCATAGCAAGTAGTTTGCTATGGGGGCACTCAGTGGCAGGAGGAGCAAGGAGCACCAGCAGGGACCTGAGAAGAGGAGGATTGGGGGTGCTCTGTGTAAATCACTGCACAGAGCAGGTAAGTATAACAGGTTTATTATTTTAAATAAAAACTATTTTAGGTTTACAATCACTTTATTTATGCATAATGAACACATACGTGCATTCATTGTTTTTGTTATAAATACTGTGTACATACATGTGTATATATTAAACCTGTATAAACATCTAAAGGGGAAATTTCCTGTGCCGTAAACCTAAGAACAATCTCAGGGATGCCTCCGTGTGAACAGCCGATATAAAGAAAATGTGTTCGCTTTCTTCAACCAATTCTAAAAATAAGTAAATAAAACAGCATTTGAGAAATACGAATCCATGGAACAGATTGCACGGCTTTTAGGTCAAGGTCTGTGCTGTCGTCTACAAAAGTCAGAGAGCCAATTAGAGAAGGAAGACAGGAAGATCTTGTTTCATTAATAGAAAAGTGTAGTTGGCTTCAGACAGAAATGAAACAACCATTTATAATGAATTACAAAACTGCTTTTCTTTCAATTATTTGTGTTGCTCTCTTTTGTAAATGTGTTAGAGTGGAACTCCAACCAAAACCTTCTGTCAGGCTTGTATTGCAATCTGTGTCGCCACCGGGGACATTCTGTCCCAATGACCACACAGTAATGCTGGGTACACACCATATGCTGGATACAGATTGCCATATTAACACATCCGATGTTCACAAAGATGCCCCCTTTTACTTCTTCCCTTCTCTCCACCAATTGGATAGAAAGAGGGTGATTTACTAAAACTGGAGAGTGGAAAATCTGTTGCAGCTCTGGATAGAACCTAATCAGCTTCCAGGTTTTTTTTTGTCAAAGCTTAATCGAAGAAGCTGAAGTTAGAAGCTGATTGGCTACCATGCACAGTTGCACCCGATTTTGCACTCTCCAGTTTTGGTAAATCAACTCCAAAGTGTTGGAGAGCACAGGACTCTCTTCTACCTACCACAATGCAGTGCTGAGTTCCTTGAAAGCCAATCACCAGACCAGTGCTGTATTTTGGCCTAGGCTGACAAGGCCCAGGCCTAGGGCAGGACTTTGCAGTGGGGCAGCAAAAAAGCTGCCCCCCTCCACCTGAGACTCTATTAGCCACTGGTTGCTAGAGCCGCCTCTCTCACCCTCCCCCCCTCTCTCTGTCTCTCTCTCTACCACTCACTCCCTCTCTCACTCTCATCCCCCCCCTCTCTCTCTCTCTCTCTAACCCCCTCTCTCTCTTACTCCCTCACCCACCCCCCCTCTCTCTCCCACCCCCTCTCAGCCCCCCCTCTCATGAGATCTCAGGGGTTAATGCTGGGACTTGTAGTCCTTCAATTTTGGAGGGAGTCACATCCGTTAAAAAGGAAGGATTGGGGAAAATGTACTTAGAAGGGGGAGGGGGGGGGGGGGGGCGCCCAATTTTAGTCTTGCCTAGGGAAGCACAAAACCAAAATACACCATTGCACCAGACCCAAGAGCTGCCACATGGGAGATGACTTAGTCCTCAGCCTAGTGTTAGCTCTGCCCAGTGTTTTTTCTTTTTGCTCTGGTGGCATGGAAACATAGGGGAAGGGCTGACAATTCAAAGAATTGGTTGTCTTGTATGCATTGCTACAATTTAAGTGGACACTTAAACATGTATGAGCACCATATTGGCACAATGATTAGGACCGATGCCTTGAAGCACTAAGGTCCTGGACAGTATTTGCGGGAAACCTCAGAAAGTTTTTGTGGATCCTAATGCCTATCTATATTTTAATGGGGGTGGGGGTGGGGGTAGGTACCCCAGTCATTTGCACCTAATGAAGTTATCCTGTTTATGCTTTCTTTCTTCTGCAGCTAATAACAGAATAATCTGTTAGCACTTAGCAAAGACACCTGCAAACACTTGATGTATTTGCTAAACAACGTTGGCATTCAATTAAGTGAAATTAAATGAAGTATTAAACTGCAACATCTGAAACATTTTTTCCTCATTGAGCTTTACAGGAGTTTTCCTTGTACTTAAATAAATTATGTTAGTAATATAAATAATAATTTCCCCATGTCTCTCTTCTAAGGTATTTGGGTATCTTGTGGCTCTGCTGCATGGCGCCATATTGCTGATGGTAATCTCAGATTCACTTTCCTTTGCCCAGTGTTTCTTTTTTTTCCCAGTGTTTCTTTGTCCCTGTGGCATCAAATGCTGATTCTTTCAGTGACAGAGAAGTATACAACAAAATAGGAACATGGAAGCTTTCTCAATTGTAGCGCCACCCCAATAGGGGCCGTTGAAATAACTTGTTCTTTCCCAAAGCAGTAGGCCCCCATTCACACAGGCAGTAGTCCAATCACCCTGGCTCTATTAAACAGTCTAGGGGATGACTTTATTGATTTATTGCTTGAAAAACTTTTAACAAGAGAGGGGTTGGGGTGATATGTGATACTCCATAAATGCTGACATGGAACAAGAGGACACACTTCACTAGTTGCCACTTCTTTGAGTAGACTTTACATCAGTAACTAAAGGGAAGACCAGAACTGAGACACTGTAGGAACAGTCTCAGAGAAAAGGCTACCGCTGGCCCCCAAGCACACAGTCACTAGATTCTTGAGCTTGGATCAGCAATCACAATTTCCCATGGAAGCTGCAGACCTCCCAGCTCCCACCAGCCACTCTTCAGACCCAAAACCTTAGCTTCAGAACTAATTAGAAATAGGTCTCCCAGCTCTGCTGTAGCTGGGACCTTGATGACCATCAGCAGATTTCAGCAGGACTGCCTTGAAGGGGCTGCAGGCCCTAAGGCTAGAAACTTCTCTGGCAGGACAAGCACATGGCTCCTTCAGACCGCAGACTATTTATTCAGACTCTTACTGGGCACACCTCCCCAGGGATTGGCTGTAGCACAATAAATATTCAAGTTGTCCATTTGACTTCCTAGCCCTTTAGGTTATGGAAGTCTCCAGAATTAGAGCCGGTACGGGGGGGGGGGCGGGATGGGCATGTGCCCTGGTTGGAGTGTGGGAGGGGGCGGCAGGTTGTTAGAATGCAGAAGAGTATCACTATCCTATGCCCCATGCTGCCGCTAAAGCCTGCATCAAAAGAGAGCGAAAGATGCGCCCTTCCTGATTGCCGAACTCCTCCCTTAGACAGCAGTCATGCCCATTTTTATAAAGGGAAAACACTCTTGCACAATATATATTACATAAGCCATACCCCTACACCCTACTTTATCCGCTACTGACTGCTGCACTGTGTACATTATTTTTGCTCCTCACCCTTGCACTTTGTAATTTATCTAATCTTGACCTCTGTACGCTATACATAGGTATAATGATCAGGTGTGGGTAAGATGATTGGTCATGCATAAAACCGTGTTGGGGGGGAGCACACCATGGCATGTTTGCCCTGGACACTGGATAACCTTGTCCCAGCACTGTCCAGAATGCAGGGGGAAGCAATCAAACCTGCAGCCTGTGAGATCTAGAACAGCCCAAAGAAATCAACAGCTGCTCCAAGTATTACAGAGGAGGCAACAATAACTAAATGTACCTAGCAACCTACCTAGGGGGATGCTACACAAGACAAAGCTGAACATCACAAAGAAATGAAGAGTCAGGTAAGATGGTGCCCCAGATTTAACCAACATTGTATCGAATGAAATCACACGAAGGGTATGGTGTAATCTTTACTTTACAATTTATCATTTATGTTTGTTCTTTGTTCAGAGCCGCCATATTTTTGGGTAAAACTGACTGATGACAGATTTACGTTAGGTCCCTGTATATGAACAATTCTAATATTAATAATATGCCAATATGCTAATACTGTATATTCTAATGTTCTCGTAGACTCTTTAGGACACTAGTGTTTTTTCCCCTGCAATAATAAACCGCTGCCACCTTCCTCCTTTAAAATTGTTTATGCTAATGAACCCAAACAGCACCAATGTGTTTAGACATTGTTACAGGCTTATTTCACTGATACCATGGCTTATACTAATTAGTCATTACCAGAATGCTTACACGGCCAACATAATAAGTGTTTTCCCTGGCATGATAAAAAAAATGAAAGCGACAACCTCAAAGTAAAATAAAGGAAATAACGATTAAAATTATAACCTCCATTGGTAGCCGTACAAAAGGCTCATTTATCCCTTCCGCCCACCTGGTGTATGGAGCGCGGGGCTAATGTGGCGTATTGTTATTTTCTTTCTGTGCATATCGTGAAATCTAACCTTCTCTATTCATTTCTGCTGCTTGCTCCTATTATCTACATTCCACGCCTGTTTGTCGCTGAAACGTGTTAGATGAGTTAATAGAGTGCCAGATATAAGGATTTCAATGCTGACGACATTTTTAATTGAACGTTTATAGAGATTGGATGCTGTGCAGTACACCGGAAATGGTTGGGACAAGATGACAAAAAATCACAGGAGTACTCCGATACTAGAGATTTAGATTGGCATCCGTGGTCTTAATCAATTAAAGAAGGGCTCCACCCAAAACATTTTTTCTTTTGGGAGACGTGTAGCAGGATTCTATCACAGTATATCATTGTTATTTTAGTTTGTCATCACATACGGTGCAAGGCTATTAACCCTGAATTATATGTGGTAGGGCAAATGTGCGACCATGACCGGAAGAGCCTTAGGAAGGAGGCTGGGGGAGATTGATCGCACCGCTCGAGGGACCGTGCTACAAAACATAAGCATTTACATCCCTGTTTTAACACTCTTATAGCAATGCATACCAAGAGCCATATCTATGTTGGCAATTATATATATATATATATATATTGCACCCATTGGCTCTGGTTTTTACTTAAAGTAGAACTGTAGGTAATACTTACTTTTTCTTTTCATTTTGGGTAGAGTAAGGGAGGGTTATAACCCCTGTTAGATTTTTTTTTCTCCTTCTGTGTCCCATTGTTGAGATTTTGCTTTACTTCCTGTCCCATAGCCGAACAGGAAGTGAGAGGAAATCCCTGCAGAATGAAGGGAATTCCTTGGGGACCTCCAGGTCACCACAACTAGTTTCCCCATTGGAAGATTTCTCCTCTATTACTTTTCTGGGGACAACCCAAAATTTGGGTTTTCCTTTTACTTTCACTTTCAATGATAATGGTATAATCAAAAATAAACCCGCGCCTTTACAAAGCAGCGAACTCAAAACACCTGGAATGTAAAATGCAATATTAATAGAAAGAGTCGCACTAAATTGCAATGATATGTTCTCTCATAAATGGACCTCTTAAGTCTCTAAATGATGAAAGCAACACAGTAGAAACTTATTAGCATCAGCAATGAAATAAAGATGTAAAGTCCACTCTTAATTTCAGAAGAACAGTGATAGTTCATATAGGTGATGGGGTAAAAGATATCCACCCTGGTGTGTATTAGAATGACACAAAACACTTCGTGAATCCCTCCACCACATGAAGCCTCTTACCAGAGGAAGAGAGGTATTAAGCAGTGAGTAGTTTGAGGACTACCTGGGCGGGTGCTTACGCCGGGAGTTTCAGCTGTATACCAGTTCCGGGTCTGTCAGTGTTTGCGCTTCAGCTATGAGGCGCCGGCGTCACTTCCTGGGCGGGTGGTCACGCCGGAAGTTTCAGCTGTAAATCATTTCCCCATTTTCATTGGCTATTTAAGAAGAGGTGTGATGAGACGCTGGTTACGCCCCCTTGATAACGTCTATGGACGAAAAGCTTCAGGAGGAGCCGACCCACGTCTTACGTCACACCCGGAAACCGGAAGTGCCCGCCCTGCTCCTTTGGTGTTTCCTATTATGCTACAGACTTTTATTGTTCACCCATGGGTGAGTGCATTTCTTGTATTTTAATACATTTGAGATTTTAAGCAGTATTATGCTATGGGCTTGTTTCCCGTTTTTGTATCCTTTGCTGCATACATTTGGTGAAAGCCGATCCAGCCTATTTCAGTTGATTTGGAGATCTACCTGTGGTGTTTTTTTCCCCTGCGGCTGATTACATCAGAAGTCTACCGGAGCTGCTATGCTGGATATAGGTGGTAGTAGTCCTCAAACTACTCACTGCTTAATACCTCTCTTCCTCTGGTAAGAGGCTTCATGTGGTGGAGGGATTCACAAAGTGTTTTGTGTCATTCTAATACACACCAGGGTGGATATCTTTTACCGCATCACCTATATGAACTATCACTGTTCTTCTGAAATTAAGAGTGGACTTTACATCTTTATTTCATTGCTGATGCTAATAAGTTTCTACTGTGTTGCTTTCATCATTTAGAGACTTGGGAGGTCCATTTATGAGAGAACATATCATTGCAATTTAGCGCGACTCTTTCTATTTATAATGATAATGGTAAACAGGACAAATAGAGAGGGATAATCTCCTTAAAGGGGAAACAGACAGCAATAAAAGCTGACAGGCCTTTTAATCCCTCCCCCCCAAGGTCATCTTACAGAATGAGCACGCTGGGCAGTTGCAAGGGGGCCCCACTTGCCCAGGGGCCTCACTTGCCCTGGGGGCCCCACCTGTCCAGCAACCCAGCCACAGCCAAGCAATAGTCCCGATTCCCGTGTGCATCCCGCCACCGAACTTAGCAGGTGGCAAGCAGGGCCCCAGTGCACTGCATTGTCCGGGGCCCTTTAATGCTCTTAAGATGGCACTGCTCTCCTCTCTATCCTAAAAAAAAAAAAAAAACTTTTGCCTTTAGCTACAGTACTTTAAGCTTTGTCCTTTCACTTTTTTTCCTTTCTGTAAATTTTTATGAAAATTTCAATAAAGAAAAATATAAAACCTGAGTCAAATCCCTTTTATTTTGATTTACAAGCCTCATAAAGGGATTAACACTTTCTTGACATCCCATACCTGATCCAAATCCTCCTTCATTTCTGTCTCAAGTGCTCCCCCTCCCAGACACTGCATCTCACAGTAGGAGTTTTCAGAAACAGAGGCAGTGCTGTCAATCCAGCAAGCAGTGGGCGGGACTAGGTGTGGTCAGGTGATGACTGACAAATTACAGGCTTGTTAAACAGCAGTGACAAATGTTGTGCCCCCAATGTTATATCATCCCACTGTAGTGGAAGCAGGCGCAGAGTACGTGAGAGTGGCAACTCTGCTCTGAATTCAGGAGCAGTGCAGCATTGTTTCCACAGCATCACAGAAAGCTGTATTAGGTGGACTACACTGGAAGGGTCAAGAGATATTTTGGGGATTTGCCGGGAGACTAAGAGAAAATTGTAAGTGCAGATGGACTTATCATTAATGTGGAATTTCACCCGAAAAGGGATGTTCCGTTCATCCTCGTCCTCCCCAATCCTCTACTCTTCTTGGAGGTTTTTTTATGGGAACAGGTACCTTATTCAGACAGGTACTCGCTCCCATTTACGTTCTGCTCTCCTAGGCGAGCAGAGCGGAAGTTCGCCCCACCCCTATCTTCCCACAACCTCTGGGGGCCATTCAAAAAGTGCAGCGTGTCTCACACATGTGCAGCAGGAAGTCGTTTGTGAAACACCAGGAAGTCACAGCTGGCTTCCCACAAGCAAGATGGCAGCCCTGGGGACCTGAAGACAGGCAAGGGACTGGCTTGAGTGATGACAGAACTGGATCCCTGGGCTGGTAAATGTCTGAGTATTCAGTATTTGTAGCTGCTGACATTTAATTTTTTTTTTTAAATATGACCGGAGCTCCTGTTTAAAGTGTATCCAAATTGAAGATTTATTATTCATTCTCACATTGTTTTTTAAATTATGTATAGCCTACTCTGATTAATCTGAATGGACCTGGAGTTTGACATTTATTTTTTTAAGAATTAAACACATTTACTTTCATTAATTCTGTGATACATTTTTTTTTTTACTATGCCCGTGAGTAGGCACTGCTGTTTTTGTCAAACATTTCACAGAGCCTGCCTTCTGAACTACAGAGGTGCTGAAAGGAGGAGTTTTAGGAGGCGCAGTCAGTACAGGAATCAGTGCTTGCAGGCAACAGGGTACCATGGGATATGTAGTCCTTATAATTAGAAACAAAATATCGACTGAGCAGCAATTGGTGGCACTATGGATACTCCTCAACCCTAAATGTACAAATGCGCCACATCCCAACATATTCAGCACAAATAACCAGAACTAGTTGGACTACAGTCCATTGACTTTATGAACTTTATGGTAGTGTCGTTTTTAATTATGGGGCCCAGGAAGTCCATGAACTGTGGCCCAACTAGTTCTGGTGATTTGTATTGCACCCTTTAGAAATTGAAAGTAATTCAAAGGAATGAGCAGCAGAGGAGATGCTGCAAAGCATGCAGGAAATCCAGGAAGTCATGGAAAGAGATTGTCAGCAGACAGGCAGAACTCTCAACATGAAAGGAAAGTAAGTTTATATAGGATTGTAAAAATATAACAATATTTTATATTGCTATTACAATGCTGATGTTAAATGACAATGCTATGCATGGACTGTAGAACTTTCAATGGACTGTTTTTTTGAGAGTTTCCAAATCCATATCAAGCTAGAACAATTGAGTGTGGAGCAAAGTATGTGACAACCCTATAGTGACTCTGTCACTCTGACTCTGGAGCTGCCATCTGGACATACCTGAAGCTGTCTTCTAAACCTGTGATATTCCAGGCTTTTCTTATCTTCAAAGTCTCCACACTTCCTGGTGGTTTTGAAGAATGTCACTCTATCCAAACCCTACTACCTTCTTATTTTTCTATCACTATGATGGGCTGCCACAATGGCCAACAAGAATGTCTAAGAGGCAGTGAGGGGCAGGGAATTTTTCACTCAACCATGGAGTGCCTGAGTAATGCCAAGGTTTTTGGATTGTGCTGCATGGCTGTGCAAATACCTGTATTTTATAGCAGTTTTTTTTTTTTTTTTTTTTTAAATCTGAAAATGATACACTTGTTTTTTCAACCATATCAAATGCATCAAAGCCTCCCTGCTGAAAGGGGTGTTCCCAATTTTTAAAATCCACAAAAAAAAAAAAAAAAAAAAAAAATTTCAACAAGTACAACAGAGTACCTGCTAATTATAAGCCAGTATCTGGTGTGCCAGTTTGGGAAATCACGTGCAGAAATGTTATCACTGACTGGGCTAATAAACTGTAGGCAATTTTAAGTAGAACTCAAAACAAACATGTATGCAAAGCACAGCTTAACTAAGTTATGTATGCATTAAAAAAAAACAAATAGAATGCATTTTAAATTTAACTACCATAAGTACTGGAAGGACAGACCCTGAAGCTGAAATTCAAATACTTTGGTCACCTAAAGCGAAGAGAGGACTCATTGGAAAAGACCCTGATGCTGGAAAACATGGAAGGAAAAAGGAGAAGAGGACGGCAGAAAACAAGATGGATACATAGCGTCTTAGAAACAATGAACATGAAGTTAAGCAAGCTTCGGGAGGCAGTGGAGGACAGAAAAGCCTGGAGCGCCATGGTTCATGAGGTCACGAAGAGTAGGACACGACTAAACGACTGAACAACAATAACCATAACTAGCTAGATCTGCCTTGATAGCATTATCCTGTAATACCCTACTCTGGGAGAGAGAGGAGCAGCACCCTATGCCTATCATTTTCTGCTGCGTTGCCCAGTTCTGTTTGTCTCCTTTCCTCAACTCCCCTTTTTGGAGGGAGCAGAAGGATGACCTCATCAGTGTAATTGGCTGAAGTAGATTGATGACTTTTTGCCACTACATTTAGTGTTTTAGGTAAGGTCACCATACTGACTGAACACCGTTACAAATATTTTGGCAGCTTAGACAGTTTGCAGAAATGTATTTGAGTTATGTATTTAGCTGTTTGCCTGGAGCTCAGCTTAAACATTAACCAAAACTAAAATATCAGTTTTGGGTGGCGTGAACTCTTAATATGTATATCAGACAGATACAGTGGTAAATTGTAAAAATACAGAGTTAGATTAGATGACCTTTGACTCGTCATTTAAAACAATGTCCTTGCCAAAAGGCATGTGATTTAGATGAGGATACAGACAAGCTTGCACGAAACAGCGTAGAGACCTACAGTGCATGTTCCTGAGACACGCTCAACTCTAGGTGGTGATATTAGTCTTTCAACGTCATTAGCACTTAAAATTCAGCAAGTTCACCCATTTCTTTAAAGAAGTAAATTAAATGCAACTAGACACATTCAATCAGGATTAGGAAATTCATACCTGGCTAGTGTGGGTAATGCCTGGCTGGCCAGAGATTAAAGTGAAGACTTCCAGAAATTTATATTATAGAATACGGAAAGTTCCCATTATCTCATTAGAATTTCAACAGATCCAATTAAAAAGATAACAGTAGCAGGGATATCAGTCAATATCAGCAGCCGACGTATTTTAACAAACCCGTTGGTCTATGAATTCTAATGGGTTTCATTAGAAATGTGTCTATGAGACAAATAAGAATCCCTTTACATGTAAAACAAACATTAGCCGGTCTATGCAAACATTGTAATGATTTTAAAAGAACAAGGCACATCTGCTCCGGTTTCATCCGGCATTAATGTCAATGTAAAGTGCCGCCGAGGTTTACAGGCTTTCCATCGTGGCTTCTTTCTCCGTTGTCTATTTTTTATGTATCACAATGTCGGCTGATAACAGGATTTAGGGCTGTAATATTGGCACAAAGAGATAGGTGTGTAGACCCAGACGAAAGATGTTGTAAATCTATATAAGTCATTAGAATACTCAGGGAAAAGGCATCTGTTTCTCAAAGGGGAGAGATGGTAGCTGTGGTCATGTGTTTTGTCTATTGGAACTCCAGCACTCAGACTGTGAAGGTGTTTGATACTATCAGGAATAAGAATTACACACCTTCCCGTCTCTACAACACCCCACCCTCCAACAATCCTGACCCTCCCATCAGGAACCACATCCAATACTTCCACTCCTTCTCTTATTCCCAAAAAGGAAAGAGTGGAAAGATTAAACCAAAATCTTTCCTTCAACAAATCTGTTCAAGATTAGTCTACAAATTTGCCATTCGCACTGCCTAAGTGAAAACAAAGAAAGAACACATGGCTTTGTCTTGTAACTTTTTTTATAAACAAAAAGGAAAGAGCCGGTTCACACTGAGGCGACACGACTTCGGGGGGCGACCTGTGAAGTCACGTGCACCGCTGTGCACTGCGACTTCGGCGCGTCTTGCAGGGACTTCACATAATGGAAGTCTATGCAAGTCACTCCGAGGTCGCCCAAAAGTAGTACAGGACCCTTTTTATAAGTCGGAGCGACTTGTGTCGCTCCTATTAGAACGGGTCCTGTACTACTCAATGGACCGCGACTGACCGCGACTTGTCAGGTTGACAAGTCGTCTGACAAGTCGCGGCAGTGTGAATGGGCTCGAAGGGTCCACTGTTTCTGTTTCCCTGGAACTTCACCCTAAAAGGTAACTACTGCTTTATGTGCTCCTCCCCCATCCTCTACCACATTTGGCACAATAAAAAATGTTTTGCGGAGCAAGTACCTAGTTTTAATCGCCCAGGAGATCCAAGCAAAGATTTGCCCCCCCTTCTCTCTCTTTACCCCCAGCCTTGTCACAGGTCCCAGAAGGCTACGGGACCATTAATAAAGTGCAGAGTGATTTGCCCATGGGCAGTGGGAATCCAGCTGTAAAGCCGCAAGGAATCACAGCTGGCTTCCCACAGTAAACATGCCGGTTCAGGGGACCCGAGGGCCCCGGTGAGGGCAGCGCTGGAATCCTGGACAGGTGAGTGTCTTTTCATTAATAGTCAGCAGCTGCATTATTTGTAGCTGCTAACTTTCAATTCTTTCTCTCTTGGGTGAAGATCCTCTTTAATATCTAATTTAATGTTTCTAGGTAATGAGAAGACTTTTTGGGCAAAATAACAGTTTCAGGACAGTTAAAAAGTGCTTCCGTAATGCTCAGGAACCATGTAAAGCCCAAAGCACCCTTAAAACAAAATCTTAAATGAGTATTTTCTAATAATTTCAATGCAGTGCTGAAAAGTTGGTGAACTGTCCTGATTTTCTATGAAATTTCAGAAATATGACAAAAATCAATTAGGTGCCCTGTGCACTGTGGTATCATGTGAGGTTCGTGGGCACCACACAGAGATTTTGGTGAGGGGGATTGTGTTGGATGGGTACATTGGGGGAGGTGTGCTAGGAGTGGTGATTTGAGGGGATTTGTGTTGAGAGGGGAGATGGGGGGAGAGGATTTGTGCTAGGACGGGGGGACTGGGGGGGGGGGGGGTTGTACTAGAAAAGGCGATATGGTTGGGGGGATTTGTGCTAGGAGGGGGATTTGTTTTTGGAAGGGGATTTGTGCTAGTAGTAATGGTGGAAATTGTCGAGGGGGATTTGTGCTAGGATAGGGGGTTTGGGAGAGGAGGATTTGTGCTAGGATTTGGAGGAGAGAATTTGTGCTCGGAGAGGAAGGATTGGGGGGTGGGGAGAGGATTTGTGCTAGGAAGAGGGATTTTTTTTGGGTGGGGGAAAATGTGCTGGGAGCATATGTGGAAAGAAATGATTTTAGCTAAGCATGCAGATTAGTTCTCAGTTGTTTTGGGGAAGGGGATTTGTGCTGGCACATAATGCTCTTACATCTTGGGGGTGTGCAATTTGCCATATTCCCCCTGGGCCCTAGACGGCTTTGTCCCAGCCCTGGGGAAGTTTTTATTTTACACAGTGCTAAGCACTGCTACCTTGCTGTGAGGGGAAACACGTTACATCCAGACAGATACAAATCCGGTGGAGGAGTTCCTCTTTAGTGGATTGCAGGGCATTGTTCCAGAACTTCCAGGAGGTAGGTAGACAGAGGTAGCCTACGTCTCCCAGCCAATACAGCTTGCCAATAGAGTCAGGGGGCTGGATTTATTACTGTATATTTTAGTCAACTAAAATATGGCTAAAACTAAAACAATTCAGATTACCAAAATACGACTAAAACTAAAATGACATTTTAGTAAAAAGACTATGCCTAAAACCAGTGGCGGCTGGTGATAATAATTTGGGGGGGGGGGGTGGCAAAACCAACGCGGGCCGGCCGGCCAGCAATCATGTCTTCCCCCCTCCTGGGACTCCTTATCTGTGCCCCGAGCCTTTGGCTCGAATTACGTGCTTAAAAAAAAAAATCCCCTATTGGAATCCATGCGCCCGGCGCCCTGCATGCAGATTAGGGGGACGGATGCATAGATATGGGGGGCGGCGCCCATGCGCCCCCAGTGGACGGGCCGCCACTGCCTAAAACGAAATCGAAATTTGAAATCAAAATGAACTGTGCACAACAGGTATACGGACCTGGGAGCTCAAGTGCAGAGATATTACCACTCAAGTTAAGAAGAAGTAAAAGGTACCTGTCTGGTGTTTTACTTCTCTACCATCTACCAAAAATGTAAATATCAGTTCAGATTAGACTGACACGTTATTCCATATAAAATCACGGATTAATCTGAAAGGACGTAAACTAAATCTTTTTTGCTGCAAAGCTATTTTTTTTTTTCATCTGTACTCCTTTGAGAGAAATCTGGATATAAAAGTCTAATATAACAAACAACTAAACAGACAAAATCTATTTAGTTTACAAAACTTTTTATAGTTTTTGTAAGTTGTAGCAAGAATGTAAACATCTTCCTCGGGGATCGTGTGCGCTGATAATAAATTCTAGTAGATATGTCAGGTTAAGGGGGACAGAGAGCATTTAAAACTTTGTCACTCTGCATAACGATGCACTTGTGATTAATAGTCCAAATAAAAGGTATGCGAGTGACAAGGGTTACTAGGCTCTCCGGTGTAGTAACAATACTGTCAAGGCACTGGGAGAGTTTCCTTATTTCATATTCCTCTACAATTGGCAGAATGAGATGCAAGATACATTGTACGGCCAATATGAATCACAGTGCACAAGGTCACATGAATTTATATAAGCAGGTATCCTCTTGCCTGTACTATATCTCAGAGTGCTAAAGATGTTATACAAGAAGAGCTGGGTTATTGAGAACAAATACCAAAACAGAAATCAAGGACCCAAAATAGGTATATCTACATTCACACTTCTGCGCTTCAGATACACTACCTACACCTTAAAGTGGACCTGAACTTGATAATTGAAGATGTTACATTTTATGGGAAGCTTTTAGAAATGTTAATGTTGAAAGATTTTGTTTTTATCCAAAATTTCTTCGGTGCACTTCTTGTGCATTAGTACCCCAGGTTCCTGTAGCCTCATGGCCATATATCTGCAGTGTGATGTTTAAGGCATGGGTGCCTCTGATTGCTAGTTTCAGGAGATTTGGTGCGAGGTGGTGATGTCACCACAGCAAGGTCTCTCAACCAGGGTTTCATGAGGTTTCTGGAGGTCTCCAGAGGTTGTTGGGGTTCCTTGAGCAATAAAAATTTTCTGCCTCCCAGATAAGTTCCCACTGACACCATAGATCTTTTTATCAATCTGTAAGGGGGCAATTCTTCCCAATGACCACAAGTGTAAGGAGCATTCCTCCCACTCACTGACCATCACGCTATTGTATCATGAGTTGTAGATATAGTCATTTGTAGTAGGGGTTCCCTGAGACCGGTAAGTTTTTTTAAGGGTTCCACTATGTTGAAAACGTTGAGAAAGTTTGCAGTACAGTGGTGTTCACTTTTCTTATTGATAGAGAGGAAGCTGGACCTTGAGGACCTCCAGTGCCAGGATTTCCCTGCTTATATATTATTCACTTTGTGGATCTGTGCTTCCTCCACCTCTCCGGCTGCTTCTTGAATGTTTTCCTACCAGTCATCAGATCACCGGTTATCAGTGAGGTAGTTCTAATAAGGAAAAAAAGCCCTGCCTCTAACAAAATAGTATTATACCAAGAAACACGGTTCAGAATAAGGCATGGTAAGTCATTAAAAGGGGAAAGATCAGCACATAGTAGAGAGATAACAGCCTTGATATGGCAAAAGAGAGGAAGACTTGGATATCACGAAAAGTAGATGAAGCCAACTAAACGCCAATTCATGATATGTTAGAAATGTTCCTTATCATGACCATGCTGAGAACCAATTGTAGTGTGATTGGCAAAGTTAAGGGGCATTGGTGCTCATCTTTAGGCAATCTTGAATTCAACCACTATTTCAGGTTTGTTGAAGAGTTACAAATCTCTAGTTATGCCCCATACACACGTGCAGATTATCTGCAGACTTTTGTCTGCAGACTTACCAAAACCATATAATATGAGGTCAAACCTAAACACTTTCAATTTGTATGCAATCCGGCAGGCCCTTGCACTACATAGAAAAGGTAAATCTGAAGACAAAAGTCTGCAGATAATCTGCACGTGTGTATGGGGCATAAGTGGCTGCATGTTGTACATGTTGAAGGATTGAATATTTATTTTTACTGACAGGTGTACCTAAGTACCAAAGCAGTACTAAAGTCTACAAGTGGCTCCACAATATAGCCACAAATTGTGTAGAAAAATTGACAAAATGGAACACCCAGCACTTCCTGGTCATACGAATTTAAGAGGAATTCCAGGCATTCAGAGCACAGGGGGCAGTGGCTTGGGTAGGGCACAATTCAGAGAATGCTTTGCCTTTTCTGAATGAATGAAAATAATTCTCTGATTGGACAAGGTGGGAGGCATGACACCGCCAACCCCTCATCCAGTCAGAGAATGCTTTGCAATCATTCAAAAAATGCATAGCATTCTCTGAATGGTGCTTGTGTAAACCTGTGTTTTCAATGCATCAGGCTAGGTGCTTAGAATGGGACCTGGAAGCAAGTGAATATCACTGGAGTGGTGGATTTCCAGCTTCCAGGGACGTTGGCCAGGTATGGTATATGCATGGTTACAGTACATTGATCCAAGCCAGGCCAATGTAACTATGTAAACATTCTGTATACCATACCTGGAATTCTTCTTTAATGACAACTTTTCTGCCGGAATATGCATGTATTTCAGTAGTATGAACAGCAGAAATATACTGGAGGGGATGGTCGGGGAATGCAGAGTTTTATGAATCCAGGTGTTCAGCAATGTCTAGAGTGGGGTTTTCTCCTCTCTGTGTCAAAACCAAAGCCAAGATCCCACAACAAAAAAAACTTTACTCAACAAATTTTGAACCAAATAAAAACAGGGCGCTACATGGCCAGATGATTATATTACCTGCTTGGTGAGTGTTTAAAGCAGAGTTCCGGCCACAAAAAAAAAAATTCTATTTACATACCCCCGGGACAGTCAGGGCTAGTATATTCCACAATGGCTAGCCTCTGATCTGTCCCGGTTCGCACTTACCTTTTAGAAGAAATACTCACTTTTAAAATGTCTTCTCCAGAGCTGCCATCTCAGGTGTGGGCAGCTTGAAGTCAGCGCGATCCTCTTCTGCGTCCTCTTCCATCCTCTTCAGTCCCGCGATGCACTGCGCCAGCCCCGCCGTCACTTCCGGGGCCGCAGCGTCATCCCTGCACAGGCGCATTGATTCCTGGGAGCGATGACGTTCAGCTCCCAGTAATCATTGCAAAGCGGAAGTGACGGCGCGAGCCGCGCGGCCGAGGGAGGAAGTGGAAGAAAGGTGAGTATTTTTTTTCTGCAATTACAAGGTAAGTAAAAAAGAAAAAAAATCGTAACTTCCCATTTCTTTTTCAGGTGACAAATAGGAAGCGGATGGCCCAAAATCGACTATGTCGATTTTGTGGCCGGAACTCCGCTTTAAAGCATATCTAAACCCAATAATAAAAATATAATATATGGCAGCCTTCCAGTCCTTAGATGTAGTGGATGCATTATTTTCTTTTTTTTTTTCCCACCTATTTACCTTTGTTTTCATCTGGTGATCCAAAAAAAAATAACACACTTTCTGAACCTTCATGGCTACACACTCCACTGTATCTAGAGAGGGAGCCAAGACACCCAGGCCAGACTACAAACATGTCCACCATTGGTAATCTCCATTACGTGGTGGATTAATGGGATTAGCAGTAGTAAATTGTTTGCTCTTTTTCTTTACAAGGACACTGACAAGATCAACAGGCATTTCCTGTACTTGCTGAAAATCTTCATGAAAAAAAAAGAATGCAACCACCATATTTTATATTTTTAGTTTGGTTATGCTGTAAGTAGCGGATATTTTCAGTCTTCTGCTTCTTAATTGTTTTGAGTTTTGTGAATAGAAGCAAAAATGCATTAATTTACTCTATTCCTGTGCTCTGAATTTCCATTTTTAAATCTCCAATGTGGCTGCTGATTAGAAATGCACTTGGGTGATGTGCAGTGATCTATAGGTCTCCCTTTATAATGGCAGAGAACCGGAGGATTCCTCTTCTTCCATCCCTCCCAGATGTTTACCAGCATATAGGATACAGAATGACTCATGTACAGGTATGTTTGTATGTGTGTACATCTTTCACTTCCATTTGTAAACTGATGATTTCTCCCATGTTGTTTCACTAAACCTCTAATTATAGAAATTATAAAACCCACCTATCCATTATCATGGCTCAAGAGTGTATTAAAAACAACAGACCAAACACCACGATCCGGACTTTCCATTATTAAGATTAAGACTGACAGTTTAATTGGGCTGAATTTAATTTCTGAAAGATTTACTCCCTTTTAATTACACTGCAAACAAGCAGCTTTGTGTCTGAGACCATGAACTGTCAGATTACTTCATTTTGTTTTCCACATTTTGCTTAAAACATTACAAATAATACAATATAATTAAAATATGAGACATGGACTAGACAAGTCAATAGACAATGTGTTCCTCCATTGGAGCTTCTCCTTATCCACAGGCAAAGGGAAAAATCTCTATGCTGAATAATGGTATCCAGCTAGTGGTATAGTGGATTGATAGTGGTATAGCCTTACCAAGGCTGATACCACTATCAATCTCCGATCTACGGGAGTCCGTTTGTAAACAGCACAGCAAGAATAGGATCAGTGCTCCAAGCAGCCAATCAAGTCGTTTTATCATTCTGAAGCCACTTCCTATGATTGTTTTTTTGGACCACTGGAGGATCCAACACTGAGCACTTTGCACTTTTTCTTTGCACCTAAGTGTATTATCCTTCACCAAGTCACTTATGAACTCTATATGGACTTTGCTTGGCACTTATATGCACTTATATGACACTTTTGTTATTTGATAATACATTTAACACTGTATGTTTATTTATGGGTTTATATTTTATATAATTTATGGTTTTAGTTCTTTTTAACTACATCCAACCACCGATTTTACATTTTTAGATGATCCTGCCCCTACCAGGGAGCGCTATATAATCCTATTTATCTTGGGGTTTTTTTATTTACAAACAACTCCTACTTACAAACGTTGGGAGACAACCGGAAGTGAGATGAAATCTATCCCTAGGAAGGAAAATTCATTTCTGTAAAAGTTGTCATGAGAAAAAGGTGTCTCCACTGAAGTTTTATCACCCATCATTGTTTGCACAACAACACAAAATTTTCAAAATCAAATTGTCATAGGGACAGAAAGTGAGGTGGAATCTTCAGAACAGGGGCACAGACAGCAAAACAAACATCAGCGTGGTGTTAATCCTTCCCTACGCTATCCAAAAAAACTTAAAAACTTTTTTTTTGGGCTGGAGCTACACTTAAAAAATGTACCTGTTCCTACATACAAATTCAGCTTAAGAACAAACCTACAGTCCCTATCTTGTTTGTAACCCGGGGACCGCCTGTACATGGAATTTGATTGGTTTCCACAAAGATTAATCACTTGTGGACCGCCCCATTGTAAAAATAGTGCAGCAGTCAGGCACATGTATGTGATCCAGCATTTTTTGATGGGGGTGCGTGAGCACACCCGCCGCCCAATCTGTGCTCTCATGTGGTACAGCACAAGTAAGTCACCAGATCTCAGCCAATGATTTAAAGCTAGGACCTGCTGATCAGCTTAGCGAATTACAGTACAGAGTTCTGTGTCTACTTACAACACAGGGCTTTGTACACAGAGCAGGCATGTGGCTGTTTTTCTCTTCCTGCAAAGCAGGGAGAAAAAGCAACCGCATTGATTAGTAAAAGCAGCACATATTACACATTGTTAAGCACACAGTTAACCCTTTGATTGCCCCTAGATGTTAACTCCTTCCCAGTCAGCGTCATTAGTACAGTGACAGTGTATAGCGTTAGCAGTGATCACTGTATTATTGTCACTGGTGATGTCAGTGTCAGTTCCCACCCAGTGTCAGTTAGTGTCAGATTGTCTGCTGCACTATCACAGTCCCACTATAAGTCACTGATTACTACGATTACTAGTATAAAAAATAAATAAATAAATCCAATATATATACCATCATTTGTAGATGCTATTACTTTCACACAAAACCATCAATATACACCTATATAAAACTGTTACAATAAAGGTATGCCTTCATAACTGTTACTATAAAGGTATGCCTTCATAACTGTTACAATAAAGGTATGCCTTCATAACTGTTACAATAAAGGTATGCCTTGATAACTGTTACATTAAAGGTATACCTTGATAACAGTTACATTAAAGGTATACCTTGATAACTGTTACATTTGCTAGTGTTCTTATGTTAGTTCTCTACAGAACTGTCCAGCCATCAAATGATTAGTGTCATAGACTTGTGCAGCACCATGGCACCAGAGGCTAGGATAGCAGTTTTATTTTGTAAAGGTTAGGAGGGTTTAGTTCTGAAGAACAAAGAATTGCCGCAAGGCAGAAAATGCAATTCAGCCAGTACTACAATAATTACAAGTGCTTTAGTATCAAAGGTTCTTCCTGGGCATCCAGATCACGTGATCCCTCGAATGGCTGTCACAGTGATCACATGATTGGGAGCCCAACCTACCACCTCGTCATCATTGCCAAGTGACCTGGAGCTAATAGTGACAGCAAGGTCACAGTGCTGGGGGATCATGATTAAAGTGGTTGTAAACCGAATTTGTTTACATTTACCTATAGGTAAGCCTACATTAAGGCTTACCTATAGGTGCTATAAATATCTCCTAAACTTGCACCGTTTAGGAGATATTTACATTGCATGCAGCGGATGACGTCGTCGGCGCATGCGCTCTGAAGGAACGGCCACCCGTGCCGTTCCTTCAGATCCCAGTGGCGTGAATAGCGGCTCCCGTGCGCATGCGCAGGAGTGATGTAATCGCGCCCCGGCCAATCAGATGGCCTGAGGACGCGAACCAGGAAGCAGGATGGCCTAACATGTCGGCCGTCCTGTCGGCACTGAGGGGGCTTCGTTTTTAGGTAAGTACTTCATAATGAGCTAGTATGCAATGCATACTAGCTCATTATGCCTTTGTCTTTACAGGTTTTTTTTTCACATTTTTTTAAGCGGGTTTACTTTCTCTTTAAGTGTGCTTTTAGCAAAAAAACAGGTATGTATATATGTAGCAGCACTGGATAAGGCCCATCTCTGTGCTGCCACATATGTACAAGCAGCTGACAGGAAGAGGATAGATAAAAAGTAAAATGCCAAAGAAAACTGAAAAAAACGAAATTGTGTATTAGGAAAAATAAAAACAAGCACAAATAAATGTCAATTTCTGTTATTTACGGCTCATCAGCAATTCTCAGCTAATGTTCCATTAAGCTGTAATATGCTGCTAATTAAAGAAAATAGTTTTTTTTTTTCTTTTGACATTTTTATATTTTTAAGACTTCACATTATTAAAGAAATGAATATAACAGAAGCTAACACATCTCTGTAATCTGGTATTAAAATACACAGGCAGTCACCATGCAACCAACTGTTTCATGTTTATGATGAATAGTGGAATAACCCATTGATCTGGCAGTGTGGCACCTGCTTTGCCAACTGACTCAGTTGCCTTGGTCCCTGAACCCTCATTATGTATCTTCAATTAAAGTTCATTGTCTCCTAAAATCTGTGCTGAGCAGATGCATCGCCATTTCATCAGCTGAACGCAAAGAGACCACGAATAGAGGAAACTATCACAATTAATAAGACAAAAATAGTGTAACAAATGATGCTTCTATGATGTTTAGCTGAAGTGTAAGATAAATGTACAGCATACAACAGATATGGCCTAATGCCCATAACATATTGATATACGTTTTTCCAAGAGTAAGGACAGGAGGTACTATGCCAAGATTTCAGATTTGTGCAAAAAAACTAATTTCTTAACCCTTTCCTCTGGTAGTGTTTTCATTTAATGAAAACAAAGTTTTCACTAGATACAGAAGTTACATTAGTTTAACTCTTGAAACAAGTCCAAGTTATCCCTTGAGGCAGCTGATGGAAGAAGTCACAAATAAAGTGTCACCAAGAACGACCCCTGCAAGTTAACATAAATATTACAGCCAGGCCCAGACAAAATGTTTTTAGGTTTCGTCTGTTATTATTAGAGGACAAATTAAATTGTATTGTTTATTATTCATGTTCTCAGGTTCTGGTCTATTCAATGTTACCTGACATTATCCAATACTATTGGCTATTTGGTTTTTGGTTCTAAATACCCCCAGGAAGGGATATTGGATTGATATTGGATTGATATGGCGATGTCTTTTTGTTTTGTTTTTTCTAGCCCTGATGAAGGGGGTGCTCTTTGATCCCTAAAATACATTAGCTACTTTTCAGACTGTCCCCTGACTTTTACTGGAATAACTTTGTATCTGGACATCTTTTCCATGTCTGTCATATTATACTACAAACCAAGACGATGGTGGAGATCCTCTGGGGTGTAGAATCTGCCTCCTAGGAACAAGATCATTTACATCAGGAGTCTCCAAACGTTCTACACAAAGGGAGTATTTTACTGTCCTTAAGACTTTAGGAGAGTTGGACTGTGGCCATTGAGAGTAGAAATTGTCCTGGCATCAGTGGGAGTAAACAATGCGTCTTTAGTATTAGGAGGAGCAATAGTGCCTCATCGTTGGTGTCAGTGGGAGGAATAGTTCCCCATCGTTGGTGTCAGTGGGAAGAATAGTGCCCTGTTGTTGGTGTCAGTTTTGAGGAATAGTGCCCCATCATTCATGTCAGTGAAAGGAATGGTGCCCCATTGTTGTTCTTAGTGGAAGGAATAGAGCCCTATTGTTGTTGTTAGTGGGAGGAATATTGCCCCATTGTTGGTGTCAGTTTAAGGAATAGTGCCCCATCATTGGCATCAGTGGGAGAAATAGTGTTCCATTGTTGATGTTAGTAGCAGTAATTTTGCCCTATTGTGGGTGTCAGTGGGAGGACATGTGTCTTGTATCAATGAAGGAAAAGTGCCCCAAGGGCCAGATAAAGGCAAGCAAAGGGCAGCATCCGGTCTTTGGGCTGCAGTTTGGAGACCGCTGATTTACATAAACCTCAATACTTTAAGATAGTGGTACCATTGAGATAACCCTATGGGTCCAGCTCTATTTTTCAAATTTCCTCAACAGTTTTTGTTTAAGGTCAGAAATCGATGGAAAACCTCTCAAAAGGGGATAAAAACATATTTTTAGACTTTCTCACAATGCTTTCATTGCTGTCCATACCTTTCTGTCTTGGTGATAATAGCTCAATTTCTTGCATTGGTGGGGAGGTGACAGGCAAACATAAAAACCTGACAAGTATTTTATTTTGCGCACTTTATTTAAAACAAAAAAAGCTTGGATTTAATCTTAAAAATCAAGCAACGCGATATACCTACATGTAGTTCTATTTATCTTCCGGAGCAATCTCTCTTAACCATTTTTCCCCAGATGAACCCATAAATAAATTTCAGATCTTGGGAAATTCCAGCTAAAATCAAACTATATGAGATCAGTGGGAAAAATGCTGTTTACATTGGTGGTCACACTGGTCAGTGGAAAGAATACCCCCTTTACAGTGGAGATCAGCATGCCAAGTGCCATCCCATCTTGCCTTGGCCTGGATGTTGTACAAGCACCATCAGATGCAACACCAATCAGCCACAGATCAAGGAACCTTGGTTATGAATGACTGGTCTATAGTGTGCCAGAAGCCCAGAGACTAGGGTGCCTAATATACCAATATGACTGTCATCTTGGAATTTAATGTTCAGGTCCCCCGTATCTGCAATGACAGCCTATCTATTGGTCAGAGAGGCACTGGAGGAGATTTACTAAAATTGGAGCACTCAGAATCCGGTGTAACTGTTAATGGTAGCCAAACAGCTTCTAACTTCAGCTTGTTCAGTTAAGCTTTGACAATAAAACCTGGAAGCTGATTGGTCTCTATGCAGAGCTGCACTAGATTTTGCACTCTCCAGTTTTAGTAAATCTTCCCTATTGAGTATTCCACCGATGGGTGAGTGGATTGTGGAGGAATGCAGAGGGCACCTTTTAGAGCCCATTCACACAGGGGCAACACGACTTGCTGGGGCGACCTGTGAAGTCGCGGTGCACAGCATGCACCGCGATCTCGGCGCGTCATGCACGGACTTCATATCATTGAAGTCAATGCAAGTCACCTCCAGGTCGCCCCAAAGTAGTACAGGACCCTTTTTCTAAGTCGGAGCGACTTGTGTTGCTCCTATTAGAACGGGTCCTGTGCTAATCAATGGCAGGCAACCCACCGCGACTTGTTAGGCGACCAAGTCGCCTGACAAGTCGCGCTAGTGTGAATGGGGTCTTAGCCTTGAGACTGCCAATTTCATATTGAGTGTCCCAACTTTGCCTGCTCCTTGTGGACTTTAAAAGGCTATAGAAGTAGGTGTACAATATGTATCTGTAATGTCGCTAGTTGGGGCATTTACTGGCCTTTAATTACGTGTGAAGCTTTCTTTAATCAATCTATCCAATACACTTAAAGAAATACTTACAGAAACCGATTTTAGTTTCCCCTGGTTTTGATAGGAACTTGCAAATCACAGGCTTTGATGTAAGACTGCAAAAAAAGTAACACCCTACAGTGGAAATAGTATTTATCATTTTTGTTTCATGCCTCAAAATATGTAATTTGTTAATTGGCTGCATTCTGTTTTAAATCTGATTGCTGGTTTATATTTCAGGTAAGGCTCTCTTACATCACATAGAGCGGTTCTTATTACACTGTAATAAAAGTAAGTGCTGGTTATCTTAAGCCTTTGTGGACAGCAGGTAGTTGACATTATTGTAAGCACATTTTTACTTAAATTGCTACTGCTGAGATATAATTTGATGCTCTTTTGATACCGTCACATGCTGCTTGTAACACTAACTTTACAGTCAGACAAATTAAAGGACACATCTGTGGTACATAAGAAAATGTAAGCAAGAGGATATTTTGCCTTCAGGGTTTCATCTCGGCTTGTTTCTTTAGTATATACGCTATATCGTCTCCTGTTTCACACAATCTGATCAAATGTGTAGTCTCAGAATAGCTTACAGGGATCAAAAAGGAAAAAAAAAAGCATCGTCTTTAGACTACTGGGTTTCCAACTGTTAAAGAGTACCTGTCATCTACACATCGCGCTATCTAGAGGAAAATAATCAGACCTTTTCAAATTAATCTGTACAGGGAGAAATATAGGGCTGTCACTGCTCACCCCCTGCTGAAAATAATTGTTGCCTGGCTGTCTTTGTCTTTGAAGCTTAGGGGAAAAGTGGAGAAGTGGCGCTGGGAACAAACTTTTAATGAATGCATGAAGTCATGCACCCTAGGGCTTAGGTTTGGCAGCTCTTCACAAAAACGGGGGTCCCTTTGGGAAAGGGAGGTCATCTGAAGTGAGAATCAACGTACCAATGAGGGTGTCAGATGAATGTTCGATAATAAAATGCCTTTAATGATAATTGCAATTCAAAGTGTTTTTAAAATAAAAATGTATCAAAAGTGTCTATTTAAAAAAATCATCTCTCCCACTGCCGATCTCCTCTGTGTTGTAGAGCAACCACTGCTGAGAAATCTTTAGGGTTTGACATTCCTGGCAGTGTTGAATTTCTGGTCCCTTTGTGGTTCCTCCCAGTGCCTACATTGCCACAGGAGAGAATAGTGACATGGCGGCCAAAGGATCAAACCACTGAATGCAGCAAAGGGCCAGTAATTTTACACTTCTGGAAGATTCTTCAGGATGCTGTTTCTCTTCAACAGAGCAGAGATTAATGCAGTGGTAGAGGGGAAAATAAAGAGGCAAATGCCCAGTGCTTACCAATTTTTGGTAAGTAATGAAATCCTCCATCAAAAAAATACCCGGATGGTCCTTAGCAGACTCCCCCACCACCTATTTTTTTTACAAGATACAGAAATATCCTAAAAATGCTACACAAATTCACCCCTGGGACATCTTCTGAATGCAAAAGCGTGCATAACGGCTCTATGGAAAACAGTTGATCCACCTACCATAGAATATTGGTGTGCTAGAGCATTGGACATTTCATTCATGGAACAATTGACTGCCATTCCCAAGGACCTTTGAAACATTTCAAAATTTGTACTCCCTTGCTGTTGTACAGAAACACTCTATAAGCTGCCTTGTTGCTGGTTTAGGAGGTGCTGTAGGGGGGAGGGGAGCTCCCCTTTCCTCTACCCCCTTTTCACACCCCCCCCTATTTTTCTTCCCTAGCCTTTCCCTTTTTAGTTTTCTTCCCGCTCATACTCATCTTCCTGTTTATTTATTTCCTTCTCATAGTTCATTTTGTTCATGTAATCCGAAAAAACAGACTGGTATGAGGCCAGGAAATAACCATTACTGGTGAGCAGCATAACTACACCCCTTGATGGACTATATTCGCAGACTGTATACTTTAGTTGATTGACCTCTACAACCGAATCTAGATGTTGGAATGTATGCTAATTCTTCTGTATACTGTGAGATTTCTGGATGCTGTGTTTAACCTCAGGCAACGAGGGGGGGTTCTTTACTGTTAGAGCTACAAGATTGTGGAATTCTCTACCACAAGAGGTGGTTTCTGCGGGAAGTATGGTGGCTTTCAAAAGACTCTTAGACGTACATCTCAAGAATCAGAACATTCAGGGGTATACAAGATGATTACGGCCACACACACCTACACAGGTTGAACTGGATGGACTATTGTTTTTATTCAACCTCACATACTATGTAACTATGTAACTATGTAACATGTCCTATGTTCTGGTCAATTTAAATAAAGAATAAAAAAAATATATATATATATATATATATAAAGAGGCATATTTATGAAAACTGAAGTAGACTCTGGAGCTGATGTGCATAGTAACCAATCAACTTCAACCCTCAGCTTGCCCGGTTAAGCTATGAAATTAAAAGCTAAAAGATGATCTGTTGCCATGCACTGTTGCTCCAGATTCTGTTTGTTCCAGTCTTTGTAAATTCCTCTCTAACTATTTTATTTGCAAGGGACACTTTTTGACAGTGACCTTTTCCTAAAATAATTTCTATAAGATAACTATAAATAGATAAAATGTCTATATGCCACAATGTGTACAACATTCTTATAGGCTGCAGACTGGCTTTTAAAGTCCATCCATGCTCCAATATATATGAAAGCCAGATATGTTCCTGTAGGAATCCAATTAGGAATTTAGCAATTTAGCAATTAGGAATCTCACTAAATACCACTAAAATAATTTCATCAATGCACTAGAGAGACTACTTACTCTAGCCATGCAAATACTAAAGCCCCCAAAATCTGCCATGGGTAAAGGAGAGCACAGTGGCAGTGCCAAGATCTGCAAGGCAAGGACTGATGTCTTTAACAAACTGTAGTTCAGGTGCTGTAATAAAGTAAAGAATGTGTGATGCTGGTCAAAGGCAGGCAGACCTGCCTGTCCTGGCAGGAGGAAATCTGAAGACATTTCTCCTTTTGTACTTTGTTAAATATATTTTTTCACTTTGTTAGGCCTGATTGATCAATAATGCTGTACATCCCTTTCCATTAAATTGACAAGAAAATGCCCATCTGGTCACCAATACATAATGTTTATAAGACACGGTGATCTCTTCTGATCTTTCATAATGAGGATGTGAACAGTCTATAAACTTTAAAAAAACTCTCAAACAGGCCAGCCCTTCCAGCAATTGCCAGTCTCTAGGCCATTTCTGCAGTTTTTGCTGCAATACTCACCTCCTCTCTAGGGCTGTTTCCTCTTCTGGAATAAATGTCTCCCAGCATCGTTCAGCCCACTCCTGTAAGCCCAGGCTGTTGTGAACACATGCTCTGGAGATGCATCATGGCGATAGCCTGGGTTCACAGTACTGCAGAACTATATTTTACATGTCACCACAGTCCTGCAGCTGTAGGAATAGTCTTGTGCCCACAACCCACTGACTGCAGTTACAATACTTTGCAGGCTACAATGGTAAAAAATGAATGAATGCAAGTTATTCTTTTTTTTTTTTTTTTTTTTTTTAATCAATGTAGGTACATCTATCATTTTTTTGCAAAAGGTAGAATTATCCATTAAAGTGTTACTAAACCCAGGAACCTGCATTCACTATATCTGGTCTTCCACAGTACACAGAACATGGAAATGCAATTATTTTAGTAAGTATTAACTGCTAAATACATTTTCTCATCAGCAGTATGTGGCAGTCTTGTGACTTCTATCAGTGTCAGGCTGAGCGCTGGTTAAAGCTTTGTAAAAGGAGTTTTCATTCTCCCCTGATTGTCCTTTAAGGCTGCAGGACCCTCAGTCTGGACAGTGCTGATTGGCCCTATGCCAATCACATGCACACTCTCAAAAAAACTCTCTAGCAATACACACCAAATTGAGCATGTGCAGAGTGCCTTCTAGGGCTCTGTGCTATCAGCAGATGGATTGGGCACAGTAAAAAAAAAGAAGAGGATCATA
Source organism: Pelophylax lessonae (assembly GCF_965119305.1). Classification (NCBI taxonomy): domain Eukaryota; kingdom Metazoa; phylum Chordata; class Amphibia; order Anura; family Ranidae; genus Pelophylax; species Pelophylax lessonae. Next base: position 492,880,487 of record NC_138772.1, on the reverse strand, counting down.
GAAGACAGGATCAAACAGCCTTTTTACACAATGCAGAGTATTAACCCCTTAGGCTCCACAGTAAGTATAACAAGCATGCTTTACTGCATATATAGACTGATTTTACTGTTGTGGGTTTAGTAACACTTTAAGCTTTAATATATAGAAGCAGCAAGGCCATGTGGGGCTCTGCACACATGGTCATTCAATTTATTCAGAGTTCTGTGAATGAATGAACTATAAGTTTGGTTGTCCTCCTCGGCCAACAGCTTATAGTTCTCAATGAACTGCAAGGGTGCTGGTAAGCGCTCTTGTAGTTCATTAATCTTCCTGCAGTTCAGTAACTGCCTGCCCAAAATGGAGGTACAGGCAGGCAGCTGAGTGTCAGTCTGCAGGATCCTGGCATTGCACCCACAATCTGGTGATCATGGGTGCAATGCCTTACAGGCTGCAGAGAAAAAAAAATGCACAAAGATGTGCATTTATTAATTTTTTTTAATAAAAGGTGAGCGTAGCCTTTAAAGCTGATATTTTGTATGTTTACTGATCCTTCTTTTGCCTTGACTGTCCTCCTTTAACCACTTGCCGACTGCATGCCGCAGATATACTGCAGCAGGCTGGCTTGGCTGCGCGAACCGACATATGGGTACGCCGGTTTGTGTGAGCGCTTCTGGGGGCGCTCGCCCCCATTGGGCAGTGGGGAAGCCAATCCACGAAGCCAGCGGCCGCGATCGCTCCCCATGGAGAGAGAGAATGATGGTCAGCTGTGGTAAACATGGCAGACCATTGTTCTCTCTGGAATGAACACAGAGCGCCTGTGATGCTCCTATTTAGGATCAAAGGTCTCTGTGTTGATTCCAAAACTCCCTCCCCCATACAGTTAGAAAACACCCCCCTAGGCTCACATTTAACCCTTTGATCGCCCCTGCCAGTGTGCCAGTATGATTAGTAAAGTAACAGTGCATTTTTTTAGCACTGATTACTGTAGTAATGTCACTGGTCCCCCGAAAAGTGTCAAAAGTGCCAGTTAGTGGTCCGATCTGTTCGCCACAATGTCGCAGTCCCGCTAAAAATTGCTGATCGCCGCCATTACTAGTAAAAATAAATAAATAAAATACATTACATACATTTTTCTCCTAGTTTGTAGACGCGATAACTTTTGTGAAAACCAATATACGCCTTTAGGGGGTTTTTTTTGTAGCACAATACAAATTGGCCTAAAATTATAAAAAAATTAGATTTTTACATTTTTTTTTTTATTGGCAATGTTTTATAGCAGAATGTGAAAATGTTTTTTTTTTTTTTCAGAATTGTCGCTATTTTTTTGTTGTTATAGCGCAAAAAATAAAAATCGCACAGGTGATCAAATACCACCAAAAGAAAGCTCTATTTGTGGGGGAAAAAAAGACATCCATTTTTTTTGGTGCAGCGTCGCATGACCGCGCAATTGTCCGTTAAAATAACGCAGTGCAGAATTGCAAAAAATGGCCTGGTCATTAAAGGGGTAAAAGCTTCCAGTCCAAAAGTGGTTAAATGATCTTTTTCCCGATTATCATTTCAATATGTAACATTACAAAAACACGTATGGTAATTTTAGGTAAAACAATTTATGATAAAAATAGTAATGTTTTCTATATTTACATTCTATATTATATTACAGGATTACACTGCACACAGAGTCCTCTTATGCATAAGCAGTCATGCATTTATTTGCGTTAGCGAACATCTGTCAGATTGTACAGACAATAAAGACAACGTGGCACTAAATAAAACATACCTGTCACCGAGGCAGCCTGCAGTCCCCAGTGAGAGGTACAGACATTCTGCATATCATTGCTTTGTAGCCTCTGCACACGCACTGCAAACAAGGCGATCAGGTGCAGAGCACTGTGCGGGAGAAGTGTAATCATTCTCGCAGAAAAATCAAACGCTTCAGATCATCCTATGCCAATGTTATATGAGGTTTCAACTGGAGGGAATTTAACTCCACAGATTATCTACTGGTAGAGCTCTGCTGACATACACACAACTTGCTTTTGAAGCAGAATATATTTATTCACTCTTAATCCCGCCACATTCTACTAAGGAAAGAAGAAGAAGGAGCCTTACAGATAATCGCAACCTTGTAAAAAATCTCATTCAGACTTTTTTTTTCAAAAAAAGCAATTTCCCATGTTCTTAGTTCCAGCTATATATTTTTACATATGGTTAGGGATATTTTTTTTTTTTTTTAGTGAATCTATCATATATGAGGAAGGACCACTGTGCTGAAGTATTTGGAAGCAAGGTGAAAAACGGTTTGACTTTAAAAATTCATGCTGGCCATGTTGAGAAGGCAACGGTGGAAATACATTTGTTTTATTGCCTTTTATTGCACCTCCAACTTTGGAGCAGGATGCGGCACATAGTTGGATGCTCCTGGCAGTGCTCTGTGATTGGGCACTGAAGATAATGCTTCCAAATGGTTGGTTGTGTTGCAACAAGAGTGAATTTGGTATATTGTAGAATTAATCTTGTGCTAAGAACGCTCTTTTCATTTAAAGCAAAACTCAAACTAAAAAAAAAAATCTAAAAAGATTACAGCTTTAACAGCTTTGATTTGAATCGCTAAGTGTTCCCGGCGCTCACGGTCACACAAAGTCCCTCCTCCTGGATCGGCTCCTTTGATAGACGTCACACGTCCTGGCTTTGGACCAGTGCTCTGTCTCCGACGGGATGCATTAATGCATTATTCGAAAGAACACCTGGAACACCCGGAGATTCAAATCAAAGCTGTACCCGCTCCGTGTGAAGATTTGGACGGCTCTCCTCTTCTTGCCCTCTCTCTTCCCCTGGCCGATCGCTGGGAGAATGGCTCCCATTAAGCGGTGCTTGTCCTTCCTCCAAAGCAGCCCTACACTCGCCCTCAATCTTTTTCCACTCGCCAAATGCGAGCAAGCAAGTGGAAATTTAGAGGGATGTACTACTGTATATTCCCCTTGTTCATCCCCTGAGGAAGTCACGTGATCGTGACGATACGCGCCGGGACTTAGGTGAAAGGCGAACCCGGAAGTGCGGACGGCTGTCTGTTTTGGAGGATACACCATCGCTGTTATGCTGATTTCTATCTACTCAAATGTGAGTTTTTTTTATTATAACCAATAAAATCTTTAATATTACTACACTATATGGAGCCTTTTGTCTCTCTGTTGGTTTGCCTGAACTGGAGACAACAGGATTTCCCTGTCACACCCAGGATTTACCCCAGTACCATCAGTGGATTTACCATATGCTGTTACCTTACAGCAGTAAGGTAAGGGTGAAGGGCACCCAGAAGAGTGATCCAATCCCTTGCTTAATCATCTGCTGCTGGAGCTTATTCTTATTTTTTTACACTACTGAGTGTTCACCGCTACCTGTTTGAACTTTATCACACCATTCACAATGATTGACTTTTCCTGGAAGGATTTTATTTATTTATTTCTCAGTACTTTTATATTGTTCATCATCGTTTTTATCACATATTTTCAGTGCACATTAATGTATTCGTATTACTGAAAGGAATTTATTTATTGATTTATTGGATTTATTTATTTTCGTTATGAAAGGAATTTATCTATTTCTCATTACATTTTCAGTGCACATTCAATCTTATTCTTTGCACTTACTACTTTTTTTGAGTCACACACTGTTTTTGAATATTTACAGTTTATTTATGCTGTCTAACTGACATACACTTTTAATTTTTGGCATTTCTGAAGATTATTTTTACTGTTTTTGATCAGCACAACTCCACATCTATATTTCTTTTTTTTCATTGTACTACTGTATGTATTCTGTAGTGAAATCAACATAATCTACATAATGTGCTCACTACAGTACAGGCCTGTCTATAGTTCAATATGGAATGTTTTAATGCTTAAAATGGAAATAAATCCTCCTATTTTTTTCAGCCAAGGAAGCTACCATTTTGGTCTCTGTTTAATCTTCAACTGCTATGATGCTGCACATGTGATAGGTTATGAATCCAGCCATTAGATGGTTTGACAGTTTGGTTGAGAGCAGTTCAATGTAACAGTTACATTCCCGACATGTGCCGCAAATGTAACTGTTTATTTACACTGTTAATTGTATTGATTTACTTGCGCTTTAAAAAGCAAAATGGGAATAATTCCAACTGGGCACAACAAATAATTTAAGGCTGGCCACATACAGAGACCCAACATTCAAGTAGCACCTCCAGCCATTTTAGGAGCATAAATTACACGTATAATTTCCTGACAACCTATCACACTTTTGAAGTCCCTGGAGCACCAGGACAATGGAAACACCCACAAAATGACCCCATTTTGGAAAGCAAGCTCCCCAACACATAAAGGAGCCCCCCAAAGATGGCTTTATGAGTCTTTTGAACATGTACATTTTTTCTACAAGTTATTGGAAAATGTGAAAAGAAAATTAAAACGTATTTTTTTTTTTTTACACAAAGTTGTCCATTTATAAGATATTTCTTATATAATATATACACATAGCATGTACATAGCAAAAATGACACACCAAAATATATTCTGCTACTCCTCCTGAGTATAGCGATACCACATGTGTGAACACTGACATGGCATACATGTGGCACAGATGAGCAGAACCGACGCTAGACTATTTTGCACCATAGGCAAAACCAGCTCCTTGCACCCCCAAAAAAAGAATAAAGTCTCCAAATGCAGCCTGTAAAGGAATGTTTTTTTCCCTACCCTGTCAATGTTAGCTCTGTATGCTGACTGACTGGGGAGCTGGGAGGAAGTGATATTGCGTACCGCATGGCTTGCGCCACACCTCATTGGATAGATACCTCTTCTTCATGGATTGGCTGAAGTTTGCAGGAGACGGCTTAGTCTCCAGCTAACATCATCCAATCCTGCAGTGGTATGCGGAACGTGTGTGGGGAACAGAGCAGCCATCAGACATTTTGGAGCCCCTTACACAGCTTTAGGTCTGACCCCCTTTCACCCCTTTCATTGGGGTCCCCCAAACTCTCCCCCCTTATTTCAGGGTCTCAAAAATCCCTTCTTATTAAATTAGGGCCCTCAGAGTCCCCCCCCCTTATATCAGAGTCCCCAGAGTTCACCCCTACAACAGAGACCCCACTTTCATTAGCACCCCAAAAGTCTTCCCTTATGCTAGAATCCCAAAGCAAAAACCTTTCATTAAGGTCCCCATAGCCCCCCTTACATCAGGGTCCCCAGAGTCCCCCTGGCTGTGTCTGCATCCTAGGCAGCAATGTGCCCTAGGCGGCTGCCTAGTTCGCCTAGTAGTAGCACCGGCCCTGCGGATGAGCACTGACATGGCATGGATGTGACATGGATGAGCACCGATGTGGCATGGATGAGCACCGATGTGGCACAGATGAAGCACAGGTGAGCACTGGGGTGGCATGGGTGGGCACAGGTGAGGCATGGATGTGGCACGGATGGACATGAATGAGAAATATGATTGAGGCACGGATGGGCATGATTGAGGCACAGATGAGGCACAGATTGGCATGACTGAGACATGATTGAGACATAACTGAGGTATGATTGAGGTATGATTGAGGCATGAGTGAGGCATTGAGGAGGCAGGTGTGAGCCGTGCTGCAGTCTCTTTCCACTCCTCATATGGTGTACCAATCGCTGTGTACAATCTGCGACGAGAGGAGAGAACTGAACAGGACATGCGCCGGTTTGTTGACAACTGAACACTCCGTCAATGGACGAAGCTTTCATGTGGTAAAGGGCCTCTGTTGTTGGCCCTTTACTACGATCTGTGACCCGTGGACCCGGCGAGCATGAACACTTCTGTGTGCGTGCCCCAGAATAAGCCAACTGCGCTGTAGTCGTCATTTGATTATCACCCGGTCAGCAAGTGGTTAAAGAGTTGATAGAATAGGCTTAGAATGGGGGCGGGAGTAGATTTAGCCTTAGTTAAATTTTGCCTGAACTTCTACTTTAGGTAACAAGCAGGGCCCTCCGATTCCTGCTGTAACTGTACTGTCTGCGCTCATGTTGTAAAGAGCTACACAAACTGTTGGCACTATATAAATCCTGTATAATAATAATAATAATAGTAATAAATAGAAAACATTAAACTCTTTATAACCATTTCTGCATTTGGTGTCGTTACACATCAATGTTGCTACCTTTGTGAAACACGCTGTAGGACCCAATTAACCATGAATGATTTGACAAATTTTTTGCATTTTTGGACTGTGGGTGGATGCTGGGACATTTAGACAAAACTTCTGGAAGAACGGCATCCTTTTAATATAGGGGTCTTCAAACATTTTAGTATGAGGGTCACGTCATATATTGTACAAATATTCATGTGCTAAAAAGAAATTCACATCAGGGTCCCGCTTACATTAGGGTTCCTATCAGCATCCCACTTACATCAGGGTTCCCATCAGAATACCCCAATACATCAGGTTCCCCATCAGGGTACCCCCTTACATCAGGGTTTCCCGCAGGATCTCCCCTTACATCAAGGTCCCATAAGGATCCCCCTTATACCAGTTTCCCCATCAGAGTCCCCCCTATTATCAGGGTCGCCATTACAGCCCACTCTTACATCAGAAGCAGGGACCAAAGGCAGCCTCTCCTGACAGTAATCCTCAGTTAGTGCACATTCAGTATATGCCACTTAGCATAGCTGGCAAGCCAAATAAAATCTTGTAGCGGGTCTTATATGGCTGCAGGCTGTAATTTGGAGACCCCTGTTTTAATAGATCGTCATATTTGATTACAAAATATGAAGTGCTGAAAGGCAACAAGGATACAAAACAATAACACTGATGTATTCCTAAATGTTAGAAACTGCACACAAATAAAATCACAGCTGGAACCTGGAGAGACAGAAGATTCCACTACCAGGATTACAGTGGTGGTATTGGCACAGGAATGTTCAGGTGCTTGATGCAGGGGATTTGGTATAAAAGGGATGGCAGAGGCAAAAAAAGGGGTTACTGTTAGGGTTATGATTTGAGGCAGAACTAGTGTAAGGGTTACAGGGAGCGTTAGCATTACTATCATAGTGTGGGTTAGTGTTGGGATCAGCCTTTCTCAACCTTTTCAACACAGAGGAACCCTTGAAATAAATTTCTGGTCTCGGTAAACCCCTGCTAAAAATTCAAAATCTACAACTCATGACAAATTAGTGTGACACTCAGTGGGAAGAATGCTCCTTACTCTTGTCATCGTTGGGAAGAATTACCCCCTTACAGATAGCTAAAAGGAACAATGGTGTCATTTGGAACTTATCTGAGAGGCAGAAATTGCTCAAGGAACCCCTAGCAACCTCAGGAGGAACCCTAGGGTTCCATGGAACCCTGGTCGAGAAATCCTGGTTGGGATTATAGGGAGGGTTAGTGTTTGGCTTGTGGTTACAGGAAGGATTGGGGTTACAGCAAGTAATAGTGTTACAGGGAAGGGTTAGTGTGAGGGTTTGGACCTGTGTAAGTAGGCTTTTGTTTGCTTCAAATTGGTTTTGAAACCCCATATAAACCTACAGGACTGAAAAATCTGTTTGAAGCAGGTCAAAGACAGGTCAGATGTAACTGTTAATTAATTATGACAGAATCATAAATGATTTAAGAAGCATCTCAAACTGATTTTAGACTGATGATATCAATACAAGCCCAAACCTTCTTGACATAGGTCCCTAAGATTACAGGAAGATATCATGGGAGGGTTAGGGTCAAAGTCTAATTAGGTACTTGTAAGACTTCAAAAATGTCAATAGCTTGGTTTAACCTAATTAGTTCCTGACAACAAGTTAAGAAATTGCAGGTAAAAGCAGAGAAAATCCAGTATCTTAAATGCTTACTTGCAGTGTTTTTTCTTTTCATAAATTATTGCAATGTGCCTTTGAACTTGTTAGAAAATGTCACTTACTCCAGGAGGGTCAACTCGATTGAACAGCCCCTTCACACCTGGCACTTCATAGTCATCTCCATTTCATGGGGTTCCTAACTAATTTCTGTATTGGCCCAGCTGCTCTTTTCCTCCCTCCACCCACCAACTAAACCTTTTATGGAGAAGTGAAGGGCAATATTATAGAGTGTCACTTGAGTGATAGCTCTGAGTTTTCTGGGGCAGCTGACATTACATCCAAGATGCCGGCACCCAGTAGCAGTCCCAGGGCCTTTGGATATCAACACAAGGGAGGCTTTTATGGTTAAATAACATGGATAAATACCCCAACTGTAACCAATAGGATAGTTACTGCATGCTTAGTTTAGTTAGTTGTTTGGTTAATTGCAGGTGGCGACTTTTTTTAGGCCAGGCAGTGTATATACTTTTATAAAAACAGTAAATCACAAAACAGAAGCTAGCTATAATTAGTATTTTGCTGTTGTTTTTTTGCAACCAAAATATGGACTGCATGTACAGTTACTAACAATGTTATCCACGTGTGATTGGACACATCAAGTTGATTTCTTCACTTTGATTTCAGGTTCAATAATGCAGAAATGTATTTTTTAAAATGTTTGCAGAGATCCAGTATGATATCCCCATAAATCAGTTGCAGTACCCACAAAGATACCCTTGTAGAAAGGCATTGTTACAGGCTGCATGAAAAAAAAAAAGAACCTCACAATATATGCCCAACAAGGACCAGCAACGTACTGGTACATCGCTGTACTTTTAGTGGTCCTACCAGGATGATGCCTGCAGATTTAGGCATCATCTTGGTAATGTTTTTTACAGCCAGCGGTCGACTTTCATGTAAAAGCAATCCTAGCGAATAATTAGCTGCTAGACTGCTTTTACAAGTAGTGAGAGGGGTCTCTCCCCTCCCGCTGCCTTCCACGGTTTTCTTGGGCTCTCCTGTCCCACCGGTTAACCCGAGACTGCAGCCAGTGATTCCATCAGTTGACCATAGAGCTGATTGGAGACCAAAATGGCTCTAATCATCTCTATGGCCTAAGATTACGGAAGCTCAGGGCATTTCATGACTTTGGTTTTCACCAGATATAAACAGCGCCATTGGGAAATTGGGAAAACATCTTATCATACCAATCTTGATGTGGTCGGATGCTTTAAGGGCAGAGAGATCTAGAGTCTAATAGACCCCATTTTTTTAAAAAAAGAATACCTGTCACTATTTGTGATAACAATACTGTGATAACAAAAAAAAAGAAAAAAAAAAAAAATGAAAGAAAAGGTTTCAAAATAAAATAAAAAAATCAAAATAAATAATAATTAAAAAAAAAAAAAAATTAAGCAGCCCGTCCCCCTGTTTTCGTGAGAACGTGAGCATCGGTCTGGTGTTATATGTAAACAGCAATTGCAGCATGCATGTATCGCCGCGAACGTCAGATCGATGGCAGTAATTCTTGCAGTAGTCCTCCTCTGTAAATCTAAAGTGGTAACCTGTAAAGGCTTTTAAAAATGTACTTAGTTTGATGCCGCTGCACGGGCTTGCGCAATTCCAAAGCATGTGATGTTTGGTATCTATGTACTCGGCATAAGATCATCTTTTATAGTTTACCAAACAATAAATTAAATTTAAAAAAGGTGTTTTTTTTCCCAAAAAATTAGCTTTTGGAAAATCTCTGCGCAAATACCGTGTAACAAAAAAAATCGCAACACCCACCATTTTGTTATGTAAGGCCTCTGCTTTAAAAAATATATATACAATGTTTAGGGGTTCAAAGTAATTTTCTAGTAAAAAAAATAATAATTTTTTCATGTAAACAAAAAGTGTCAGAAAATGCTTGGTCTTCAAGTGGTTAGAAGAGTGGGTGATGTGTGGCATAAGCTTCTAATATTGGGCATAAAATGCCAGGACAGATCAAACACCCCCCAAATGACCCCTTTTTGGAAAGTAGACACCCCAAGCTATTTTCTGAGAGGCATGTTAAGTCCATGTTATCAGTTTTGGTACTAGCAGCATCTGGGACCTACACCAACCCTTTTAAATCGTTCTCCCCAGACAGCGCAGGACTCACCACACTACACTCTTAAATCCATGGAATATTTTATATTTTGCCACTAATTTTAGGGAAATGAAAATAAAAAAAAAAAAACATTTTTACACAAAGTTGTTACTAAATGATAAATTGCTCACACATGCCATGGGTATATGTGGAATGATACCCCAAAATACATTCTCAGGGATACCTGAGACTTTTTGGGATCCTAACTGTGTACGGGATCCCGAAAACAAAACACTGCCTTAAGGTTTTCTACGGGTGTAAATTGCTTATTTTACTTCCTCACTACCTATCACAGTTTCGGAGGCTCTGAAATGACAAGATAGCACAAACCCCCTCAAATGACCCAAACTATTTGCTGAGAAGCATGTTGACTTTATGGAATATTTTATATTTTGCCACAAATTTCAGGAAATTACAAAAAAATTTAACATAAAGTTGTCACTGAAATTATATATTGCTCAAAAATGCCATGGGTATATGTGAAATGACACCCCAAAATACATTCTGCTGCTTCTCCTGACTACAGGGATACACATGTGTGAGACTTTTTGGCAATTCAGCCGCATACAGGACCCCAAAAACAAATCACCACCTTCAGGCTTTCTAAGGGCGTAAATTGTTGATTTCACTACTCACTACCTATTACAATTTCGGAGGCCATGACATGTCAAGATAGCTCAAAACCCCCCTAAATGACCCCTTTTCAGAAAGTAGACACCCCAAGGTATTTGCTAAGAGGCATGGTGAGTATTTTGCATTTGTTTTGGAAAATGAAGAAAGAAAAGGAAAATGCATTTCTTTTTTCAATTTTCAACTTTTTGTGACAAAAAGCAAAATCTGCAAAATACTCAACATGCCTCTCAGCAAAAAACCTTATTGTCTACTTTCCGAAAAGGGGTCATTTGTGCTGTCTTGGTATTTCATGGCCTCCGAAACTGTGATAGGTAGTGAGGAGTGAAATCAACAACTTGCGCCCTTAGAAAGCCTGAAGGTGGTGATTGGTTTTCGGGGTCCTGTACGCGGCTAGGCTGCCAAAAAGTCTCACGCATGTGGTATCTCCCTACTCAGGAGAAGCAGCAGAATGTATTATGGGAGTGTAATTTCACATATACTCATGGCATGTTTGAGCAATATATCATTTTATTGACAACATATGTAAAAAAAAAAAAAAAAATGTTTTTTCTTTTTTTTGTCATTTTTCAAACACCTGTCACATAAAAATTAAATATTCAATGGGTTCACCATGCCTCTCAGGAAATTCTTTGGGGTATCTAATTTCCGAAAAGGGGTAATTTTGGGAGCTTTTGTACTGCCCTGCCATTTTAGCACTTCAAGAAATGAGATAGGCAGTCAGAAAGTGAAAGCTGTGTAAATTCCAGTATATACACCAAAGTTTTTAGACGCTATAACTTTTGCGCAAACCAATAAATATGAGGTTTTCTTTTTATCAAAGACATGTAGCTAAATACAGTGTGGCCTAAATGTATGACAAAAATTTAGTTTATTGGATTTTTTTTTAACAAAAAGTAGAAAATTTAATTTTTTTCTCAAACGTTTCGGTCTTTTTTCATTTATATTGCAAAAAATAAAAACCACAGAGGTGATCATTGATCAAATACCACCAAAAGAAAGCTCTATTTGTGGGAAAAAAGAACATCAATTTTGTTTTGGTACAGCATTGCATGACTGCGCAATTACCAATTAAAGTCACGCAGTGCCAAATTGCAAAAAATGGCCTGGTCATTAAGGGGGTAAAACCTTCCAGACCAGAAGTGGTTAATCCATCTCTGCCCAAGGAACCCTTAGTAATCTCTGGAGAAACCCAAGGTCTGTGCAGAACCCTGGTTGGGAAAGGCTGTCTTGAATTGTCTGTCAGTGGAATAGTTCCCCCTTACATTGGGGGTCATTTTAAGTGGGTGCCACTGCTTAAAGAACCCCTAGCAATATTTGGAGGAACACCTAGCTGAGAAAGACTGCTTTAGAATGTACAGTTGCTGACTATGTCCACTTATAAAACTTGATCGTTTTCTTTCCATTACTTGTGAACAATATCCCACATTTTTTAAACTTTTTCATACAAGTCAAGAAAGCCCTCCACCCTATTCTGAGCCTACCACCTACTCTAATGTTTCAGAAATGGACATCATTGCTCTATATATTAAATAAAATCCATTGTCTATTTAAACCACAGTGTGTGGTATAGAGCGGAGACAAATCATATTCTTTTCTGAAGAGTTAACTGCACCAGTATATTATTAACTTCTAGATAGGCACGCTTTGCATCTTAAGTGACCCTGAAAATTTTACACAGAGACTACACATTATGGTTGTACCATCAGATGTAATGAGTTATGTTACTATTGGCACATTGATAAGCTATAGCCCAAAGAGGAACAAGAAGGATGTATAAAAAATATGGCCAGAGGATGGGATAAAATTATCAGCCAGTGTGTTTTCCTGTTTGGTTTTAATCTACATTTAATTAAATTCTTATCTTCTGTGTACTTATGGTCGCATTTGAATGGCGAGACTGCATTCATTATGAATAGTGAAACTTAAGTCAGGGAACATTGCATGTGGTTTTGTTAAAAAAAAAAAAGGAAGCACAAATTTTGTTTTATTCTGCTTTTTTTACTATGCAGTTATTTCAGGGTCATAAATCATATAGTAGCTGTTTTACTCCAAATGTATCATTACATATAAGAAAACCTTTATCAAGTTGTGTGGTATAATTAGATAAAATAGATAATCCTGATACTGATCATGTTATGAATGTTTTAGAACATTACATAAAATGGTCAAAGTAAAAAATGTTAAAACAATTGGGATGCAAAAAGTGTGAACAACATTGGTCCTAATGTGGACTCTGGAAGTTACCCCATGGTGTCATGAATGATGGCATCCAGTGTGGCGTAATGATTTAACTAAAGTGTATGCCAAACCTAACAATAAACTTCTTCTTTTTGGTAAATTTTAGAATATTAAACATACCACTGAAAGTTTTTTTGTTACATCTGTTTGATAATTGCCTTGAAAAATAACTTTTGATTCTGCCAGAAATCCAGTGAGTTCACAGTTGATGACCAAGCTGTATGGCCTCAATGTAGTTGAGAAAAGTGAGGTCACCAACCTTTTTAGAGCTGAAAAGGGGCAGAGCAGTATACAAATATTTTAGCGGGCAAAACAGTCCACATGTACTTACCTAACCGATGGCAATATGCATTTTTAGATATCTTCATAGGTCCCTCAGGAGTCCAAACACTAAGTTGAACTATAGGCAAAAGTCTTTTTTTTTTTTTTTGCCGCCATCTGTGTCCCAGTGGGGAGATTTACCTTCACTTCCTGCCCCATATCCAAAACAGCAAGTGAGAGGAAATCCTTGCAAATTAAGGGAAACCATTAGTTACCAGAACTAGTGTCCCCATTGGAATATTTCCTCTCTATTACTTTTCTAGAGACAACTCACAATGTGGGATACTGGAAAAGAGAAATGGACAGAGGGCGCACCAGCCTAGCGCATTATCTTTAAAACAATTTATTGTAATAGACATGTATACACATTATACTCACAAAACGATTATGAAACACGGGCAATAAGCAATGAGGGACCACCAGGGGTCTCCACTGGGCACCCTCAGCTGCCGCAGGCCGTGGAAGGATGTAGACCTCCAAAAAACCACGTATGCGTTTCGGGGTGTTCCCCCTTCATCAGATGAAGGGGGAACACCCCGAAATGCGTAATCGGTTTTTTGAAGGTCTACATCCTTCCATCAGATGAAGGGGGAACACCCCGAAACGCGTAAGAGGTTTTTTGAAGGTCTACATCCTTCCACGGCCTGCGGCAGCTGAGGGTGCCCAGTGGAGACCCCTGGTGGTCCCTCATTGCTTATTGCCCGTGTTTCATAATCGTTTTGTGAGTATAATGTGTATACATGTCTATTACAATAAATTTTTTAAAGATAATGCGCTAGGCTGGTGCGCCCTCTGTCCATTTCTCTTTTCCAGTATCTTCTTTATTACCACGACCCCTTGAGAGTGGCAGCACAGCCTGAATTTACTACAATTTGACCTGAATCGCATTTTCCGGATACCAGCCGCAAGGCCACCCCTTAAGCGCAGGAGTCATTTGCTCTTTGTCACAATGTGGGATTTCTTTGTTGCTTTCACTTTCAATGATACTGGTAAGCGGGGTATATAGAGAGGGTAAATCTCCTTGACTGGGGCACAGACAGCAATACAAACCTAAAAGGTGTTCTATTCCATTTCCACTCTATCCAAAGCTAAAATGCTTCTTCATTTTGGAAACTTTGGCAAGCTCACTCCTGACTCAGTCCCTAAGCTATTGGTCAATAAGGCCACCTATCACATTTAGAGAATGCTGTCAATTTATTAAGTTTAAAGTGTATCTCCAGCCAACACTAGAGTGGGAAGGCCTCTAATGTCTGCCAGGTTTGTACTGTGCTGGAACTCCATTGGGGAGATTTTCACTTATTTCCTGTCTGGAATCTGCAAGGCAATACAGGTATGGTGAGTAAAATGGGGTCGGGGGAAGCCCTATTGCATTGGCACTGCCACTTCCACCTGCATGGATAAGCTGACAGTTGGGTGAATTTACTAAAACTGAGATTGCAAAATCTGGTGCAGTTCTGCATAGAAACCAATCAGCTTCCAGGTTTTGTTTTTGTCAAAGCGTAATTGAATAAGCTGAAGTTCAACACTGATTGGCTACCATACACAGTGGCTCAAGATTAAGCATTCTCCAGTTTTAGAAAATCAACCCCAGTGTCTCTTTAAATGTTTAAAGCATACTGCTTTGCCATACACAGCAAACATCATGAATAACAATTTACTAGATGGGTTTAGGGATCATGTTTGCTACAGTGGTGATCGAAAGTTTGGGCACCCCAGGTAACAATTTGTATTAATGTGCATAAAGAAGGAAGAAAGGAAAGATGCTGCCAATGTGAAGGAGCCCTAAAAGGTGTCTGAACAACATTTTGGGTCTGGGAAATAGACCTTAAAAGAGCAGTGCATGACAGACAGCCCAGAAATCTCAAAGAACTGGAAGACTTTTGTAAGGAAGAAAGGGCAAAGATACCTCAACAGGAACTGAAAGACTCTTGGCTGGCTACAAAAAGTGTTTACAAGCTGTAATACTTGCCAAAGGGGGCTGTACAAGATATTAACTCTGCAGGGTGCCCAAACTTTTGCAGACACCATTTTTTTGTTTTCTGCTATTTTGAAAGTGTAAATGATGGAAATAAAATCTAACTTTTGTTGACATATTATAAGAATGTCTAATCTGTAATTTGATGCCTTTTGGAGATTTTTCCATCTTTCCTTGGCTTCTTTATGCACATTAATACAAATTTTTACCTGGGGTGCCCAAACTTTTCGATCAACACTGTATGTGTATGTACATCCACACACTCATGTGATCTTGCATTTATGGCTGCTTGGGTTCATTTCCCAGACCCAAAATGTTGTTCAGACACCTTTAGGGCTCCTTCACATTGGCAGCAGTGCTGCAGTGAGTAGCTTTTCAGTGGGTGGCTGGCTATCATTCAAGAGGCAATCCTACAGACTGTATTTTTTTTTTTTTAAGCCAAGAGATTTTGTATTAAATGCTGCAAACCAGGCATTTGTCTCGGGGTTGCAGCACACTCCCATTGACCTCAATAGGCAAGTTTGACAGGCAGTGGTGCCTGTCAAACCCTGCAGGCCAAAGCAATGAAGCCATGGCATGTATACAGCCCTCTGCAGTCGTAATGTTAGAATAATGTTTCTCAACATTTTTTCAGTCAAGGCACCCTTTAAAATCATACACAACCTCAAGGCACCCTTTAAAATTATGGACAGTCTCAAGGCACCCCATTCCAAAATGTAAAAAATGTTTCCAATAGCTTTACACAATGCAGCAACATCCACACATATGATACCCAACATTAGAGGTGGTATATTCTTTCAAAGCAAATACACTTTTGCACACTGGTACTGACTAGTACCCCAATGTTTCTCTTCTCCCTCAATTTCTCTCCATCAGTCAGCTAATGTAACCCCAGTAGTGAGTGAGTTGGGTACAGAAGGGTCAAATAAGGATGGTGTTGAGGCAGCAGACATTCTCCTTATTAACTGAGGATGTCATTGCTTGTTAGGATGCCAGTGT
Organism: Pelophylax lessonae; assembly: GCF_965119305.1. NCBI lineage: Eukaryota > Metazoa > Chordata > Amphibia > Anura > Ranidae > Pelophylax > Pelophylax lessonae. Next base: position 492,864,390 of record NC_138772.1, on the reverse strand, counting down.
CCAGAATGTCATAATGGTGCACACTGAAAACCCATGGCTTTGTGTAACCAAAAGTCAGGCTTGATCCACCTGCTGGCTTGTATACAATTTTTGATCAATTTTCAGGCCTTTTGCCAAGGCAATCCTAAAGAAACCTCAAGGCACTCCAGCGTGCCTGGGCATCCTGGTTAAAAAAGGCTGCATTAGAATTTAGGTGGGTGGCTGATGACCATTAAAACTCAATCACCTGTTTTTACCTTCCTCTGGCCACCTGTGTGAAGACGTCCTTAGGAGCTTGCTATATGCAAATACGTTGGAGCATATTTTTCTTCATGACAGGTTCACTTTATATACTATTAGTTCAATATGTTAAGATGAGTATCCTATGAATGACAATGGGAAAATTCTCCGTCAAACTTAAAAAAGCCTGAACTGATTCTGTTTTATAACTCAGTGAAAACCATTTTTTCCTTGTATATAGAGCTATGTCACCTTCTTATTTGTGTTTTCTCAAAAGAATCTATTTATTTACTTACCTATTGTTTTTACATCTGCAGTCAATGCTATAGCTTTTTTTTATTATTATTAAAATGCAATTGTTTCCTTTTTATGTATGCACATATTGTGTGACTTATGGTAAACATTATGTCCAATACCTCATCCAGAGACAATGAACATGTTGACCTTTGCAACAAAAGAACATCACTCTGATAATGATGTAGCAGTCGCATCCTTTCCTCGGCACCAGACAATGAGCAGGAAGTTGGACGTACGGTCGTCTTAAGCAGTATAATTAATAAAGGACCGATCTGCAGTATGGAGAGAAACGTTACTAGTGAACAAATGAACTTGTTATGGCACCTGTGTGTGCTGCCATTATACACAGAACACTAATACTCCCAATTACTAGCGGAGTGAAAGAAAATCTAGAAAGTGATGCCATGCAAATTAGGATTTCGGAACGCGAGAGAGAGAGAGGTGTTTGAAAAATAATAATGATGTATTTTTTTGTTACCAAGGGCAATGTAGAAACGTGATTTTTATTGTAGATGCTTATTAAGAAAATAGATTGACAAGTCCCTGTTTTTTTTTTTTTTGTTTTGTTTTTTCTTTAAGGGCTAGTAATTTTGGGAACGGCTCCAAGTAAAAAACAATTTTTTTATCAGAAAAAGAGAAATTTAGACCATTTATAAAATTAGGATGATTTTCAGACCTACCTTAGCACTCCCAATCCTCAGTATCGGTATTGGAACTTATCATATTGACACCAGATCAATGGTTTTGCAAGTATTATTCACAGCTCGCTTAACCCTTATGAGGAAATGGAAGTTGAAACTGGCCCCCAACAGTAGGGAAATAACCAACCTTATCTCCGAATCGTATTCCTTAGAACACATAATGGCATACAAATTAGTTACATAGTTACATAGTAGGTGAGGTTGAATAAAGACAATAGTCCATCCAGTTCAACCTGTGTAGGTGTGGGTGGCTGTAATCATCTCACATACCCATGAAGGTTCTGATCCTTGAGATGTACATCTAAGAGTCTTTTGAAAGTCACCATACTTCCCGCAGAAACCACCTCTTGTGGTAGAGAATTCGACAATCTTGTAGCCCTAACAGTAAAGAACCCCTCACGTTGCCTGAGGTTAAAACGCTTCTCCTCCAATCGCATTGTATGCCCTCGAGTCATCATGCAATCTCTTCAACTGAATAGCTGTTTTTCTATGCCGAGATCACCATTGAGATATTTATAAATTGCTATCATGTCCCCTCTCAGGCATCTCTTCTCCAGGGAGAATAAATCAAGCTATTGCAGAAATTAGGATGTCTTCTCAGATTTCATAAAAGGTGGCACCCCTGGAGGGACATCCACTAAGATTCAAATTGGACCCCTCTGGCGTTGCCCCCAATCTTGCACAAGTAATATCTCTTTGCCGGAGTCCCTGTGGTAATGCTAAACTAAAGACCCTTCTTTACCTTCCCCCCTCCTTAAAGTCTTACAACATTTTCTAATTTGAACACCCATAGACAGAAACCTGTAAGCCATTGTTCATGAGTTTGATCAGTTTATGTACCCAAGTTGGGCACCAGAATATGTGCTCAGTTCATCTTCTTGCTCCCCGATTACGTAGAACATGTTTGAGCACATGCTGTATGTCCTAAATAATATTTGTGTTTGCCCTGTTTATGCAATGCTGCCCATGTATGGGTTTGTTCAATGACTATTCTTTGTAATTTTCAATAACTTCAATAAAGACTATTTGAAATAAAATTGGAAGAAAGGAAAGAAAGAAAGGAAGGAAGGAAAGTGGAGTTCGGTATCCACAACACAGTGTACAGCTGTTCTTCTAGAGCAGCCTTTTTAAACCAGGGTGCCCAGGCATACTGGGGTGCCTTGAGGTTTCTTCAAGGGTGCCCTGGTAAAATGTCTAAGAATTGCCCAAAAATGGTATACAAGCCCACGTGTGGATAAAGCTTGCCTTTAAGTTACACAAAGCCACAGGTTTTCATTGTGAAACCATTACAACCTTTTAGCTGCTGGCATCCTAACAACCAATGGCATCATCAGTTGATATGGAGGATATCAGTCACCTGCATAGCATCCTTGTTGAACCCTCCCCTGCCCCTCTCCATCAGTATTGGGGTAACATTAGCTGAGTGGTGGAGAAAAACTGAGGGAGAAGAGAAAGATTGGAATACTAGTCAGTACCAATTTGGAAAAGTGTAATTGCTTTGGAAGAATAAATCGCCTCTATCCTTGGATGTCCTACCTGTGTAGTTTTTACATTTTAGAATGAGGTGCCTTGAGAATGTCCAAAATTTTTAAAGGGTGCCTCAAGATTATTCATAATTTTTAAAGGGTGCCTCGACTGAAAAAAGTTTGAGAAACACTATTCTAGAGAAACCTTTCTCAATCAGAGTTCCATGCATAGGGGTGTGCACAGGGTGTGCCAGATGTGTCTGGGCACACACTAATCATCCCGTGTGGCCCCTGCTTCCTGTCACCCCCCTGCAGTGCTGTCAGCATCCCTCCTCTCCTCTCAGGAGCAGGGAAGGGGCTGGTAAATATTTCATTAGGCAGCCCCTTCCTTTTCTGAGTGATCTGTACCGATCGCTCCTGTCTTCATTCTTAACTGAAGCATAGTAAACTATGTACTGCAGGCTGCATAGAAAGGGACTGGGGAATCTCTGTCCTCAGTTTCTTTCTCTGTCTCAAAAGAGAGACATCGGGGGTCTGTTTAGACCCTTGATAGTTCACCAAACCCCCATAACGGGGCTGCTAAATAAATTGTAAAAAAAAATACAATGAATAATATTGTAAAAAATAATAAAAAAATTTAGTTGTAAAAAAATAATTTTAAAAAATAATAAAAATAGAAAAACTACTTTCCATGTCCACTGCCCTACCGACACCAATCTTTGCTCTACCAACACCGTCCACTGCTCTGCTGATATACATGCATGTGTGTTTGTGCTCTGGGGTGCACACCCTAATACAATAATCTGCGCACACTAATGGTTCCATGGAAGACTAGGGGTCCTCATGAGGTTCAGGTAAACATGGGTGGATTACCGCATTCCAAGAAAAACACTCCTTTATTTTAGTATATTCATACAAACAATACAGTACAGCAGTAGAAATGAGACTCTAATGCATTTTATGCTACAAATCATAGCTTTGTAGCATGAAATGTATTTTAATATTTAGAGCAGCCTTCCTAAACATCTTTGACAATGAATTCTTTAAACAATTTTCAAAAACAATACAGCACAGCAGGAGAATTGAGGCCTGCAATTGCATTTTATGCTACAAAGCGCTTAATCATAGCAATATTCTATGATTAGGCACTTTGTAGCGTGAAACGCGTTGGAAGTCTCATTTTTCCTGCTGTGCTATATTGTTTTTATGGATATACTGTTATAAATGAGTGTTTTAAGTGAAGTGTGGTCATCCATCCATGTTTTATTGATTCTTCATTGAGGAGCTGGACCAGCACTCAGCATACGCAGAGAGAAGAGTGGACCATCCTGGAGTGGTGTTTTCTTTTTTATGCCTCATGAGGTTGTTAGGGGATCCTTGAGCAGAGAGCAGTGGTGTGTTCTCCTACAATAACCAACAATAGGGGAACATTTCCAACTGGATACCAATGTAAGAAGCCATTTCTACACTGACCTGACCAGTAATGTTAGTGGACATCATCATTTTTTTCTTTCCAACTTGTCATTTTCTTATAATTGAAAATTATTTCGTTGTGTTCACCAAGTGGTTTTAAACAATGATCTTCCCTGGGTAATGATTGCACAGTGTTCTTTATTAGGGATGGGAACGACAGAAAAATGAGTTTAGTTTCGGATTCATTCATTAAGTAAATAATTTTGTTTTGTCATATTCGTTGTGTTAGGATAATTCATTTTCAGAATAAATTTCATATATTTGGATTTGTTTCGTATATTCGTTGTTTCAAATCAATTCATATTTTCGGAAGTTATATTGCTATTGGCTATATTCCTTTTAAAGTGTTAATTTGTTATTTCAGGAGATTACTTATGCACTCACCTCTGCTAGTGTAACCCACAAAGCATCCAAAAGTAACAAATGAAAACGAAATTAAAGTGGAGTTCCACCCATTTTTAATAAGTTGGTTTACACAGATGTATGTAATCCCCTTTAAAACAACTTTTACCAATGGAAACTTTTTTTTTTTTTTTTGCTAATAAATACCTTATTTGCTGCTTTATTCATCCTCTCCTCACTTCCTGGTCCGGTCGGCGATTACGTAATTCGGCGATTAGCAGGGTGTGCTGGGATGTATCTCAGGGCATGAAATCTCGCATTATTACACAGGAGATGAGCTGTACTGCATACTCTGCCCCGCCTCCTCTCAGTGAGCTGTACTGTATGTATTGTATTGAGGCCGTGCTCCACCCCGCCTCCTCTCAGTGAGCTGGGACTGAAAGCATTATATCCTCACTGAGCTCACTGAGAGGAGGCGGGGCGGAGGCGGGGCAGAGCATGCAGTACAGCTCATCTCCTGTGTAATAATGCAAAAAAAAAAGTTTCCATTGGTAAAAGTCGTTTTAAAGGGGATTACATAAATCTAAAGTTACTAAATGGGTGGAACTCCACTTTAATTTAGGATTCATTCATTATGTTATGATTTGGAAATTCTGATGGATCCACCTCCATCCAACCCAAACACAATGCGTAGGAATCATCTGTAGCACCCTCTAGTGTACAGTGGAGGTAGATTTATGCTGACTCATAGTAGTTTGTGTGAGTCTGAATTTGCTGTGGGTTTAGAATAAAGGGGTTGTAAAGGCAGAAGGTTTTTTATCCTAATGCATTCTATGCATAAAGATAAAAAGCCTTCTGCGGAGATGGGGCTCAGGTAAGTATTAAGGGGTGCTGGGACTTGAACTCGATTGAATATCTCTGGAAAGATATGAAAATGGCTGTGCACCAACACTTATATAATACTGTGTATCAGCGCTACCAACCTCCAACATGAAAAATGAAAATCAATAAAAATAATAAATTATCACCGTAGCTGCTATACCTTTATGTGCTCATCACTGCACATCAAAAAATCACCAACTTCATTGATACAGCGCTAGTCTGCTCTACTCACAAATAAATTTTTCATATATATGTGTGCAAATCCAACAAAAAATAAAGTGCACTTAAATACACTTAAAGGTGCTATATTAGTGTAAAGAGTACTGTCCTATGGCAAAAAAAAAAAAAAGATTTGTACCATTCGATTTTGCTACTCTGATTAAATTTACATACTAAAGTGTCCAAGTGATATGTGCACCAACACTCCCCATCCAACCTGATGGAGCTTGAGAGGTCCTGCAAAGAAGAATGGAAGAAACTGCCCAAAAATAGGTGTGCCTAGCCTGTAGCATCATACTCAATGAAGAATTGAGGCTGTAATTGGTGCCAAAGGTGCTTCAACAAAGTATTAAGCAAAGGCTGTGAATACTTATGTACATGAGATTGTTTTTGCTTTTTATTTTTAATAAATTTGCAAAGATTTCAAACAAACTTCTTTCAGGTTGTCATTATGGTGTATTTTTTGTAGAATGTTGAGAAAAATAAGGAATTTAATCAATTTTGAAAAAAGGCTGTAACATAACAAAATGTGGAAAAAGTGAAGCGCCGTGAATACAGAAAATACTCCAGAACTATCCCTGATGAAGAGGTAACAAACCTCGAAACGCGTCGGGTACTTTGTCTGGACTGGATGGTTGAGTTCATTAACCTTGCACATGTCACCCATTGCTTGCTAAATTGCTTTTATTAAAATATATATATATATATATATATATATATATATATATATTGTAAGGGATTAGCTCGGTGGTAGGCGTGGATGACCCCTTTGGGGGTGCGTTTTCACAGAGAGATAGCCGAGCAGAGGTTGAAAACAAGACTGATTTATTCATGCAATTTACTTCACACAATTGCAAGCGTCAAAACAGCCAAAATAAAATAAAAGACAAAATAAATCCTTGCCTCTGTGGGCGGCTACCTTCTCACGCTGGAACCTACCTAAGAAGTCTTTCCAACCTACTGTTGGGCCGACACTGCTGATCCTACAGCAGACACTCAAATGTCCATTTGTTTGCTTTTCACACAGCACAAACATTGTCCATTGAACATGTCCCTTTGTTTTCTTTCACACAGCACATGTTCATTTATAACAGGATCCTTTACTCTTCAGATTCTTCACATTGAACACAGTTCATTTAACAGGTCCCTTTACTCTTCACACTCTTCACATGGAACACTTTGTCTTCTCACCTTTGAGACGTCTTCACTCGTGGTTACCCTCCTTAGCTTCACATCGCTGTAGGGGGTCTTCTCCCATGCTCACCAGCTTGTCGGGAGGCACACATCCGACTGTCCCCCTCTCCCAGCCCACACGGCGACAGGAGGCAGCAGTCCTTCTCCCATGCCCACACGGCGTCGGGAGGTACACGTATGTCTGCCTTCCTCTCCCAGCCCACACGGCGACAGGAGGCAGCACTCAATAGATTTTCTCTGGACAAATTATAGAGGCCTTGATCTCCTCATTCTGAACAGCTGAAGGCCTTTCAACTTCTTTACACCTTCCTGCTGCCTTTGGCAGCCGACACCCTATAATAATTAGTGAACTTTTCAAAGCAGGTGGGAATGTGTCTCCTCTCAGTGACTACATTCCCAGATTTACCTGACTTCCTGTCACATACCCCCCCCTCTTGTTTCAACCCTAGGGTTGGGACACATATTTCCAGGCACGCATGTGTCAAGCACTGCTGACTCACTGATAAGCCTCCTATTATCCTCAAGCTTCCGGATGAAACTGTTTTGTCATCTTCATTGACGGATTTCTCATAAATGCCACACAGTTTGTCTCTCATCTCATATACACATTCTTTAACTGCATTTTTGGCATCATTTTGCTCCTTCTCGTTTCTGTCATCTTCATTGACAGCTTTCTCATAAATGTCAGACAGCTTGTCCCTCATAACCGTCTGTCCAATCCACCATGGAGGACCGTGATCCATAGGCAACTCAATTGGGCTAGTCTTAATGTCTTCAACATTCTTAAGACGCCTCTCTCTGCAATCCATAAATGTTTTCCACAAAACTTTGAGAACCTTTGCTTCACTAAGGTTTGTTCCAAGTAGGGACTCTTGACATCCCTCTGTGACTTGAGTTGCCTCTCCATACAGCTGTACACAATCATTGACTTTTTGTTGTAAAAGGGAATGATCTTCCTTCTTGAGCTTTGCTTGCTCTAAGATGCTGTGCAGAGGATTTTCCAATTGAGACAACAGGCTGTCACACATTTCTTCAAAGTGACCCCTGTTCCTTTTCCCAGAGACATCAATATCATTCACCAAACATTTCATATTCATAGGCAGATCTGAAGCATTTGCACTCATCAACTTCTTAAACTTTTCGCCCTCCTGAGCGAGTCGCAGTAAAGGCCTACTATTTGATTTGATATTCAGTTTATATTTCTTGCCAAACTCTTCACAGAAGTAGCCAACCAGAACATCATCAACTTTCCTTCCACCAACATAGGGGTTAAAGGCAACAACACAGTTGAACCCAGCGATCTGGGTGGTATCCATTATAGACCTCCTCTCTGCATCAGTGAAGAAGCATGGAACTGCAACACATTCTTTTACAGGTTTCTTCAATGCACTTTCTGCTGAACTATTTGACCGCTCAAGGTCACCTAGTTCTTTTTCTCTATCTGAATTCCACATGGAATGCATCTCAAGATCACGATCAAACTTCTGCCACCCGTCTTTCACCAGTTCCATTTTGGAAACACTCCCTGAAAGGCACTTATTCATTTGCTTCACGTTTTCACCAACAGCCTTAGTTTTCCCCACTAGGTTTTCAGCCTGAACTGAGAAATCATCACATTTCTTACTCAGCTCCTTTGTTTGCTGAAGTTCTAATGATACATTTTCCAATGCTTGAAGTTTTTGAAGGAACGGTTTATTCCAAAGGGGTGATTCAAGCCACATGTCATCACATTTCTGAGGCTCACTCAGGACAGACCCCAAAACACTGATCCTTTTAAAAACTGCATCAGGCACACTATCCCCTCTTTGGGACAGATCCTCTGTTGCCTGGAATTCCTCTTCCAGTTCCTGCAACGGAATCTTCATCTCTTCTACTTGCTGTTCTAAGGCTCGCTTAGACTTTTCTAGCTCCTGAACGCTTTTCACAACATCATCCTTGGAGCGGACCAAATCTTCCATCTCTGTACACAGCTGTTTGTTAACTCTTTCTAGTTTAACATTACACTCTAGAGCTTCCTCCAAAGAGCGAGCCAAGAACAGGGCTTTGCTCTCGTTATCACGCGCCTCCGTTTTTGCACGGTCGCGTTCTTCTGCATATTTTGCAGACACAGTTTTCTCCTCACCAAGCATCTGATCAAACTTCTTTTTCACATCTTCAACACACTCTAATGAACCAACGCTTTCTTCAATGCGTTTTTTCATATCCGCTATCTGAGCTTGCAATGTTGCGACTTGCTCTGATAGGTTTTTCTTTGCTTCCTCCTCCTCTTTTAATTGTTCCAGGAAGCCATTTTTCACATCTTCCATTTGTTTGAGCTTTGTGCTAAAACTCAGCCTTTGACACCTCTCTTCCTGTAAGAGTTCCTGCGTGTCTTGCAGCTGCGATTCCAAGATAGAAAAATCTTCCGCAATTTCTCTAGATTTGCTGTCTGCTTGAGAAAGCTGATTTGTAACATTGTCCAACTCAACCTGCAGTCGGTTTGCCTTCTCTGACAGCTTAGCACACAATCGGTCACCTTCTGACACCTTGACTTGCGATTCCAGAAGCCGTGCCTCTACTTTTTCCCTCTTATGTTCACAATCTCCTTTTCCCTGCATAAGAGCCTTCACCTCATTGGCTAGTTTCTGGGAATGAGACTGTAATTCTGCCACACAGGCTTCTTTCTCCTTTAACTGCTGCTGGAAACGTTGGGCTTCACCTTTCCAACTTTCACAGTCTGCACGTAATTCATCTACCACATTGCTCAAAGTGGTGAGCTCATACACAGTACTCAGTAATTTAGCCTCTCTTTCACTTTTCTCGTTGTCGCTGAGAGACAATGTCGTTTTCAGAGCGACATTCTGTTCCTGCGACTCCTGCAGGTCTATTTTTGTAACTTCCAAACACTGAAGACTTTTTTCCAGCTGATTACTCAACTCCAACATATCAGCCATACTTTGCTTCTGCAAAGTCTGAATTTCACTTTCCTTTTCCATGAGGATGGTATCTTTCTCCATTATAGTCTCTCTGCGTTTTTGCAACTCGACCAAAAGAAGAGCAGTGGATTCTTCCCACTGTGACACATGAGACTTGAGTAGTTCATTCATTTCCTGCAAGTTTCTATGCTCCATTTTAAGCAATTCCAAGGCTTGTTCCTTTTCTTCCATTTTCCGTTGCAAGGCATCCAACTCAGCCCTGCACACATACTCGGTTTCCTCCAAACCGATGGCCTCCATTGGCTGCTGGCGTCTCTGTTTCCAGCCTGCCATGCTCTCTTGATGAGCCTTTTGTTGAGCTGCAAAGCTCCGTTGTTTCAGCATCTCCCCCATTTTGGGTTTACTTTTCATCTGAGCACACTGCGTCTCCATAGCAGTTTCATCAGTGTTGCTAGGGACAACAACTTTTCTCTTTAGCCAATTGCGTTCAGGCATGGGTGGGGCTGGTTCAAATGGTAGCATCCCCTCCATCCATAGAATCCGGTCTCTCATTTCATCTATCTTTGCATTTTTCAGGCGTTTGAATCGCCCCATCTTCAATAACTCCACACACAAATTTTTCACAGTCCAGCAAACAAAATTTGAGACCACTGTCTCTTTAACACATGTAGTTTTTCTCTCTCTTGCAAGATCTCTTTTCCTGCGCACACAGTTTGTGCAGTCACTTGCACCAGACACAACAAAGTTCATCAAATAATTTTGAGACCGCTGTCTCTTTAAAACACTTTTTTTTTTTCTGTCAGGATCTTCTCTCCTGCACACATAGATTGTGCAATCTCATGCACCAGATAAAGTTCATCAAACATTTGCACTTCCTTGCAGGGATCTCTGCTTATGCCCACTGCATACCTCCACCATATGTAAGGGATTAGCTCGGTGGTAGGCGTGGATGACCCCTTTGGGGGTGCGTTTTCACAGAGAGATAGCCGAGCAGAGGTTGAAAACAAGACTGATTTATTCATGCAATTTACTTCACACAATTGCAAGCGTCAAAACAGCCAAAATAAAATAAAAGACAAAATAAATCCTTGCCTCTGTGGGCGGCTACCTTCTCACGCTGGAACCTACCTAAGAAGTCTTTCCAACCTACTGTTGGGCCGACACTGCTGATCCTACAGCAGACACTCAAATGTCCATTTGTTTGCTTTTCACACAGCACAAACATTGTCCATTGAACATGTCCCTTTGTTTTCTTTCACACAGCACATGTTCATTTATAACAGGATCCTTTACTCTTCAGATTCTTCACATTGAACACAGTTCATTTAACAGGTCCCTTTACTCTTCACACTCTTCACATGGAACACTTTGTCTTCTCACCTTTGAGACGTCTTCACTCGTGGTTACCCTCCTTAGCTTCACATCGCTGTAGGGGGTCTTCTCCCATGCTCACCAGCTTGTCGGGAGGCACACATCCGACTGTCCCCCTCTCCCAGCCCACACGGCGACAGGAGGCAGCAGTCCTTCTCCCATGCCCACACGGCGTCGGGAGGTACACGTATGTCTGCCTTCCTCTCCCAGCCCACACGGCGACAGGAGGCAGCACTCAATAGATTTTCTCTGGACAAATTATAGAGGCCTTGATCTCCTCATTCTGAACAGCTGAAGGCCTTTCAACTTCTTTACACCTTCCTGCTGCCTTTGGCAGCCGACACCCTATAATAATTAGTGAACTTTTCAAAGCAGGTGGGAATGTGTCTCCTCTCAGTGACTACATTCCCAGATTTACCTGACTTCCTGTCACAATATATATTATATATATATATATATATAATAAAATACATTTTAAACATAATCCATTTGTCAGTACTACTACATTGTGCCTAAAAGTCCCACCCCCAGGGGAACCAAATTTGTTTACCTACAATCAAGGGATGTGGCACATTTTTTGAGGACCACAGCGGGAACACACATAGACTTATCTGATCAGTGAATATTTTAAATCTGAATTCCAGGCAACAATAAAGAACACAAATTAATGCAGCTCTTCATTCATTAATACATTGTTAAATTGATTTTTTTCTGAAGGAAGTCAGTGTACCTGAATCGGACTTCGTATCAGGCTCTTGCAACCCCCTGTACAACAGAGCTCAGACTGGGATAGGGAGAAGTTGCACACGCAGCCAATCAGTTGTGCTGCCTTGCTCACATGCTTAGAGGGAACATGCTGATAAAAGGCGAGAGCACAGTGACAGAGAGACACAGAGCTTATCGGTCAGATGCTTCACCTTTTGATGGCTAATTATAAGTTACAAGATCTGTAACTGTTATATAATATCAGCACACCCCCTCCCTGCCAGTCGAGGCTGTGCTATTTGACAGGGCTGTGGGAATTTGGTAAATGGATGGATAGAAATTGTTTGGCAGACAAAACAGATCCCTTGTATGTACCCCATCTGTGTATTTAACTGTATGATCAGATTTTATTATGTTTGGTGGCCCTTGCAATGTATGGGCTGCCAAAGCGCAACACATGTTAACATGTCACATAACACATGCTACCACATGTTACCGCACTGCAGATGTGTAAACTCAATGTAAATAACAGTAATAAACATACTTTTTATTTTACATACAACTGAATTGCAGTAATTCATAGCAGCCAGTGACAAGCTTTTTAGGAAATCTAAAATTAAAAAATTAAAAATCGCCTGACAGCCACCAAACTCTAGTCTAGGCAGACATATTCATTAACAAAACACTAAATGTATTTTTTGAATGCGAGGAATGTAGATACTTTTGACCTAGTATCAGCTTCTTAAGCTGGATACACACTATACAATTTTCATTAGATTTTTTCCTTTAGATTTACCAAAAAAATATAATATGAGGTCAAACCTAAACACTTTAAATTTGTATGCATTCAGGCAGGCCCTTGCACTACATAGTTGAAGGTAAATCTAAAGGAAATCTAACCACAAAAGTTGTATTGTGTGTATCCAGCTTTACAGTCAGTGTAGAGCAGGGCTGGAGTGTGAGAGAATGAAGCAGAACAAGGAGCCAATCAGTTCATGTGACAACACGAATCATGCTGATAAGTGTAGAAAAGATTGACAGAGAGATGAGATCAGTATGCTTCTTCTCCTTTCACTGTCCAGTCATGAGCTGGGATGTCCTAGGCTCAGAGGAAGTAGTTTGACTGATGCTGGCCATCAGATTGAGGACACCTAGTAGTAGAACGGTAAATTACTACAGGCAAATCTTTTGACTGAAGTTAAATATTGCAGCAAGCCAGCAAACGCCTTATTCATTTATTTTATCTGTAAATAGACTTTCCATTTTTATCTTATTTTTGGCTGGAGTTCTGCTTTAAGAATAGGTGAATATCTACGCATGCATTTTGTTTTTCGATGCACAGCTTGGCAGAAAAGCTCTTAATCAAGATTTTAGCCTTCTACAACTCCAAAGGCCTGCTTATGACAAGAGGGTTTCTCTGTGTGAAGGACTATGCTTGTCACTCCGGGCTGTGCGATTCGAGCCAAAAGGAGGCTCAGCCAAAGATGATAATCAGTAGCAGCTGAGAAATGGAGGTGATGGAGTTTAAACTTTAATACAGGGAGTTCTGGAAATCCAATGTAAAGTCTACCTGTGGTCTCAACAAAGCTAATTAAATGCCCCCCCCCCCCCTCTGAAGAGACAGCAGACACACAATAGGAAACAAACACTAATGGTATGATAGAAGAGATGGTCACAGACTGCAGACATGATACAAGAGATGGTCAGAGACTGCAGACATGGTACATGAGATGGTCAGAAACTGCAGACATGATACAAGAGATGGTCAGAGACTGTGGACATAATACAATAGATGGTAAGAGGCTGTGAACATGATACAAGAGATGGTTAGATACTATGGACATAATACAAGAGATGGTCAGAGACTGCGGATTTGATACAAGAGATGGCCGGAGACTGCAGATATGATACAAGAGATGGTCCGAGACTGTAGACATGATAAAAGAGATGGTCAGAGACTGTGGACATAATACAAGAGATGGTAAGAGGCTGTGAACATGATACAAGAGATAGTTAGAGACTATGGGCATAATACAAGAGATGGTCAGAGGCTGCGGATTTGATACAAGAGATGGCCGGAGACTGCAGACATGATACAAAAAATGGTCCGAGACTGCAGACATGATACAAGAGATGGTCAGAGACTGCAGACATGATACAAGAGATAGTGAGAGACTGCGGACGTAATACAGGAGATGGTCAGAGACTGTAGACATGATACAAGAGTTGGTCCGACACTGTAGACATGATAAAAGAGATGGCCAGAGACTGTGGACATGATACAAGAGATGGTTAGAGACTATGGACATAATACAAGAGATGGTCAGAGACTGCGGATTTGATACAAGAGATGGCCGGAGACTGCAGACATGATACGAGAAATGGTCCGAGACTGCGGACATGATACAAGAGATGGTCAGAGACTGCAGACACGATACAAGAGATAGTGAGATACTGCGGACGTAATACAAGAGATAGTCAGAGACTGCAGACATGATACAAGAGATAGTCAGAGACTGCAGACATGATACAAGAGATAGTCAGAGACTGCAGACATATTACAAGAGATGGTCAAAGACTGCAGACATGGTACAGTAGACGATTGATCAGAGACTGCATACATAAAACAAGAAATAGTCAGAGACTGTGTACATAATATAAGAGATGGTGAGAGACTGCGGACATGATACAAGAGATGGTCAGAGACTGCAGACATGGTACAGGAGATGGTCAGAGACTGCATACATAGAACATGAAATGGTCAGAGACTGTGGACATAATATAAGATATGGTCAGAGACTGCAGATATGATAGAAGAGATCATCAGAGAATGCAGATATGATTCAAGAGATTGTCAGAGACTGTGAACATGCTGTAGGAGTTGTTGGAGATTACAGACGTATTATTTGAGACTTCTACAAATAATTGCCATAACAGGGCAATAGGGAATCACAGATTAGTGTCTGCAGAGGCCCCGGAGGCTGCACAAAAACTGCCAAAGGCCAAACAAAATTTTGGTGCAAGAGCAAATCATGTACAGATGTACAAGTCTGCAGGGAAAGAGTCCAGATTTAACAAGCAATTAAAATTTTAATCAAGTACTTCTATGAAGTATTGCATTTCTATTTTTTTATCTTACAATGTATTTATTCTTTCTTCAGCAAGAATGCTGTATAACATATAGAGTGACAATAAAATAATCTAATTTAATACCATAATACACCCACTCCATTCGGGGTGCATGACACTTCCTAGAAAAGCTACTTTCATGAAGAAATGTACAATGAAGACTGTAAATGTCCCATTTCTGTTACCTTTCCACAGACACACACACAGACAAAGACAGACACATAGAAACAGACACACAAACTCACACACAGAGGTACACTCGTATTTTTCCGATGCATCCCCAGCACTCCATAACGATCTGGTAACTGTGTGAATATGATAAGATACACGTGCTGAAAGCGTTATATATTTTCTGTTCTAGTGGTGCTAACTATGGAATATGAGGGAGATAAAAGGAATTTATCATGACACAGCTGGGAGCCAATAAACTTTGACTGCAATGAATTTTTGCAGCACTGGTGGACGTGCAGGAAGACAGTAATATTTGTTTTAAATATTCCAGAACATGAGCACAATATGAGCTTGTCATGCATAAAAACATTATGAGTGGACAGATACAGAATTATTCTCTCACAGCTTGTACCCTTTCTCCATTAGTCAAGGTCTTTGGAGAGAATATTCATGCAAATAAATTACAAGGTTTGGTTGTGGTAGAAGGAACAGAAAACCTCAGTGTGTAAAGCTGACTATGCCTGAACCGCTCTTGGGCTTGATCTGGTGTGGTCTGGTTAGTTCATAATTTGACCATACATTAGTTTGACCAAATTTGGACAGTTGGGCAATTTGGCATCTATGTTGAATTTTACGCTGATCTATGGACAAAAGAAAGATGGCTTGATAACACTTCTTTTTGCAAAAAAGATAACTTGGGTTTCCCTTTAAAATGGGGGGGGGGGGGGCTTCTAACATAAGGGCGTTCTCTGATGTGAAAGAGAGGGCTCCAATGTGAAAGGAGGGGGATTTGATCTGGATCTTCTGATTTGTAGGTGAGAATCGGAGGGGAAAGCGTAACTCTAATGTGAAAACAAGGACACTGATGTGATTGGGGGGGGTTCTGATGTGAAAGGGGGAACTCTGATGTGAAACGGGGGGCTTTGATGTGAGGGGGTACTCTGATATGGGAGAAGGACTCTGATTTGAAGGGTAGCTTCTGATTTGAAAGGGATATCTGATGTGAAAGGGGGGAGTTTGATCTGGAGGGAGTCTTCTGATTTGGAAGGGAGAATTGGAGGTGAAAGTGTGACTCTAATGTGACAAGAAGGATGCTGATGTGATGGGGGGTTTATGATGTGAAAAGGGGGGCTTTGACGTGAGAGGGGGTACTCTGATATGGGAGAAGGACGCTGATCTGAAAGGTAGCTTCTGATTTGAAAGGGAGATCTGATGTGAAAGGGGAACCTTGATGTGAAGGGGGGCTTCTGATATGAAAGGGGGGCTTCTGATATGAAAGGGGGGCCCTTGATGTGAAGGGATGCTTCTGATGTAAAAGGGGGGGGGGGCCTTGATGTGAAGGAGATGCTTCTGATGTGAAAGGGGGCACCTTGATGTGAAGGGGGGGCTTCTGATATGAAAGGGGGGCCCTTGATGTAAAATGGGGGCTTCTGATGTGAAAGGGGGAACCTTGATGTGAAGGAGGGCTTCTGATGTGAAAGGGGGGCCCTTGATGTGAAGGAGGTGCTTCTGATATGAAAGGGGGGCCCTTGATGTAAAATGGGGGCTTCTGATGTGAAAGGGGGAACCTTGATGTGAAGGAGGGCTTCTTATGTGAAAGGGGGGACCCTTGATGTGAAGGGGGTGCTTCTGATATGAAAAGGGGGCTCTTGATGTAAAAGGGGGGCTTCTGATGTGAAAGGGGGGACCTTAATGTGAAGGAGGGCTTCTGATGTGAAAGGGGGGAACTTGATGTGAAGGGGGGAGCTTCTGATGTGAAAGGGGGGACCTTGATGTGAAGGGGGGGCTTCTGATGTGAAAGGGGGGACCTTGATGTGAAGGAGGGTGCTTCTGATGTGAAAGGAGGGACCTTGATGTGAAGGGGGGCTTCTGATGTGAAAGGAGGGACCTTGATGTGAAGGGGGGCTTCTGATGTGAAAGGGGGCACCTTGATGTGAAGGGGGAGGGGGCTTGTGATGTGAAAGGGGGGACCTTGATGTGAGAGGGGGCTCTGATGTGAAAGAGGGCCTCTATTGGGAAGAAGGGAACTTCTGATGTGAAGGGGGTTCTCTGATGTGAAAGAGGGGGGCTTCTGATTTGGAAGGGAGATCGGATGTGGCAGGTATCATTTAACTGAAAGTATGACATTAAAAAAATAATTACATTTTAATTACATTTTACATAATACAAGGACATTTGTATCAACATATTTTAGTTTACAGTAGAACTCCAGGTAAACAGCTAAATAAATAGATGGAATTCAAATATGGGAGTGGTTTTAACTGACAAAGGATTTGTATTTCTATCTGCCCTGTTCTTAGACAGCACAGCCCAGTAAAGTAATGCTTACAGGTCTTGTCCCTCCCCCAGCCTGTGACTGGACAGTGGAAGGAGAAGCAGCAGACTAATGAGCTCATCCTTCTGTCCTTCTCCTATTTGTATGTCCTTTGTTAGCTCATAAGCACTGCAGCACACCTAATTGGCTCCCTGTGCTGCTTCTTCCTGCTCAGTTGTGAGCTCTGCTGTACCAAGGATTGCAAGAGGCTAATACCAAGTCACATTTAGGTATTTATATGGCTTACATTAAAAAAAAAAAAAAAAACACCTTTAATAATTCATAAATCAAAATAAAGCTTCACTATTTGTGTCTTTTATATCTGCCTGGATTTTATCTTTTAGTGTTTGTGTTTATATATACTGTATTATAAGTAAAAAAGAACAAAAGAAACAGCAAAAACGATTCTTTACTTTTGAGCAAAGTCCCCTTTAAGAGTCAGCTGTGCATAACTAAAGAGAAGCCAGGATAGTCATTTCTATTTTCTACAGCAAGTCATCATTTCCTACCAAAATGAAATAGTCAAATCTTTATTTTATTACAAAAGTCATTAATTTTGTATAAATTGGTAATTGAAACAAGTTTATTGTACCCCAAATGTGTGCTTTAGAGAGAGAAAAAACTCCCAGGAACACACCTGTGGAATAAGGATGTGTGTGTTTTATTTAATCCTCTGATCGCGGAGAAACGCAGTGGGATGTTTTTCATTGGAACCCTACTGTTAGGAGCCGTGTCTGGAGGCTGAACAACACATATCTCAATATTCAAAGCTTTACAAATCATTAACTGCAAAGACTTCTGACAATAGTGTTTGAAATAATATTTGAAGACAGATTTCTTCAATTAGACATATGTAGTGGCTGCAGCCCTAGTAGTAGCACAGGAGCTAGGCATGACAAAGGAAACCTTAATAGGAACTGATGGAAATTAATGAAAAAGCTAGAGACGTTTCTGTATTTTAAAGGAATAGGATATCTTAACCAAAAGCTGCCATAGCAATAGTGCTAAAAAATAAAACTACATTAACCACTTCTGGACCGGAAGATTTTCCCCCTTAACCTCCCTGGCGGTATGATTATGTCAGGAATTACATACCAAAAGCGGTACAATTGCTTTCATGGAAATTTGGCGTTATGTATTATAGGCCTACAATTCTTAGTAATTACTGACTTAAACCTGACCAAAACAAGACTCTAGTAGACATCCCAGATGTGATAAATTTGAAACACAAACACGTGAATTATAATCGAATCAATAATATTATTTTATTATTTAATATATAATATATATAATAAAATTATATTATTGACTAGATTATAATTCATGCATTATATATTATATATAGATATGTGTGTGTGTGTATATATATATATATATATATATATATATATATATATATATATATATATGTGTATATATATATATATATATGTATATATATATATATATATATATAATATATAACGCATGAATTATAATTGAATCAATAATATAATTTTATATATATATGTGTGTGTGTGTGCATATATATATATATATATATATATATATATATATATATATATATATATATATATATGCGCATATATATATATGCATATATATATATATATATATATATATATATATATGCATATATATATGCATATATATATATATATATATATATATATACACACACACACACACACACATATATCTATATATAATATATAATGCATGAATTATAATCTAATCAATAATATAATTTTATTATATATATTATATATTAAATAATAAAATAATATTATTGATTTGATTATAATTCACGCGTTTGTGTTTCAAATAGATGCTTTCAGATCACATATATACTGTATATGCAAATATATATGCAGCGGCTTTCTCCTGCTGTGATCACACACATCGGGAGCCAATAAGTGGGTATGGCGGAATCAATGCACCTGCCGATGATCCAACAGAGAGGCACAACAGTGGTCTGCCTATGTAAACAAGGCGGATTGCTGTTCTGTCAGCAGGGAAGGCATGGATCCTGTGTTCTTGCAAAGCAGGGACATGGATCCATACCTTCCCCTAGTTAAAGCACCTCCCACACTGTATAAAAATACTGGCTAGGCACATAGTTAACCCTTTGATCCTCCCTGATGTTAACTCCTTCCCACCCAGTGTCATTAGTACAGGGACAGTGCATATTTTTAGTACTTATCACTGTATTAGTGTCACTGGTCCCCGAAAAGTGTCAAAAGTGTCAGGTAATGCCCAAATGTCTGCCGCAATATCTTAGTGCTGCTATAAGTCGCTTATCACCGTCATTATTAGTATAAAAATAAATAACTAATTTCAAATATCCCACGGTTTGTAGACGCGATAACTTTTATGCAAACCAATCAATATACGCTTATTGGGATTTTTTTGACCAAAAATAAGTGGCAGAATACATAGTGGCCTAAATTGATGAAGAAATTTGATGTTTTAAATTTTTTTATAGTTTTTTAAAGCAGAAAATAAAAAATATTGTTTAGGATATGCGCTCTGAAGGAACGGCCACCAGTGCCATTTATTCAGAGCCCTGTGCCGTGACGGGCGGCTCCCACATGCATGCACGGGAGTGATGTCACGTGGCTCTGGCCAGTTGCACAGCTGAAGCCTGCGGACCCGGAAGGAAGACGGGTGAAGATGGATGTGGCCTCCAGTGGGGACGATGAGGGCTTCATTTGCAGGTAAGTGTCACATAATGTGCTAGTATGCAATGCAGACTAGCACATTATGCCTTTATTTTGCAGGTAAAAAAAAAAAAGAAAAAAAAAATAGCAGACTTTACTTCCTCTTTAAATACCACCAAAAAACAAATCTATCTTTGTGAAATAATGATATAAAGACTAAACCTTGGGGCCCCCTTGCAGGTTTCTGGAGGTTTCTCTTACGCATGGGATAACTTTGAGCTAAGTAGAGTACACGTCAGAGATGGAGATGACCAGGAGAGACAAACTGTAATGTGAACCTGTTGTCCTTGATTTATGTACTTTAAGTTGCTATTGGGTACATTACATTAATAAAGCATTTTCTCTATAGCATACAACATTTAACCACTTAGCGACCACCTCCCCCAGTTTTGCTACGGCAGGTAGCCTCTGTCCCTCGAAACGACGCACCTGTACATCACTGCGCGGGACCGCTAGCGGGAGCACACGCCCATTCGCCACAGAGGAAGCCGATCAGTAGGTCAGAACCGCCGATCAGCTGTCTCCATGAGGAGCAATGCCCACCAGTCACCCGCGATCGCTCCTCGCGGAGACAGAACAGCGGCCTGCCGCTGTAACACGGCAGACCGCTGTTCTGTCAGTTATGAACACAGGGATCCTGTCTCTGTGTTAATGCAGAAAGCCCATCCCCCACACAGTTAGAAAGCACTCCCTAGGGACACATTTAACCCTTTGAGTGCCTGGGTGTTAACCCCTTCCCTGCCAGTGTCATTACTACAGTAACAGTGCATATTTTTAGCAGTGATTACTGTAGTCATGTTACTGGTCCCCCCCAAAAGTGTCAGCTGTCCCCTGCAATGTCGCAGTCCCGCTAAAAATCGCAGATCGCCACCATTACTAGTATAAAAAATAAATATAAATAAATAAATAAAAATGACAAATCTTTCCCCTAGTTTGTAGACACAATAACTTTTGCACAAACCAATCAATAAACATTTATTGTGATTTTTTTTTACCAAAAATCTGTGGCAGAATACGAATTGGCCTAAAATGATGAAAAAAAATTAGATTTTTAAATTCTTTTTTTTTTGGGAATGTTATATAGCAGAATGTAAAAAATATTTTATTTATTTTTTTTTTTTTTCAGAATTGTTGCTCTTTTTTTGTTTATAGCGCAAAAAATAAAAATCGCACAGGTGATCAAATACCACCAAAAGAAAGCTCTATTTGTGGGAAAAAATGTTTATTTGGGTAGAGCGTCGCACAACCACGCAATCATCAGTTAAAGTAATGCAGTGCTGTATCGCAAAAATTTCCCTGGTCATTAAGGGGGTAAAACCTTCCGGTCCAGAAGTGGTTATTGTAAAGTTTTTCATTTCTATGAGTTGATTCATTTTTTTTTATCTTTTGTAAACAATTACAATGTTCTTGTAATTGGGCCAGTGCTCTCCCTGCCTATTTGGTATAAAGATCACTTGTAGTACAAAGGGTAGATTTACTAAAACGGGAGTGTGCAAAATCAAGTGCAGTTCTTTATAAAAAAAAAAACAATCAGCCAAAAGTTTTTTGTTTTTTTTTGGCAATTGAACTTTGAAATTGGCTTAATTGAACAATCTGAAGTTAGAAGCTGATTTGCTACCATGCACAGCAGCGTCAAATTTTGCACTCTCCAGTTTTAATAAATCAACCCCACAGTGTTGCATTACTGAATAATTGTTATTCAAACTATCACCTAAAATGACTAATGGGCCATACACACTATACAATTTTCTTTAGATTTTTTCCTTCAGACTTACCAAAACCATATAATATGAGGTCAAACCTGAACACTTTTCATTTGTATGCAATCAGGCAGGTCCTTGCACTACATAGAAAAGGTAAATCTAAAGGAAATCTGACAACAAAAGTTGTATAGTGTGTATCCAGCTTAAGGCTGGCCATACATGTTCAATATTGTACAATTTTCCTTTAGATTTACCAAAAACCATATAATAGGAGGTTAAACCTACTAAACAACTTTCAGTTGTATCCAATTAGGCAGGCCCTTGCACTACATAGTTTAAAGCGGAGTTCCACCCAAAAGTGGAACTTCCGCTTTAGGTGGTCCTAACCCCTGACATGCCACATTTGGCATGTCATTTTTTTGGGGGGGGGGAGCGGGTACCTAGTTTTGACAGGTACCCGCTCCCACTTCCGCGGCGCCCTGAGCGGAAGTTCTCCTCTCCCCCTCCCTCCCTGCAATCTTCTGGGACATGTCAAAGGTCCCAGAAGATTGCCGGCCAATCACGGCGCGTAGCGCAACCCGCGCATGCGCAGTGCGTACCCGGCTGTGAAGCCGCAAACTGTCACAGCCGGGTGCCCACAGCAATGATGCCGGCGCCGAGGGAGAGGATCGAGGCTTCGGGCGCCCGCATCGCTGGACCGTTGGACAGGTGAGTGAAATGGCTGGAACTCCGCTTTAACCACTTGCCGACTGCTCACTAGAGCTGTACTGCGGCAAAGTGGCTCTTGTAGGTCTGACGACGTAGACCTACATCGCCAGACACACCCCTTTCTCGGCAGCGCGCGCGCGCCGCCGGAGGCTCGTTCCCGCTGTATTCAGTCACAGCGGGAGTCGGCCAGGGGAGGAGCAGCGGCGATCGCCGCTGCTTTTCCCCGATCGTCGGGGAATCGAGTGTGGAGATCCGCCTGCTTGTGTAAACAAAGCGGGCGAATCTCCTAAGTGACAGGCAGGGTCAGATTGCAGGGTTCAGCGTAGCTGAACCTGCGATCTGTCCCTGTGTCACTCAGTCACCTCCCCCCACACACGTTAGTATGCACCAGGCATACATTAACCCCTCCCTCTCCAATAAAATTAACCCCTTCCCTGCCAGTGTCATTTTTACAGTAACAGTGCATATTTATAGCACTGATTACTGTAGTAATGTCACTGGTACCCCCAAAAGTGTCAAAAATGTCAGTCAAGGGTCCAATCTGTCTGCCGCAATGTCGCAGTCCCGCAAAAAAAATCGCAGATCGCCGCCATTACTCGTTAAAAAAAACCCACCAAAAATGACAGAAATCTTTAACTTAGTTAGTAAACGCAATAACTTTTTGCGCAAACCAATCAAAATACGCTTATTGTGTTTTTATTTTACCAAACATAGGTAGCAGAAAACAAATTGGCCAAAAATCTAAAAAATTTTTGATTTTTACATTTTTTTTGGGGGGAATTTCATATGAAAAAATGTGAAAAATATTGTTATTTTTTCAAAATTTACGCTCTTTTTTTGTTTATAGCACAAAAAGGAAAAAATCGCACAGGTGATCAAATACCACCAAAAGAAAGCTCTGTTTGTGGGAAAAAAGGACGTAAATTTCATTTGGGTACGGCGTCGCACGACCGCGCAATTGTCAGTTAAAGTCGCACAGCGCCGAATCGCGAAAAGTGGCCCAGACGTAAGACAGCAAAATCCTCCGGTGGTAAAGTGGTTAAGGTAAATCTAAAGGAAAATTGTACAAGAAAATTGAACATGTATGGCCAGCCTAATAAACAGGTATATACAAGCTAGTGCTCAAATAATTAAGGGAAGGCATATTTCTGAACCTTTAACCAGTTTGATAGGTTCATTTGAACATTTGAAACAAGCTGACACGACCTTACAACTTTCTCAGGTATAATAACCTTCAATACAATATTGATATTTTCTCACTAGAGCATTGTATCCAATCTTCCTTGTTTAATCTCCCTGCATTAAAAATCAACTAAAACTTTATGCCAGGAAAGCACAATTCTCCAAGTCTTTAAAGATTATTAACATACTGACTAAAAGTTAATTTTCTTTTTCTAGTGTGACTTTTTTTCCCCTCCCCCCCCCTTTCCTATAAATGTTTAATCATAAAAAATCATTAGAACTGAAATGCTTCAGTACAATGTCTTCACCGCCCATTGCTCCAGTAGCTTAGTCAAACCTTCCTAGATTACTGTAATTTACAAAATGAATAAAAAAATTGCAAAGGCTTTGTTCGGCTTTTCAATGCACCATTAATACACTGTTCGAAAATTGGTTCCAAAAATGAAATTGCTAAATTCTGGAAGATTTGATGCCTTTTGCTAATGAGAAGCCGCATCCTTCTCTTTGCTAAGGATCCAGACTTTCCTGATAGAGTCTTGGGCTGTTTATTAATAATGAATGTTGGTGTGTGGAATGTTATCAGCTCAGACACAATCCAACCAATAGTTAGCCCTGATGGGGGTAGCTAGGATCCTCATTAGCTGAACATATTTAATCCAGAAGTTTCTTATCAAATGTCACACCTGCATCTCCAAATGGCATTTTCACATTCATTCGCATGTATTTCATAGATGAGGCTCCAAGGTGCTTCACGGAGATTAAGAAGGAGAGACTACAAGCTTATTTTATCATTTAGTGAGTCTGGAAAGAATCCAAGAAGTTTTTGTCTTGTTGTTGTAATTAGAAAGCCTTTTAAGTGATAACGTATGCACAGCCATATGAATATGTAGCGATCATGCGAATGCTATTTGAAATAAGGGGACAGCTTCTGTTTTTTTTTTTTTTTTTTCTCCCCTCCATCCCGTCGTATGCCGGAAAATACAGAATTTTATAGTGCATGGGAAGGATTAACTTCAAAACTTTAGGCAACGAAATCTGTCTCCTGTTGTTTACAAGCTTACAGAGACCGAGGATGGAGTATAATCTTTAGGTTTGTTTAGTACAAAAAAAGGGGACAAATATGGGATTTTATACATCTCCTGGCATTGAAGGGGTTAAATGGATGGGTCTTATCAGGGAAGAATAATGGAGTACACAGGGTTGTAATGATCTATGACAGGGTGCCATTAGAGAATTATTATAGGGGCCCTGTATAGTGGTTACATTGTATTTTACAATGTATTTATAGAGTGCTGACAATTTATGTAGCACTTTGCATATTGTACATTCACATCAGTCCCTGCCCTCATGGAGCTTACAATCTAAGGCCCCCCAGGGGAGAACTGGGCCAGGGGGCAGGGGGGCAATTACAATGTATTTATAGAGTGCTGACAATTTATGTAGCACTTTGCATATTGTACATTCACATCAGTCCCTGCCCTCATGGAGCTTACAATCTAAGGCCCCCCAGGGGAGAACTGGGCCAGGGGGCAGGGGGGCAATTACAATGTATTTATAGAGTGCTGACAATTTATGTAGCACTTTGCATTTTGTAGATTCACATCAGTCCCTGCCCTCATGGAGCTTACAATCTAAGGCCCCCCAGGGGAGAACTGGGCCAGGGGGCAGGGGGGCAATTACAATGTATTTATAAAGTGCTGACAATTTATGCAGCACTTTGCATATTGTACATTCACATCAGTCCCTGCTCTCATGGAGCTTACAATCTAAGGCCCCCCAGGGGAGAACTGGGCCAGGGGGCAGGGGGGCAATTACAATGTATTTATAAAGTGCTGACAATTTATGCAGCACTTTGCATATTGTACATTCACATCAGTCCCTACCCTCATGGAGCTTACAATCTAAGGCCCCCAGGGGAGGACTGGGCCAGGGGGCAGGGCCCCCCCCGGCCGCTCTGATGCCCCGTAAAATGGCTGCACAGCTTCGGCCACAGACATGCCTAAAGGATTCCTGGTGAAAAGAACTAAAAATTCTCTGCTGCTAGCCTACTGAGTGCAGGATGAAGACATGGACACAGCGCAGATGGTGTAAACTGTGTCTGAGCAGAGGCTAGTTCCATGCCCCACTGGAGACTCTCCTCCCCTGGCCTGCCCCAAGTTCAGCCAGTGAGCAGAGTACCTGTGGACACTCTATGCATGCCTTTCCTTTCTAGTACTCCGGGCCTAACTGGTGTTTAAAAGGTTTGTTGGCAATACCTTCCGAGTACAAAATATTCAAACCAGTTTAAAAAAAAAATGATCTTATTTTTTACAGGTATGAAAATAGCACTGACCATTTATACAACACATTAACATCAGTCATTGACCTCAAGGGGCTTGCAATCTAAGGTCCCTACATCACATTCTGGGGTCAATGTAGAGCTACCACCATGACTTTAAAGTGTGGGAGGAAACCCACACAAGCACTGGAAGAACATGCAAACTTTATGCAATGGGCATCCGGATTTGAAGCGAGAACCCCAGTGCTACATAACAGGAGTGTTAACCACTAAACCACTGCGCTGCCTTTGTATGTTGTTGTGCCTAGGCTCACATGAATCACAACTAACTTTCATGTAGGCTTCAGCCTTACCCTATTACATGATTTCTCCACCTATAACAACTAAAACATGCAATTGGATCTTTTCAGTCATTGACCTCAAGGAGCTTACAATCTAAGGTCCCTACATCACAATCCGAGGTCAATGTAGAGCTACCAGCATGGCTTTGGAGTGTGGGGAAAAAACCCACACATGCACAGGGAGAACACGCAAACTTCAAGCAAAGGGCATCGGAATTTGAAGTAAGGACCCCAGTGCTACGTAGAAGGAGTGCCAGCCACTAAACCACTGCACTGCTCTTGTTGTTGTTGTGACTAGGCATGGGCGTAACTACAGGGGTTGCAATTGCAACCGAGCCCCATGCTCCAGGGGGCCTGTGCGTCTCCCCTGTACACCTGGATAGGAGGGGCGGCGGGGGCAGCATGTAGAGAAATCACCATCCTCCTTTTTCCTCCTGTAGCTGCAGGAGGAAAATGGAGGAGATTGGTTCTTCTGTATGCTGCCCTCGCCACTCCTCCTATCCAGTTCACTTGTGTTCTGCTGTCTCTGGGCCCCTGTGTGCTCCCCTGGTCCCCCCCTCCAATGTGCACTCTCCCCTCTCCTGCCGGCTGATGCAGGGGATGTGTCACAATAGAGAACCAGGAAGGGGTCGGTAAATATGTAATTTACCAGCTCCTTCCTTTTCTGAATGGACAGAGTCATAGTCAGTGACATTGTAAACAAATAAAATAAAATGATAAAAAAATAATACAAATAAAATACCAAAAAATAAAAACTACTGACTCCAGTGGGTGAACTTCCAGGATCGCAAAGGTCACACTTGCAACCGGGCCCTGGCATTCCACCACCGTGGGGAGGCGCCAAGATGGCAGGATGCAGAACTTGTGAAAAGGTCCCGCTGCGGGACCGTAATAAAGGGCCCCCAAGAGTAAAGGACCCCAGGATCAGTGGGAAGAGCCCCAGGCTTGAAGGGAATGGCCCCAGCCAGGGGTCCGGGGGGCCCTTAATGGTTTCTTGCACCGGGGCCCTGAAGGTTCTAGTTACGCCTCTGTGACTAGGCTCCCATGAATCACAACCACTTTTCATGTAGGCTTCAGCCTGACCCAATTACATGATTACTCCACCTATTACAAATAAAACATGCATTTGGAACTTTGGGTGGACCTTCCAGAACTGGGAAGGACTTCCAGAATGGGAGAGAAGTACATTGGTGTGCAACGTTCCTTGTTTTCATTGCTGTCATATGTTGTTGCTGGATTTTCCATAATGTAATGGCGACAAAGTGACACCATCATTATGGGCCTTGTGCAAGATAATGGAGACACACAATGTGCTCCGGGGAAACCTCACCTTTGAAGCTCCTGAGATACAAACTTTAATATCAGTTTTGAGTGGAGCATTTTTTTTTTTTTTTTTTTTAGTGAGCGCAGATGGAGCCGCTATTGTTAGAGCAAAGCTGTGTAAGCACAGTACTGTTGTTCCACAAGTAATTACCGTTCTTTTATTGTACTAGAAAAGTCATGCTGGATCTTTATGCATATCTCAGTTCATGCTTACATTATACACTGCAGGTTTCATTCAACTGAAGGGAAATTGTTTGTTTGTTAAATAATTTTGATAAGGTTTTATTTTTTTTTTCTCTCCATCTTGAAGCAGCAAAGTTGGAAAATCTCTAAGAGCAGGTTCATTTATAAAGCAAACAAACAAAAAATAGAAGCAGCTAAGAATAGCCGACAAATATCAACATAATATTTATCTAACATATTTCCGGAAGATTTGTGCTACTGTTTGAATGTAATGTGTTCTATCTTGTCCCTCAGGCTGGGATGGTGGAATATTAAACGTTGGTGCATTATATCAGTCGGAAGCCCACTGGGAGCTGTGTTGTATTAAAAAATGGTCTTTTAATTTCAAAGAACAGATTGTAGAAAAGCAGCAGCGAGTCTAAGGAATCCTGGAGCCTCCATGGTCATGCCCATGTCTGTATTAACATACCATCACATATTTACAGAATGTTACCCCAACATTTCATATTGCCGATATGCCTCTGTTGTACCATGTACTTGAAAAGTAGCCTACTCTCTTTGTTTTGATTCCTTTGTGTGAAATACCTGGTGATCCTACGTGTTTGCCTGCTTTCCTATTCCATGCTGACCATGCTAGGCATGAGAGCACATTCATCCTAGTGTAGTCAGTTTTCTGGGAGCACAGCCTGCCTGTCCTCCACTATTAGAATTTGTGCTGACTCCCCCACCCTGCACAGCCATTCACTGGGAAGATCATTATGCTGCTCTTTCTCCACCCCCATCTCTAAGTCCCTTATGCTGCTAACAGAGGTAATTAATAATGTACAGGTTACAAACAAGATAGGTTCTGTAGATTTGTTCCTAAATTTAATTTCTTAAGTGTAACTCCAGCCAAAAAAACATTTTTACGTTTTTTGGATAGTATAGGGAAGGGTTAACACCCCTGTAACATTTGTTTTGCTGTCTGTGCCGCTGTTCAGAAGATTTCAGATCACTTTCTGTCCCTGCGACAATTGAGTTTTGAACATTTTGGGTTGTTGCGGAAACAAGGATTCCTGTCGTCTCCCTTCATTTGTAAGTAGGAGTCGTATGAAAGTCGGATGTATGTATCCTGGGGGCTGCCTGTATAAGGAATCCGTATATATATATATATATATATATATATATATATATATATATATATATACACACACACATACACACACACATACACACACACATACACGCACACACACACACACACACACACACACTATGTTGTCAAAAGTATTGGGACACCTTCCTTTATACGCACATGAACTTTAATGGCATCCCAGTCTTAGTCTGTAGGGTTCAGTATTGAGTTGGCCCACCCTTTTGCAGCTAGGCTGTCCAAAAGGTTTAGGAGTGTATCTATGGGAATCTTTGTCCATTCTTCCAGAAGTGCATATGTGAGGTCCTTCACTGATGTTGGACGTGAAGCTCTGTCTTGCAGTCTCTGCTCTAATTCAACCCAGAGGTGTTCTATCTGGTTGAGGTCAGGACTCTGTGCAGGCCAGTCAAGTTCCTCCTCCCCAAACTCACTTATCCATGTCTTTATGGACCTTGCTTTGTGCACTGGTGCGCAGTCATGTTAGAACAGGAAGGGCCATCCCCAAACTGTTCCCACAAAGTTGGGAGCATGAAATTGTCCAAAATGTCTTAGTATTGTGAGGCCTTAAGAGTTCCCTTCACTGGAACTAAGGGGCCAAGCCCAACCCCTGAAAAACAACCCCACAGCATAATCCGCCCTCCACCAAATGATTTGGACCAGTGCACAAAGCAAGGTCCATAAAGACATGGATGAGCGAGTTTGGGGTGGAGGAACTTGACTGTCCTGCAAAGAATCCTGACTTCAACCTGATAGAATACATTTGCGAGGATTAAGAGCAGAGACTGCAAGCCAGGCCTTCTTGTTCAACATCAGTGCCTGACCTCATAAATGCTCTTTTGAAAGAATGATCAAACATTCCCATAGACACACTCCTGAACTTGTGGACAGCCTTCCCATAAGAGTTGAAGCTGTTATAGATGCAAAGGGTGGGCCAACTCAATATTGAACCCTGCGGACTAAGACTGGGAAGCCATTAAAGTTCATGTGCCTTTAAAGGCAGGCGTCACAATGCTTTTGACAATATAGTGTGTGTGTGTGTGTATATATATATATATATATATATATATATATATATATATATGCATTAGGCATTTGGTGCACTCAACGGGGCTTACAGCAGGAGGAATTTTCCGACGTAGTCAACATTTGGCCACAGCCCACCTTTTATATATTTCTACACACACACTTTACTTGTATGCTTCCGTATATATTCCAGATCTGTGCAGTAATCCAGTGTAAAACCTTGCCTCTGTGCTGCACTTTTAGACTGGTCCCACAGCCTCCCCGGGCATATCATGTGCACCAGAAGGTTGCGGGTGGGGCACAGTGCTATCTTTGCTGTTTTTTGCATCTCTGGCACTGCCATCTTGTCTGTGGGAAGCCAGCTGTAACTTCCTGCTGTTTCCCCACCAGCTTCCTACTGTGCACCACATTTTCTGACTGGTCTTGCAACCTCCTGGAGCAAATGATGTGCCCAGCAAGATTGTGGGGGGGTTTGAACTCCTGCAATTCTCCCTTAGGTGAGAATGCAGAAGTTGGAGCAGATATCTGTCACACAGAGGTACCCTTTCCAATAAAAAAAAACCTACCAAAAATGGTGAGGGTGGGGGTGGGGGAAGATGAGTGTAACTTTTAAGTTCCACTTTAGGCAGACCCACCCAGAACACATGTGAAAAGCTTGCAGGAATCCAGCTACATCATAAAACAGAAGCTGAGAACAGGCTGGGTGCCTCCAGTTACATGTGACCTTTGATTTTGGCAATGATAAAAAGGCGGCATCCTTTCCGAAAAAAAGTATATGCCGCTGTCAGCATTCAGAAGAGAATGAACGAATGAACAAAGCTTTATTGTGATACATGAAGGGGACATATAAACATAAAGTACATATGTGAAGCTCCTCTTTCACCAAAACAACCATAAGAGCAATATTCCAGTGCAATATTACGCCGAGCATTATTTTGCCGCGCTCCTATCTACAAAAGCCTCTACCCACCAGTCAAGATAAGTCCTGAACTGAGCAGTATTGATCCACTAATAGCAGTTCAGAGTTTGCTGGTGACACTGTAACC
Source organism: Pelophylax lessonae (assembly GCF_965119305.1). Taxonomy (NCBI): domain Eukaryota; kingdom Metazoa; phylum Chordata; class Amphibia; order Anura; family Ranidae; genus Pelophylax; species Pelophylax lessonae. The sequence goes on along the minus strand of NC_138772.1, from coordinate 492,833,353 downwards.
CTCCAGACATAATGTCATAGGTTCTTATCCCCTGCCTCTTAACATCACCTGCCTATCTCCTCCGAGCTGTCACCTCTGGTAATACACTTCCAAAAGCTTTCTAATCGTTACTCGCTCAGGCTGCATTTTTTTTTCTGGCTTGTATATAAGTTGAGGAATTGCTTTGAGTTGTAAGAAGAACACGATTTCTTGTGTTGCAGCTTTCCTTTATGGTCTGGGCTTAACGGGCTACAATGCAGGGAAAATAGAGAAGCCATAGAGGACAGACAATATGAGGCTGCAGGAGAGGATCCAGCTTAGCGGAAATTGCAGCTATTTGGACTCAGGAGGCTGGATTTATCTCAGGGAACCTCGAGCCTTTTATAATGACCCAGAGAATGGGACTTTGTAAATATTGTGTTAATCCCAATATGTAGCACTGGAGAGACTGTAATAAAAGTGTAATGTAACAGTGCACCTAAGTCATTACTACTACAATGTTACACCAGATACGGCCGATAGCTAAGGAGCAATACAGCAGGCAATAGAGCAGGGTATAAAGTCAGTCGGATATAGCGTTCAAGACAAAGAACTGCAGTATACAAGGTCAAGGGACACAGTACAGAATGCAAAAGGACAAAATATCCAAATCAATAGAATACATCAATATGCACGTATGCAAAATGTATGTACTATGCTGAGTACGCTATGAAATAGGAAAAAAAAATACACCCACCCACATATACAATGTATATATACAGTATATATATATATATATATATATATATATATATTACGCTATGAAATAGAAAAAAAAAATATATATATATATACAAAAGAGGTGGACTAAGCAGCACTATTGCAGATTCTCTGTGCAATGCAATCGGACCGTACAATGAGATTTATTTAAATACCTGTATTTGTTTTGAGATTTTGATGTGTTCCTATGTAAAGAAGGGTGTGATCATGTTAGCCCAAAACCGTCATAATATGGAATACTTCTAATTACTTTTTGTATGTTTTTCCTTACAGTCTGAATACATGTAATGTGCAGCAAACCTTTGATATATATATATATATATATATATATATATATATATATTTTTTTTTTTTTTTTTTTTACGGGGGGAGATAATTTTTTGATACCATGCAGATTTAGATTTTGTAAGTTTGCCCACTTACAAAGAAATAAAGAGCCTATCACTTTTATCATAGGTGTATTCTACATGATAGAGATAGAATATCAACTACAAATCCAGAAAAAAACACATGATACAAATGTTTAAATTAAGTTGCAGTTCAGTGAGTAAAATAAGTATTTGATCCCCAAGCAAACCATGACTTAATACTTGGTGGAGAAACCCTTATTGACAAGAACAGAGGTAAGATGTTTCTTGTAGTTGGTGACAAGGTTTGCACACATCTCAGGAGGGACTTTGGTCCACTCTTCTTTACAGATCTTCTCTAAATCCTTAGGGTTTCTTGGCTGTCTCTTGGCAACTCAAAGTTTCAGCTCCCTCCATAAGTATTCTAAAGGATTAAGATCTAGAGACTGCCTAGGCCACTCCATGACCTTAATGTGTTTCTTCCTGAGCCACTCCTTTGTTGCCTTGGCGGTATATTTTGGGTCATTGTCATGCTACAAGACTCATCCACGGAGTGGCCTAGTCAGTCTCCAGACTCTAACCCAATAGAAAATTAACGGAGGGAGCTGACACTCCCCCCCCCCGCCCCATCTCAGCAGTCAGCAGCAGAGAGGAGGACAGAACTGCTCCAACAAATTCTGCGCCTCTCTGTGCAGCCGCAGCACCCCCTTTGTGCAGCCGCAGCACCCCCTCGTCTCCACCTCCCCGCTCTCAGTATTCAGCAGACTCCAGCCCTTCTCTGGTCCTCCTCCAGTTCCTGCATTTTATCCTTCCCAGCTCTGCCCCCAGTTTCTTCCTGGCAGCAGCACTGTGATGTAAAGGAGGGTGGGGGGGCTCCTGACTTCCGATGATGTGGGGGCTCTTGACATCTGATGTGAGGGGGGGGTAGGATGCTCTGAACATCTGCTTATAATTATTATGAGAATAATACAATTCTATGCCAGCTGAAAAGGAGGGTCACAAGGGGCTGTTATAATCCACAAGAAACTTTTTTGGAGACTGCTCAGAAAGAATATCATGGCAGAACCATTCTGTCTGAGCAGTCTCCAATAAAGTTTCTTGTGGATGATACCAGAGGCGACCCTACTTTTCACACTTGCATCAGCTGACAGCTACAGGAGTGTGAGTGGGCTCCATGCAGGTCTACACCTGCTCTTCACAGCTTAAGTTTTAAGTTATTGCTAAAGCCAGTAACATTGGAATGCAGAGGCATGCATATTTATTATGATAAAGACATATATATAGTCTTACAGATACAACCGACCCTTTAAGGGCAACCATAATGCTGATGCATCCTGCGATTAAATTGAGTTTGATATCCCTGCAGTAGAGTCTGGTTTTCTGCAATTGACCTCTCTTCCTTCCACAGCTTGAGTGCTGCTCTAAAGGGGACTTTAAGAGACTGATATCAATAGATATTCAGGTGCTTACACTCCTTGCTTTTAATGATTTTTATGCAAAACATTATTTCCTGAATTTGTATTTTCATACCTGCTTGGAGTTCAGTTTTAAAAGAGTACTACATACAAGCCAAGAGGTTGGCAATAAGCCAAGTGAATATAGCCAGGTGCCAGGGAACCCCTGCTAATAAATACTGTATTTGCACCTCATGGTACATCGGTGTGATGGTCAATAGGAAGAATATTACATTTGTGGTCAGTAGGAAGACTCCCACTTTAGAGATAGCTTAAAAGATAATTGTTATGAATAGTTTCTCTTATCTGATAGGCATAAACTGCTTAAGGAACCCCTGGTAACCAGGAATCCTGGTAAAGAAAGAATGGATAGAGTATGCAATTCATGAGATGCATACTTTAAACAACTGGAATGCAGTTTAAAAGTCAAAGGAAATCATTATGTTAGTCATAGGAATTCCTCTGGAAAACAATATTTAAGAAGAAATAAAATAGTAGAAAGGAATACTGCATATACAACAAATGAATAAAATATGTACATTGTATGTCACTAAATGATGGCATTCAAGTCTAAGGGATATAGGAAACAAATAATGTGACACATAGGGTGAAGAGTATTAGAACTCCATTGTAAACACACTGCCCCTGTCTATGTACAGATTTCCATTGTAATGGGTGGAAAATGCTGGGTATAGGGGACCAACTGGGGGGGGGGGGGGGTGTTGAATATACATTTCTAGCCTTGGGAGCCAGGCATAATTTATGGACTTGAACAGATGTAGAGGAGAGAGGGTTGTAGATAAATAGGAACAACCTACTTAGGAGGATTTGTTTCATCTCTGTGTATCACCTAAGGCCAGTCACCTCACTGGGTACATGTAAGGCAGGGTTTCTCAACTATAGATCCCTAGGGTCCCTCCGTAGGTTGCTAGGGGTTGCCTTGTGCCCTGTGCTCTGTACCTTGAGCCTCTTAGCTTTATCACTGAAGTGTGATGTCTAATTGCCTCTAATTTCTAGTCTCAGGAGACTTGGAGTAAGATGGGGATGTCACTACAGCAATGTTTCTCAACCATGGTTCCATAGAATTCCAGGATTCCTCCAGAGGTTGTTGGAGTTCCTTGAGTGATAAGCAATTTCTGCCTCTCAGATAAGTTCCTACTTACACCATTTTTTGCTATTTATAAATGGATAATTCTTCCCAATAATCACAAGTGTAAGGAACAGTCTTCCCATGAACCATTACACTAATATATCATAAGTTGTAAATATATATGTATCTATATATATATATATATATATATACTATATATATATATATATATATATATATGTTTGTATGTATATATATATATATACATATATATATATATATATATATTAGTGATTGACCAATATTGTTTTTTTAATGCCGATACTGATATTTTGGTCATCGGATATCGGTATCGGCCGATATTGGCCGATATTTTCGGACATGTAAAAAACATTTTTTTTCTTTTTTTTTCTTCAGGTACTCCTTGTGGAGGGATCTGGGGGCCTAAAAGACCCCAATCCCTCCTCGGCACTGAAAAGCATTCAAAACGCCAAGTTTGGCTGTTTTGAATGCTGTCAGTTTTTTTAATTCAGCGCCCAGTACCCGGAAGTGATGTCATGACATCACTTCCGGGTTTTTTACATGGAGATCGGTGCATGCGCACTTGCGGCAGGGATACCACCTTTCACGGGGACACATCTTCATGCTACACTGGGTCTTCTCTTCGGCAGCAGTGGCGGTGGAGGTAGGATGCCCGGGTCTCCTGGTGGGACGGGAGACCCAGGTGAGCCGTAGAAGGAGGCGGGAGGGGGGAGATGTCCCTTCCTGCTCCTTGTAATGACAGCCAGGCGGCTTCTGAGCCGTATCGGTTGTCATTACTAAACAGCTGACCATCGGCTATGGACACTGGTACCGGGGTGATGCCTCTAGCTGCAGGCATCACCCCGGTACATGCACTTTCTCTAAATATCGGCAATATCGGTAACCTCAGGGGCTGATTCCGATATATCGGGGAAAGTGCATATCGGCCCCCGATATATCGGTGTTGCCGATAATCGGTCAATCTCTAATATATATGAATATATATATATATATATATATATATATATATATATATATATAGTAATTTTTAACAGGGTTTCCCTGAGCCTGAAATTTTTTTTTAAGGGTTTCTCTGAGTTAAAAGGCTGAGAAAGGATGATGTAAGGGTTACAACCACTTTAACTGGACATTAAGAGGAATGCATCATTCAAGCTTTTTTTTTTTCTACATTTGCATTTAACAATTCATTGATGAAAGTGATAGCTAAAGACCACATGGATAAGTCAATCACTTAAAAATTTCCCAAAGACCGCTTCCTGGGGCACCATAGGCCACCTTCTTTTTATTTGGGTATCTTCCATGTGTAACCAACGTTAGCATTATGTTGTAATTTTATTAAAGGAAAGTAATTTGGAATTTTCAGTGACACTTCAGTTTATACAGTAAAAATGTGTGTGATCATATTTTTTTTAAGGTCAGCTGCAAAGCCCTAGCAAAATGGTTACCATGCAATCCTTCCTACAGACAGACATAAGCTGTGCTTAAATATCCAGTGCCCTCTTGCGTGGCCTTTTTTGATTTTGTGATACTTTAATGCTTCTCAACTAACTTCCATTAAGTAGTTCTTGTGGGATAGTATTCCAAGGTTAAAGTGATTAAATAACTTTTATGGTTGATCAAATATAAGCCCTTATTATACGCAGTAGGCAAAACCATACATTTTAATTACTTTGTTATCAACCATCTAGCTATTTACATTTCATTTTTTCCGTCAGAACTAAGAATTTGTGCGACTTTCAGTGAAAATGCCTAAGATGCGCTTCTTACAGGGTTTCTTTAAATTCGTCTTATTGTAAAGAAGCATCGCACCTGAAAATTAAATGTGGACGAGGGATTGTAATTATCTTAACTTTTTACAGAACCCAAAAAAAAAGAAAAGAAAAAATAATAATTGTTCGGACTGCTACTTTTTTTTAAGGTAATTTTAAGGTAATTATTCTGTGGCTGAATAAGTGGCCATCACATAGAAATTTGCATAAATCCACTGTAACAGTGCAAAATTTTACTATATACTTCATATACTTCAACTATATACTTCAAGAGGGTAACACCTAAATGCACGTGTTACATCAGCACACTGAAGTCAGAATTTTTGTCATGTAGGCTCGTTTTTTCAAACAATTCCTTTAAAGTATAAATAAATTGAAAATATATGTTTTAGATCGAATGAGACTGTGTAAAATCTGTTCTGTACTTTTTTTTTCAAAATAAAACAACTTCTGTACTTGGATGCTCCTTCTAATAAAGACTGGTCACTGCTGCACTCTCTTCTTCTGCAGGGTGACTGGTCTTGTCTCCGCCCCCTCCTGTAGTTTTCTGCAGGGAGCCTGCAGTAGGTGGAGCTGTTGAGCCCCTCCCATGGCTCTGCTTCCTTTACAAGGTATGTACAGCATGATGATGTCACTGCTACTTTACAAAGTAGTATCTGGGTTTACAAAGTAATGTAAAAATATGTTTTTTTTTTTTATCAAGAACGTTTTATTAAACAGAATGCGGCAATCCAGGACAATGAAGACAGTGCTAATAAACATACATTTTCACAGCAATTATAGTCTAAAACAGTCTCGTCTGAAAATCTTTCAATAGCTTCCAATACAAATAGAAGACAAAAGTAACAAAAAGCAGGGAATCAAATTACAGTATAAGGCATATCCAGTACTTCATCTCAATTGTCCCCCTGAACATCGGAATAATTTGTGTACGTGAGTTTTCTCGGGCTAAGGCAAGGCGCAGCTAGCCATGGTCCCCGTAATTTCCTAAATTTGCCGGGGCAGTCCTTGTGTTGGTAAATATGGTGTTCAAGTAGAAGGGTGTTTTCACCATTGGTCACCCAATTGGGTGTAATGAAAGAGGGCTCAACTCAGGGCTGTCCTTGCAAACTCGGCAGGCACTACTTTCCCAAGAATGCTTTAAAGGCAGAATTTAGGATCTAGCAGGACATTAACTTGGAACACCTTGTTTAGTGTGTCTGCCACCCCCTTCCAGTAAAGGTGTAGCTTTGGGCAGTGCCAAAGCAAGTGGATCAGGCCCCTATGGTCTCTCCTGCATTTCTAACAAAGGGGGTCAGCTAGATTACCCATTTTGTAAAGATGTATTGGGTTGTAATGCGTTCTCAATAAAATGTACAGCTGGGACAGTTTCTGAGATATGTTAGGCAAACATGTCACCACAGATTGGAACACCTCATCCCACTCATCTCCTATAAGTGGACCTATATCTTACATAGTTAGTGAGGTTGAAAAAAGACACAAGTCCATCCAGTTCAACCCATGATGCGTGTGTGTTTGCTTTTAACCGTACATTGTGTACCCCTGTATGTTGTGGTCTTTAAGGTGTACATCTAATAGTTTTTTGAAACTATCTATGCTCCCCGCTGATACGACTGCTTGTGGAAGAGAATTCCACATCCTTACTGCTCTTACAGTGAAGAACCCCTTACGCACTTTAAGGTTAAACCGCCTTTCCTCAAGTTTTAGTGAGTGGCCACGTGTCTTATTGTATTCCCTTTCTCTGAATAGTTTGTTCCTTATGCTAGGGTCGCCAGTACAGTATTTGTACATTGATATCATATCCCCCCTCAATCGTCTCTTCTCCAGAGAGAATAGGTTCAGTGCTTGTAGTCTTTCCTCATAGCCGATGTCCTCCATTCCCCTAATTATTTTTGTTGCCCTCCTCTGGACTTTCTCCAGTTCCAGCACATCCTTCCTGCGGACCGGTGCCCAGAACTGGACAGCATACTCCAGATGTGGCCGGACCAGAGTCTTGTAGAGCGGGAGAATAATCTCTTTATTTCTGGAGTGAATCCCCCTTTTTATACATCCCAGTATTCTGTTGGCTTTGCTTGCGGCGGCTTGGCATTGCATGCCACTGCCAAGCCTGTTGTCTACCAGTACCCCCAAGTCCTTTTCCATCCTAGACTCACCCAGAGGTTCACCCCCTAGTGAATAGCTTGCTTTCTGGTTTCTGGCACCCAAGTGCATTACTTTACATTTTTCTACATTAAACCTCATCTGCCATGTGGTTGCCCACCCCGTTATTTTGTTCAGGTCTGCTTGCAAGATTTCCACATCCTGCATAGAAGATATTGGCATGCCTAATTTAGTATCATCTGCAAATACTGAGATTGTACTAGATATCCCCTCCTCTAGATCATTTATGAATAAATTAAACAGGATTGGTCCCAGGACAGAACCCTGGGGGACCCCACTTTCCACACCCGCCCAATCCGAGTACTCCCCATCTCTCTCCCACTGGGCCATTGCATAAACATTGGTCGACCACCAGAGCTTGCAGTGTTGATCTGTCACCGCTGCACTGTTCTGTCTGAGTATTGGAGACCTGCCTTTTGTTTTGGGGGATCCTATTGGATTGGCTCTCTTATCCTTGAGGACTCCATTGGATATCTTCACTACACGGTCATTTGACCCACCCTAACCGGGGGTCATGAGGTTCCGGTAAGCAGACACCCCTTCCATCTGGTGAACGCGGTGTTAACTAAGTTTACTCCAGCTTTATTGATGTCACTCTGTGGTGTTGGACTATAATCTTTTTCTTTGGACCTTTATCACTGCATTTGTTGAACTTTTTATCACACGGGAATTCCCAGCAATTGTGTTTATGTTGGCGCTGTATTTTGTATTTATTTACAAAGATATGATTGAATGAAAGTTTTGTGCATAGAGTTCAGATTTAAGGTCAATGTCTCTGTGCACCCTTCTTTTATTTTCGTTATCAAGGCACTACATATTGGCTTGATGGATCTGCTAGGAGGTTGTCAGACTGGCATGTAGGCAAATTGTTTATCTGTCAATAGGTGTCCCACTGCACAATGTCATTAACAATGGAAAAATATAAAATTATCCCTTGCAGTGGGTTTGTGCCTGCACTGCATAGGGTTAACTAATCATTTTGTCCAGGGGAGAAGATAAGTGCCTTTGCTTACCTGATCCTCCAATCCTCCAGCAGATGGCGCTTCCCCTTGCTCCAGCTGTGTACTGCCCTCTGTGTCATCACATGCAGTGCAGGGTTATGAACCCTGCAATGATCTTGATGACATCAGGACCTTATATCAGTGGAGCGTAGTGGATAACACTCTGTGGAGAACGGTCTAGTAGCAGGGAGTAATGGAGGATAGGGTAAGTAAATCTGCTTTTCTGTGTCTCCTAGATCTAAATGAGCAATTAATCCTAGCAATGTCCACTGCAAGGAACAATTTTATAGTTTCCAGGAGTTGGGCTTTGCTTTAAAATACAGATTTGGGTAAGTGAAACTGGTAAAACCCAACCTCAACTAAATATATTTTTTGTTGAGAGTGCAGGGGGAGAGTTTGAGCCTATCTGTATTGCCTCCTGTCTCCCAAATAGGGTGATTTCCCCTAACTGCCTGGCCGGACAGGAACTATTAGGAAATCTATCCATCGGGGACACAGATAAAAACAAAAACACATATTAAGTAGAGTGAGAAAGAGTTACAACTTCTGACAATGATTTTATTGCTGTCCATTTCTTCCTCTACCAGTGGCAACTGCTCCTCATTTCAAGGGTCACAGACATAAAAAGTGATGGAAAATCTCCTCAATAATGATGACAAACAAAAATAACACCCTCACAGAAATTATAGTCTTCTCCACTCTATTCAAAAATAAAAAAAATATTAATCGGATTTAGGCTTTTAATAATGAGGAAGGAAGCACCTCCTCCCTCGATCTCCCTAAAAAGAACAAGCAGTTTAATGATTTACAACCCTCAGCTCATCAACTTTCCTGGAGAATAAAGCTGGCTATAGAGAATTATTATTATTTTTTTTTTATTAGTTCAAGCAGGTTGATTAAAAAGAAACAAACAGATTTCCTCATCCACACAAGCAGGGTGGAGAAAGGAATCCTCCCCGCTGCACTATTGTATTGCAACAGCTGGGTCTCCTCTGCTGTCAGAATACACTGATCAGTGGTGAAGCTGATTGGCTACAGCCTACTGATTGAGCACATTTTTCAAATAGGTAGATCCGCTTCTGTCAAGCAGGAAGGGCCATAGATGGATTGAAATTTGACCAGTCCCTGCTGAATTGGCTGGATTTCAATCCATTGATGGCCAGTTTAAGACTTACAGTACCTGAAGTCAGATATGCTGGTATGGAATGGATGCAAGTGAAAATGCACAGATATTTAAAACAAGCTTATTGCAATAAAACTGATTTCAGATAACAGATCAGACTTTGCACAGCCCTCAGTTCTCTTGTGAAAGTTGAGCAAAGAGACCAAAAATGACTTAAAAATCTACCTCCCCCCCCCCCCCAGAAGTATATAACCCTTTTCTGGAAAATAGTTCTTTATTTGGGTGCACACGAGCAAAACATGGCATACAATCTTCTAATATGGTCCACCCATTTATATTAAAAACTGTTTGGTGATTATTATAAACACAGAGGTGCTTTAAAAATGGCAGCATACTGTTTGAATTAAGTGCAGCTCTATACAGTTAACAAGCAAATTGATTTTCACACGGAATAAATAAATTAATAGATAATGAACAAACATTACAAATTAAATTGTTTAGTGTCTCCCTCGTTTACCCCTTTGTCCCGGAGGCCATTGGGAAAAGGCTAACAGTGGTTGTAGAAATACAAGGCTTTAATCCACAAGGGTGAAATATTGGTAATATTAATAGTAATAAATAAAACTATTTTGACCAATCATATTTCATCCTTGTGTAGTAAAGTAGTTAAGCCAGTGAAAGATGCCTGGTTGCTATGGGATATTACACTTTGAACGCTGCCCTACTCATTAAATAAAAGCCCATATCTGGTTTCGTAATCTCTATCAATACAATAGCTGAATTCATAATGAGTGAAATCTCCTTTAAAAGAAGGTCTTGTCAGAGTAATCCATTAATATACCAGAAAAAAAAGGAAGAAATTTAAAGTCTATCCATTAACCTCTAACACAGGTGTAAAAACAGATTTATTAGAATTAGGTGGATATTCCATTTTGGCATCTCACACCATAAATATTTCATTATAAAAGGGCAGGATAATACATTAATAAAGATAAGAGTCTCAGGCTAATGGTAACAGACTTGACAAAGAAACTGCCCACTGGACATGCGAGCTGTATCTGAAATACACAGTTCGACTTAATCTAAAAATGTTTTCTATAACAACTTCAGTCCAATTAAGAAGCAGGATGTTGGTTAAAAAGAAGCCGTTGAATCACTAACCACAATGTGAGACCAACTCTCACATTAACTTTCCCTGCTACCCCAACCATAACCCCTTGCAACAACCATTCCTTTCCCCCTCACATCAACCAATCCTGTACCCTCACACCAACCGTTCATGTACCCTCACATCAACCATTCCTGTACTCCTCATTTGAGCCATTCTTGTACCCCTCACACCAACCTTTCCTGTACCTTTCACACCAACAGCTCCTGTACCCATCATGTTAGCCATTCCTGTACTCCATACACCAACCATTCCTGTAACCCTTACAAAAGCCATTTTTTTGATCCCCACACCAACCATTCCTATACTCCTCACAGCAACCATTCCTGTAACCCTTATATCAACCATTCCTGTACCCCTCACACCAATCATTCCTGTACCCCTAACACCAACCATTCCTGTACTCCTCACAGCAACCATTCCTGTAACCCTTACACCAACCATTCCTGTACCCCTCATACCAATCATTCCTGTACTCCTCACACCAACCATTCCTGTACTCCTCACAGCAACCATTCCTGTAACCCTTACACCAACCATTCCTGTACCCCTCATACCAATCATTCCTGTACCCCTCACACCAACCATATCTGTACCATCCATATCACACCATATAACACCAACCATTTCTGTACTCCTCACACCAACCATTCCTGTACTCCTCACACCAACCATTCCTGTATCCCCCACACCAAACTTTCCTGTATCCCCCACACCAACCATTTCAGTACTCCTCACGCCAACAATTTCTGTACCATTCACACCAAGCATTCCTGTACCCCTCACATCAACCATTTCTCTTGCTCTAACATTTGTGTTGATACCTCACATGTGTGGATTGAATGCCGTGTACATATGTGGGCATATGTAGGCACGACGTACGTATGCGTTCACTTCTGCAAGCGACCACACGGGGACGGGGGGGGGGGGACTTAAATTTTTTTTATTGTTTATTTTGATTTTATTTTTGTTTTTTCACATTTTCCCTTTCATTTATTTTTTATTCTTTGATCACTTTCATTCCTATTACAAGGAATGTAAACATCCCTTGTAATAGGAATAGTGCATGACAGGTTCTCTTTATGGAGAGATCTGGGGTTAATAAGACCTTAGATATCTCCTACAGGCTGGAAAGCCTAAGTTCAAACCAAAAAAAACGATCTCGGTTTTCGAGCCGAGATAACGGCAGTATGTACAACTGCCAGGCCGGGAATCACGTCGTGCCCAGGCCTCCAAGAGTCATAGAGACTGCCGGGGACCATCTGTTCCTTGGGTTTTTTTTATGGTGTACTTCCGCCGCCGGCTAATTCCTTCACCGGCTCGCCGAACGCATGGGTGAGCCAGTAGAAGCACCGGAGGGCGGGGGAAGGGGGGAAGGGGGGACGTCCCTCCCGCCCCCTGTAAGAGCAATCAAGCAGCTGAACAGCCACTACGATTGTTCATATGGTGAAGGGAATCGCTGGCAAAAAAAAATGATATCTGAATGATGCCTGTAGCTGCACCCATCATTCAGATATCCACACTCAAATCCTAGGATGTCATATGACGTATTGCGGTATGGAAGTGGTTAATAAACTATAGTTTTTTAACTTTTTTTTTAATTACGACAGGAATTTATACAGTGCCAACAATTTATAAAGTGCTTTACTTGTTGAACATTCACATCAGTCCCTGCCATCAGGGAGCTTACAATCTAAGGTCCCTATATCACATGCATATTTAGCACTGTCTACTGTGTGCTACTAGAAGTGAAAGTAGGCAAACTTTAGTCTGGCATAGGGATAAACCTGAGTTACTGAATCTGGGTCAGAGTTATAAGAGGCCAGGGCTGGTTGACTCATCTTAGCAGCTCTCTGGTGCCTCCCCCTGTTTCTCTTATGTTGGAGAACGTTCTGGAAAATAGTGGGCGGAAGTTAGGAAGGGTTGCCTTGAATATTTAGGGCCCTTTAGCCAATTCCCAGGTTGGGGGCCTGGCAGTGATCTAAAGTGCCTTTAAATAGACAAGATCCATGCCAGCAGGAGAGTCAGGTGAAAGATAGAGAAGCAGTGGTAAAGGAAGGCTGTGGGTGGCTGTTGACGGACACCTTACCGTGGGGGGGGGTTGGAGCTCAGGAGGCTGGCATGGAAGGATCCCATCACAGGAGGTAGTTGGAGGGACCCTTACCGGAGAGGCAGTAGAGAGAGCAAGGAGAGACAGTAAATAGATCAGTAGAGTGCAGGGGCAGACAAGGGGAGAGACTGACAGCTGTAGCAGATCTCTTTTGCAGTGTGGCAAGTCTTCATCCAACCTTGCCCTGGGGAAATTCCATGTGTATGCCAGTCAGGAGGACTAGGAAGAGGAAGCAGCTGGCATTTTCTGCGGACAGTAGAACTGTGATTAGTGTCTACAGAGAGGCAGAAGGTGTTCCAAGATGCTGTTGCTGTTTACTCCAGATGTGCTACTTTACAAAGGGACTGAGAGTTCCTAGCCTGTAATGGGCTTTTGCTGAGCTAACATAAATACTGTTAGTTCCTCATGGAGTGAGCCAGCAGTTCTGTACAAAGGGAACCAAGTTTGTGCAGGAGGAAGGAAGAAGAGGAATTTGTAAACAGGGAGGAAGTTTTCTCTGGCTCTGTTTTATGTACGCTTTCAAGTTTAACCAAGATTCTGCCTATCAATTTTGCACATTTCCAGCCTCTGCTTTTCTCTGACCTTGATCCTGCTTGTGATTTGTTGCCTTTCTGCCCAACTGTTACTCAATTTGACTTGTGACCCGGCTCTGCTCTCTACTGGTCTGGGTGAAGTCAGAATGCCCTCATCTGCTTACCTGACACCAATGCTCCCAACTTTAAGGCCGTGGTTCTAGCTTCCTGGAACGTGCACCCTTCAGCTGCCCTAGCAGTCCCTGTCTCAATTTCCTAGGGTGCTCCAACGGGAATTGTGCAAGAGACCACACTCCTCAAGCTACTCAATCAGGTATGTGACACAGGGAGAACGGGCAAATTCCATAAAAATAGTGTCCTGACCATCTTCTAGATTGTAAGCTCTAACGAGCAGGGCCCTCTATTTCCTCCTGTTCTGAACTGTATTGTAACTGTATTGTCTTCCCTCAAATTGTAAAGCGCTGCGCAAACTGTTGGCGCTATATAAATCCTGTATAATAATAATAACAGAATAGTCCAGTGGTACTTTAATTTGATTAAAGTGAAAGGGAATGTTTGGATACTTTAGATGTCTACAGAGTCAGTGACCTTTTACATATAATGAATTAGGGATCTTTCCATGTAGTCCATTGGTAAAAAAAAAAAAAAAAATCCCAACTGGTAAAGAAAATGTCGGAGTGAATATATAGAGTAGTTATTATGCGGACGGATGAACCTCCCATCTTTCGTCACATTACAGATCTGTTTTACTCTTCTCTTTAGTCCAATCACCCTTCAGAACACACTAAGATTTATTATAAACCTTTCACAGCCTCAGTGTTCCATTCCATAACCTCACTTGCTTATACACACAATGTACAGAATACATTTAATTTGACAGTCTACACAATCCTTTAATAAGCTGACATTTAAATACCTTACATGGATTACCTTATCAGCAGATCTGCTCTGTATGCAAAATGTGACAGACTTATGGAAATTAGAAGTTGGGTAATGATGCCACGGACTGTAGAGCGGCACTTTTGCACAACCCAAGATTAAACTTAACATATACCAAGTAATCTTGAGTAATTTATATAACGATGCATAATTCATCATTAAGATTAGGTATAAAACCTTGAAGGGAAAAAAGGGGTAGATTAAGATATAAATCTCATCGTTGCACTGTATGGCATAAGAGAAAAAAATAAAAAAGCCATGATCTCCACTATGCCACCTTAAACTCATAGTGTTAGCATGAAAAGCGAGCGTTTTGTGTTTAATCCTAAAGTTACTTTTTTTTCCTTTTTTTTCTTTTAATAATTTTGGTTTACAGTTTCTGCTGATGGATGCAAAATTCTAAAGCACACTATAATGGAAAGGCAAATCTCCTTTACATTTGTATAAGAAGCAACACATGTGATTCAGTGATTAGCGGAACACAGCACTTTCAAACGCTAGCTACGGCTACGGTGCAGACCTTTGCAAACCGTATCACTCAACGATGAGCATCAAAGGGCCTTTTCAATGCGCGCATCTATGATCTTGTTTCCAAAATGCAATTTAATATATTGATATTTCACATATTTATACAAGAAACTACTTTTTTTTTCTCCCCCCCCTTCTATAATTCTCTAGCTTTCATATTTTAAGCTGGGAGCCTCGGTTGCATGCTGCAGTCGGGGCAGATTGCTTAAAAATTAAATCTGTTTTGGCAACCTTGACAAGAGTTGAAAGAGAGGTAAAAACTAGGTCAGACATTATGATGTACTGAATAGATATTTTTTTTTTTCAGTTGCAAAGAGAGTGTGTCTCGTAGGATGATAAAAATACAGATTTAGGCGAGATGTAGAACTCAGGGACATTGGGCTCGGGGCAGAATGATCCTGTTCAGAGTCTATTGATTCTGTGTTTCACAGCGTTTTGGGAGGCACATTCAACTTATTTAAAGACACATTCCAATTAAAGTTGGGCTAGAGGGAAACAGCT